>NC_080457.1:4094197-4407174 GCF_028018845.1 Melospiza georgiana | reverse complement strand
CCTGCCCATGCTGAGCCACGGTGGCACAATGTCCCTGACCCCCATGCCAAGCGTGGTCCTATGGGCACCATCTGCCACAATGCCAGGAGGGGAAACTGAGGCAGGGCACAGTGCCCGCCCCACTAGCCCCCTGCCCTGGCCCGGTCACGCTTCCCTTCCCCAAATCCTCCTCCATGAGTTCCGGGAGGTGCTGAGTGTTGGGCACAGCCACCCCCGGCCCGAGCTGCGCCCCTGGAGCATCGATCGTCCCCATCCCCGTCCCCGTCCCCGCTGCCGGCGTCCCCAGCACGGCCCAGCCGCCCCCGCCCGCGCTGCCAAAGCAAACAGCCGAGGGCTGGGCCGGCATCGATTCTGCGGGAGCTGCTGTTTGCTTAACCTTTGCAGAGGAGCGGCGGGCGTCGACGGAGCCGCAGCCACCGCAGCCACCGCCGTGACAGAGCTGCAGCCACCACTGCCACTGCAGCCACCACAACCCCTGCAGCCACCACTGCCACTGCAGCCACCACAACCCCTGCAGCCACCACTGCAGCCACCACCGCAGCCACCACTGCCACTGCAGCCACCACAACCCCTGCAGCCACCACCGCAGCCACTGCCGCAACAGCTGCAGCCACTGCTGCCACTGCTGTCACTGCATCCTCTGCACCCACTGTCACAACCCTGCAGCCACCGCTGCCACCGCAGCTGCAGCTACTGCTGTCACCATATCCTCTGCAGCCACCACTGCCACTGCTGTCACCGCATCCAGCTGTGCACCCACTGCCACAACGGCTGCAGCCACTGCTGCCACTGCAGCCACCACAACCCCTGCAGCCACTGCTGCCACCGCTGTCATCACATCCCCTGCAGCCACCACAGCCGCTACTGTCACCACAACCCCTGCAGCCACCACCGCAGTCACCACCGCAACAGCTGCCGCCACTGCTGCCACTGCTGTCACCATATCCTCTGCACCCACCACTGCCACTGCTGCCACTGCTGTCACCGCATCCTCTCCACCCACTGTCACAACCCCTGCAGCCACCGCTGCCACCACTGTCACCACAGCCCCTACAGCTTCTGCTGTAACCCCTGCAGCCACCACTGCCACTGCTGTCACCGTGGCCATCGCTGCCACCACTGCAACCCCTGCAACCCCTGCAGCCACTGCTGTCACCACAGCCACCACAGCCACCACTGTCACCACAGCCACCACTGCCAACACCATCGCTGCAGCCACACCACAACCACTGCAGCTGTGATGGCCACTGCTGTCACCACTGCTGCCACCACTGCCACCACAGCCACTGTGGCCACCACCACTCCCACAGGAGTCATGCTGTCACTGCAATCGCTGCTGCCATCGCTGCCACCACATCCACGGCAGCCACTGCTGCTGCCACCTCCCGCCTTTGTCCCTTTCCCAGCTCCTGCACTCCCAAATGTGGCATTTGGAGCTTTGCCATCCATTCCCTGTGCCCAGGTGCATGGAGCTGGTTCAAGGGGCTTGGGGACAGGGAGCGCCTCAGGGGCTCCAGCAGTGTCACCTGGGGTGTTGTGTCCCCCATAGAATGCTGCTGTCCCACGGGCCATCCTGGCTCTGTAATGCCACAGCTTGGGGACATGGTGGCCAAGAGTGGTGGCCTTGCCGTGGGGACAGGGCGGCCCAGAGTGATGCTGTAGCCTGGGGTGGTGACTATGCCAAGGGGACACGATGTCCTGTGGCAACAAGGTGACCTGGGGCAGTGTCCCCACCACGAGGATGCAGCAGCCACGACAGGGATGTCCCCTGAGCCTCCAGGCGAGACGAGGGCCCTGGTGTAGCCAGCGTGGGCCTGTCCTCCCTCTGTGTCCCCACCACGGCCACCCTGTCCCCACGCAGAGCCCCCTGCCCACCCGGGCCACCGTGTCCCCGTGCTGCTGGTGACTCACGCAGCCCGTGACCTCGCCAGGCGTATTTTTAGGCACTTGTTAAAGCAGAAAGATAACGAGGAATGGGGGGGGGGTGCGCAGGGGGGGAGGTGACAAAAATGATGGAGAAAAGCATCAGGGAAACAGCTGGTGACAAACTTTGAGGGGGGCACGTGGTGCTGGCAGCACCCCCACCCCAAAATGCTCTCCCCCTCCCCAGCCTTGTAAAGACCCCAGCAATAATTGCCTCCTTAAAGGTAGCTAATTGATTTCTGCTGGCTGATTAAAGCCTCTGCGGGAGCCGGGGGACATGCGGGGGCGATCGATGCCTGTCAAAAGTCCCCTTGGTTCCCCCTCTTGTGGGGCGGGGCTGGGGCTTGTCCCCCGTGTGTCCCCTGGGCTTTGGCAGTGAGGGGGATGAGGGGAAGCCCCCTCAGGGTGTTTTTTGGGGGGCAGGGGGTTTATGACCCTATGGAGCTCACAGGTGCCACTGAGGTTGATGCCACCTCAGTTTTGTCACCCAAGCGCTGTGGCGGATGGCACTGGCGGTGGCCCCGGGCCGCTCTGTGCCCGTGTGTCCGTGTCGCCCTCCCCCATCCCCGCGTCCTTCGCTCACCCCCGGCGCTGGCGGCGCCTGTCACTTGCCATCGCGTCCCGCTGTCCCCGCCGAGGCTGATGGAGATGGCAGGCGACGGAGCGGGCGCAGCCGCGTGTCCCCCGTGCCATGAGCCCTCCGGGGCCCGGCCCCGGGCACGGCTCTTTGGCACAGCCCGGCGGTGGCACCTGCGGCTGTCCCGCTGTCACTGTGCCACCAGCGGTGACATCCCATGCCACGGAGGCCGACCGCGATGGATGGGTGCCGCTTGGGCTGTGAGGGAAACTGAGGCAGGGAGTCGGGGCGCGCCCTGAGGATCACCCCCGTGGGTGCTCTTCTGTGGGGACACAAGTGACAGGGTCCAGAGGTGTCCCCAGCTCCACGGGGACACTCGCAGTGCTCGGGGTCTGGCGTGGGGACACCGGGGGACCCCCCCATTGGATGAGGGGGTCAGCGGGGCCGATCCCACCTCCGTGCCTCAGTTTCCCTTTCATGGGCGTGTCCTGATTGGATGGGCGGGATGGAGGGGGCGTGTCCGGCGGCGGGGTGGGCGTGGCCCGGCGGGGTGGGCGTGGCCCGTGCGGCGCGGGGCGCACCGGAGGCAGCGGAGCGCAGCGGAGCCGCCGCCAGCCCGAGCCCCCCCCGCCGCCGCCGCCGCCGCCGCCGCCGCCGCCCTGCTCCCCCCCGCCGGCACCATTCCCTCCCCCGGGCGCCAGCGCGCCCCGGCCGGGCGGCGGCTCAGCCTGGGCCGCAAAACTTTGCTGGCGGCCGCGGCGGGGGTGGTGATGGTTCTGGTGCTGGTGGTGCTCATCCCGGTGCTGGTGAGCTCCGCCGGTACCGACGGTCGCTACGAGATGCTGGGCACCTGCCGGATGGTCTGCGAGCCCTACGGCCCCGCCGCTCCCCCCCAGCAACCGGCCGAGCGCGGCCCCCTCCCGCCGCCCTCCACGCTGGTGCAGGGTCCCCAAGGCAAACCGGGCAGACCGGGCAAACCGGGACCGCCGGGGCCGCCCGGAGAACCGGGGCCGCCGGGGCCGGTGGGGGCGCGGGGCGAAGCGGGAAGACCGGGACCCCCGGGATTACCGGGACCGGGCGCTACGGGCGCGGTGAGCGCGGCCACCTACAGCACGGTGCCGCGGGTCGCCTTCTACGCCGGCCTCAAGAACCCCCACGAGGGCTACGAGGTGCTCAAGTTCGACGACGTGGTCACCAACCTGGGCAACAGCTACGACGCCGCCTCGGGCAAGTTCACCTGCGCCATCCCCGGCACCTACTTCTTCACCTACCACGTCCTCATGCGCGGCGGGGACGGCACCAGCATGTGGGCCGACCTCTGCAAGAACGGGCAGGTAAGGGCTGCCCCATCCCGGCTCCATCCGCGGGACCGGGAGCTCTGATATCCCCCAGCACGGGAGAAGGGCTGTGGGTGCTCCCCCGTGCTTTTCCTGCCTTCAGAATGGGCGCTCCATCCTTCTCCTGCCCCGGGGTGTCACATCCTCTTTGTGCTGGCGATGGACCGCGGGTGCTTCCCCAGGGGCTCCGTCCTTTTCCCGGCCCCTGGATGCACCCCCAGGGTGCCACATCCTCCTCCCAGCGCGGATTGCGGGCTCTGGGTGCTTCCCCAGGGCCCCCATCCTATTCCCATCCCCTGGGTGTCACCTCCTTCTCCCAGCGGCAGTGATGGGCTCTGGGTCCATCCACGTCCTTCTCCCAGACACTGCCATGCACCCCTGGGGTGTTTGATCCATCTCCCGGTGCTGAGGATGGGCTCTGTGTGCACCCCCAGAATGCCCTGTCCTTCTCCTGCCCCCAGGGATGCACCCCCGGGATGTTCTGTCCCTCTCTGGGTGACAATGATGGGATTTGGGTGCGTTTCCAGGGTGCCACATCCTTCTCCTGGGCACGGAGCTGTAACCCCAGGGTGCCCTGTTCTCCTCACAGCGATGTGATGGGCTCGGGGTGCACCCCCGAGGGGCTCTGTCCTGCTCCCCTCTCTGGAGCTGCATCCCCAGGATGCCCCATCCTTCTCCCAGTGCTGGAGATGCTCCCCCAGGATGCTCCTTCCTTCTCCCAGTGACAATGACAGGCTCTGATTGTGTCCCCAGGGTGCTCCCCATGCTGAAAGAGCAGCCCTGGGGTGCTCTGTCCCTCTCTCAGTGAGAGAGCAGGGCTCTGGGTGCACCCCTGGGGTCCCCTGTCCCTCTCCCAGTGACAGTGCAGGGCTCTGGTTGTGTCCCCAGGGTGCTCCATCCTGCTCCCCACCCTGAAGGAGCAGCCCTGGGGTGTCCTCTCCTTCTCCCAGTGACAATGACAGGCTCTGGGTGCACCCTGGGGTGTCCTGTCCTTATCCCAGTGACAATGACGGGCTCTGGGTGCACCCCTGGGGTCCTCTGTCCCCCTCCCCGTGACAATGACAGGCTCTGGGTGCACCCTTGGGGTGTCCTGTCCCTCTCCCAGTGACAATGACGGGCTCTGGGTGCACCCCTGGGGTGTCCCATCCTCCTCCCCGTGACAATGACGGGCTCTGGGTGCACCCTTGGGGTGTCCTGTCCCCCTCCCAGTGACAATGACGGGCTCTGGGTGCACCCCTGGGGTTCCCTGTCCCCCTCCCCGTGACAATGACGGGCTCTGGGTGCACCCTTGGGGTGTCCCATCCTCCTCCTCCTCCCATTCCCAGACGCTGCCCCGTGTCCCCTGTCCCTCTCCCAGTGCTGGGGACAGTCACCGTCCACCCTGGCGTGTCCCCAGGGGTTCCCTCAGCTCTTTCCTTGGCCATGGAGATGTTCCTTGGGGGGTGTCCCCCTGGCCATGCCATTGTCCCCGCGGAGGTCCCGCTTTTGGGGGGCTGCACCCCCAGCCTGGAACCGGCTGGCTCTGAGTGGGGACATCGCGGGGGACACCCCGAGGGTGGCTGCATCCTTCCCCTCCCCTCCTCCCGCTGGAACCCCCAATGCCAGGACTCAGCCTCGCCATCCCCACGCTTTTGGGGCGCCCCTTTCCCACACCAGGACTCGGGGAACAAGACGTGGCCGTGTCCCCTCGGGGATGTCACCGAGCTCAGCTCCCCTGGATGGCACCGCAGCTGCATTCCCGCGCCTCCATCCACGCTGCGTTTCCCCCGGCGTCAAAACCCGCGATGTCTCCTTGCCCTGAGCACCCAGGACCCCCAAAACTGAGTTTTCACCCCAAAAAGAGCCGGGCTGTGAGGAGGAGCGGGCTCCTTGTCACCCTCCCCGAGCCCTTCCGAGCGGGAGCACGGCAGGAGCCGCTCGCTCCGCAGCTTTTCTCCATCCAAACACTTCCAATTTCCTTTTATTGAGATTATTTTTGTCCTCCCCATCCCTCAAGCCTTAAATTTTGGGGGTTTCCAGCGCTGTTTGGCACTTCTTGCTCTTTCCCCAAACGCTCCGGACTGAGCACCCCAAAAAATCACCTCAACCCTCAAATCTTTTTGGGGGACCGCCCCAAACCTTCCTACCCCCTAGATCAACATTTCTGGATGAATTTCCAGCGGCTTTGGAGCTCCTTGTCAAGAGGAGCAGCGCTCGGGCGGGCGATGCAACTTAATTAACGGCTTGTTAATTACTAACAAGGCATCGCCGCATCGATAGCTAGAAAGAAGATTCCCCCCTTAATGGCCCAAATAATTAAAAAATTGGGTTATTTAGGGGATTTCTGCTAAAAATGCCCCGTTCCTGGCATGGCGTGGGGTTCCCAGCAGATAAAGGTTGATCCTGGAATATTCAGAGCCAGTCAGAATTTGGGGGGTCCCGTCTGGCACCCCAAGATCCCCTCAGTGCTGCTGGTTTGGGGGCTGCCCATCAGCGTTGGGTCGGGGCTGGAGTTAATGAGAGCCAGGGGAGCTGCTGCTGGTGCTTAATTAGCATTAATTATTATTTGTATTAGCCCGTAGCTGAGGCAAGGGCAGCGAGAGGTGGACGGACAGAGGGACAGATTGATTGATTGATTGATTGATTGATTGATGGATAGGGCTGGTACTGGGGGGGTTTGGGGTCCCCATGCTGTAGAAGGCCCAGCTCAGGGAGGGTCACAGCCCCAGGGGACTCTTGGGGACAGTCCCCAAGGGTACACCAGGATGTGCTGGAGGGTCCTGGGGGCATCTCCTGCTGTACCCAAGGGCCGTGGGGGGCACCCAGAGCTGTGCCCGAGCATCCTGAGGAGCCTCTGCCACTGAGTTTGGGGGCTCCAAAGCCACCTCAGGGTGCTGGGCCATGGTGGCACATGGGGCACGAGGCGTCCCTGATGTCCCCAAGTGTCACCGCACATGGCAGCACCCCGCTGTCCCCTGAAAGCTGCTGGGTGCAGCCACCTTGGGGACCCCTCCAGAGTGTCCCCAGTGCCAGGGACACCCCTCAGAATTGTCACGGGGGTCAGGGAGAGCGGCTGCAGCAGAGCCCAGGCTGGGGCCGTGCCACCCCATGGGGAAACTGAGGCACGGAACAGCACGAAGGGGTGAAGCCATCGCTGGTGGCCGTGGTGGCAGCCCCCCTGCCGTGGCTCTGCGGTGCCGGCAGCGCCTCAGCCCGGGCCCAGCGCTGCCATTTATCTTGCCTGGTTAGCGAGGGCTGGCGGGCTCGCCGTGATGAGGCGGCTCCTTAACGAGGGAAGACGGATGGCACCGGGCAGCTCCAGCTGTGGCGGGGGGGACGGAGCCAAATGGCTTTTCCTGGCTCTCCTTCCTCCTTTCCTGGCTCTCCTTCCTCCTTTCCCGGCTTCTTCCTCCACTCCCGATCCGCAGCAGGACACAGGAGACTGGGGCGCTGTGACTGACCGGGATTTGGGCTCCCCCACCTGCAATGGGGACCTCGAGGTGACAGGGTGGGCACAGGGTGAATGTTAAAAGTGGGTGCTGTGGGATCGCAGCCTGGCCGTCGGTAGGTTCCAGAGTTAACATCGTCCCAGGTGCGGCTGGGTGAGGAGTGACCCGGGGACAAAGGACAGGACTGCAGGGGACACCGTCCTTGTCCCACCGCTCCGGGCCACCGCAGCCGCTCGCCGGTGCGAGCCCAATTAAGAGGCGATTCTCGTCGCTCGTAATTAGCGGCACCTTCTCCCGGCGCAGCGCTTTCTGCATTTCACTTGGGATTTCAGCAGCCGCCTTGTCACTGTCACCCAGCGCCGCGATCTCCCCGCGAGGCTCCGCCGGAGATTTGATTACCCACAGAATTCTGCGGCGGCTCCAGCCACGGAACCGCTGCTGCGGGCGGGGACGGCTCCTCCGGGAACCTTTCTGGGGGTGGATGGGGGTCTGTGTAATGGGGATGGGGGTTCAGCCCTCGCCACACCCTCACTGTCCCCGTGCAGCTCCCGGGATGCAGGGTTCAGGGTTTGGGTTGGGACTGGGATGGGAGATGGGGGGCTGTGTCCCAAAAATGGCCCTGGATCCAAACCCAGAGATGGGGGGCTGTGTCCCAGGCATGGCCCTGGATCCAAACCCAAAGATGGGGGGCTGTGTCCCAGGCATGGCCCTGGATCCAAACCCAGAGATGGGGGCTGTGTCTGAGCTGTGCATCCAAATCCAGAGCCAGGGCCTGTGGGAGAGCCGTGGTCCCGTGTGGAGCTGTGGTGCCACGGTCCTGTGTCCCAACCTGGATCCAAACCTGGATCCAAATCTGCATTTGGGGTTCTGTGTCAGACCATGGTCCCATGTCTGTCCCACGTTCCTGTGTCCAAACCTGGATCCAAATCTGGATTTGGGTTTCTGTGTGGAGCTGTGGTGCCACGTCTGACCCATGGTCCTAGATCCAAACCTTGATCCAAACCTGGATTTGGGGTTCTGTGTCAGAGCTGTGGTCCCACATCTGACCCACGGTCCTGGATCCAAACCTGAATTTGGGGTCAGAGCTGTGGGGACACAAATGACTCACAGTTCTGGATCCAAACCTGGATTTGGGGTCCTGTGTCTGAGCTGTGCATCCAAATCCAGAGCCAGGGTCCTGTGGGAGAGCCGTGGTCCCGTGTGGAGCTGTGGTGCCACGTCTGGCCCATGGTCCTGTGTCCAAACCTGCATTTGGGGTTCTGAGTCAGAGCTGTGGTGACACAAATGACCCACGGTCCTGGATCCAAACCTGGATTTGAGGTTCTGTGTCTGATCTGTGGTCCCATGTCTGAGCAACATTCCTGTATCCAAACCTGAATTTGGGGTCAGAGCTGTGGTGCCGTGTCTGACCCACGGTCCTGTGTCCAAACCTGGATCCAAATCTGCATTTGGGGTTCTGTGTCAGACCATGGTCCTACATCTGACCCACAGTCCTGTATCCAAACCTGGATTTGGGGTTCTGTGTCAGACCATGGTCCTACATCTGACCCACAGTCCTGGATCCAAACCTGGATTTGGGGTTCTGTGTCTGAGCTGTGATCCCACATCTGACTTGTGGTCCTGTATCCAAACCAGGATTTGGGGTTCTGTGTCAGAGCTGTGATCCCACATCTGACTCGTGGTCCTGGATCCAAACTTGGATTTGGGGTTCTGTGTCTGAGCTGTGGTCCCATGTCTGAGCAACATTCCTGTATCCAAACCTGAATTTGGGGTCAGAGCTGTGGTCCCGTGTGGAGCTGTGGTCCCACATCTGACCCACGGTCCTGGATCCAAACCAGGATTTGGGGTTCCCTGTCAGAGCTGTGATCCTGTACCACACTGGGGTCCCGTGTCTGGGCTGCAATCCCGCACTGACCCCACACCCGCAGTCCCCCCCGTGCCACCGTCCCTGTCACACCCAGCCCCGCGCTCCCGTTTCGGTGCCCGCGGGGTCCGGGGGGGCTCCGGGCGGTGCTGGGATCCCACGGGGGGGACCCGGGACACCCCTCGCTGCCCCGGGGCGGGTGGATCCCATTGATGTGTGTGAGGCGTGCCCTGAGCCGGTGTCCCCTGGGCAGGTCCGGGCCAGCGCCATCGCTCAGGACGCCGACCAGAACTACGACTACGCCAGCAACAGCGTCATCCTGCACCTGGACGCGGGCGACGAGGTGTTCATCAAGCTGGACGGGGGCAAAGCCCACGGCGGCAACAACAACAAGTACAGCACCTTCTCCGGCTTCATCATCTACTCGGACTGAGCCCGGCGCCCCCCGCATCTCCCCGCAGCGACCCCCCAGCCCCACGGCGTCCCTGCTGCCCCCCAGCTCCCCCCCGGCACCCCCTGCCCACCCATGGATCGCCCTCCCCGCTCTCCCGGCTGCTCCGAGCCCCCTGTTCCCGTCAGGGCTGGCGGCTGCAGGGCTTGGGGGTGGCACCCACGGCACCCCCATGCCCGGCTGTGCCCCCCCTGCCCCGCCGCCGCTCTCTGCCCGCCCCCGGGGCGCTGCCGGGGCTCTCGGGGGGTCCCCGGGCCTGGGGGGGCTGTGCTGGGGCGGGGGGTGACAACATGGTAAAGCAGAGCTGTGATCTGTCCCGGTCTGCTGTGTGTGTCCCCAGTGTCCCCAACGCCGGGGACGGGGTCTTTGTGCCACCACCACCACGTCCCACCCCGGCGCCGCTTCCTTTATCAAACCAGTCCCTGTCCCTGCACCGCTGTCATGGGGACACTTGGGTGCCGCCCTTACCCCAGCCCTGTCCCCGTGAGGGAGTGTCCCCTGAGAAACACAGCATTGTCACCGCTCGGGGAGGGACACGCGGAGCCACCGGGACCCTCGGGCACTGCGCCCGTCACCGCTGCCTCGGCACGGGCGGGACCTGGCGCGATTCGAGGTGACAGCGGCTGTGCTGGGGACAGAGGATGGGAGCCCTGGGGACACGGAGTGGCCTTGGGGACAGGACGGGGCTGGGTGTCCTCCTGGATGTATGTGTGTGTGTCCGTGTGTCCTCAAGAATGAGTTTTGATGTCCCCAGTGTGTGTGTCCCTCAGGTGAGTCTGTCTGTGCCCCAGGTGTGTGTGTGTCCCTCAGGTGTGTGTCTGTCTGTTTGTCTGTGTCACGGGAGTGTGCGTGCCCCAGGTGAGTGTGTGTGTCCCAGATGTGTGTGTTCATTCCAGATGTGTGTGTGTGTGTTCCAGATGTGTGTGTTTGTTCCAGATGTGTGTTTGTTCCCGAGCCCCTGCGGCTCCCGGCGCTGTTCCCCGGCACCGATCCCGGCTGGAGGTGACGGCGGGGCCGGGCTGGATCGCAGCTTCGAGCAGAAGGTCCCCGAGAACGAATTGCAACCTGGGGACCCTCCGGAAGCTCCCAGGGACCCCCGGGACCTTCCAGGACCCCCCGGACCCCCGGGACCTTCCCCTCTCTCGCCCGCCGGGGCTCGGAGCTGCAGCAGCCGCTGCCGGCGGCAGGGGGCGCAGGCGGCACCGAGACCGCAGCCCCCACAGCGCCTCGCGCGGGGCTCGGAACTACAACCCCCATGATGCATCACGCGGGGCGCAGCCAATGGGAGTTGGAAAGGCGGAGCAGGGCCAGTCAGAGAGTAGGGCGGGGCCTCGCGGGCAATTTAAAAGCGGCGTGAGGGTAGGAACCTGCTTAGAGCAGAGGGGCCGGGGCCGGGGCCGGGGCCGGGGCCGGGGCCGGGGCCGGGGCCGGGGCCGGGGCCGGGGCCGGGGCCGGGGCCGGGGCCGGGGCCGTGAGGGTGCGAAATGCAGTGCTCTGTGCGAGGTGTTTTGAGGCCCCAAAGGAGGCGCAGGCACAGTGAGGAGGCCGTGGCTGAAGAGGGCGGCAGGTCGTGAGGGGCTGAGCGGGCCCTGAGGGGACTCTGTCACCGCCCTGGCCTGAATAGCTGCAGGAGCGGCTTGGAGCCGAGGTGCCTCTCCCTGGCCTGGATCCCCTTCCCCAGGAGGCTCCCTGGGCACATCCCAAGGGAGCGGCTCCTTTCCCCGGGGTCTGTGCCCGGCCCGGCCACACAGCACGGGCAGCCTGGGAGCTCTGCCATGGAAGTGCCTCAGGAAGGAATCACCGTGCACCAAACACAGTGTCCAGCACACGGTACAGCCCAGGATTGTAAACATTTCATACTGCATCCTTTAAAATGGTTACAGGACTCTGGGCTCGCTCCAGCCCAGCTCCTTTGGACTCACAGCCCAGCCCTGTGCTCCATCCACTGCAGGAACTGCACCAAAATGCTGCACAATGGAGAGAGTCAGACCCGCTCTTAGAATTGATGTGGAATATGCTCAGGAAATTTTAACACTCTCCCTTTGTTCCCTCCCTGCTGCAAGGATGCCAGGTGAACTCCTCCAGCAGCAGCAGTTGGGTGTTTGGGGAAGGAAGGTGGGCTGGGGTCCCACATGGGTCAGCAATTCAGGAACCTTTCTGGCCATCCATCCATCCATCCATCCATCCATCCATCCATCCATCCATCCATCCATCCATCCATCCATCCATCCATCCATCCCATTCCTGCCCCTCCAGACTGGCACTGAAGCCCCTTCACAGCAGCAGCTCCAGAAATTCCTCACCAGGAATTCCTCCCTTGATCTTAACATGGCATTCCTGCTAATATACTAAAAAGCAAAAGTTTCAAGGGATTTAACACTGCCCTACACACATTATTATTGCAGGTACCAAACAACAAAATTAAGGGAGGGGATTATCAATATAAAAGCACAACAAAAAAAAAAGGTTGATCCTTCCCTACATATTGTCATACTGGGTCGGTCACCTGGTGCTGGATGTTTGGAGAAGGAAGGTGACCTGGGGTCCCATCTGGGTCAGAAACTGTTCAGGAAACTTCCCTGTGACCCATCCTGGAGCTGCTCTGGCAGCTGCATTCCCACCTAGACTGGCACTGGGGCCCTGTTGGCTCCCGCACAGCCCATCCCACATTTGCTCCTGGTTTCCCCCCCAGCTCAGCCCCAGGGCTCCCAGAGAGCAGTGCCAGACTCCGGTTCCTTTAAGGAATTTAATCCTGCTGCAGCAGCTCAGTAACAGCTCGAGATGGAGCCAACAAAGAACCTCCCAGGCTCCATCCCCTCCTGGCAGTGGGGTGTTCCAGCTGAGCCATCCTCTCCTGCTGTGTCCCTGTCACCTCCCTGCCACTGCAGGGCCCTTTGGGGTCAGTGCCAGCTCCTGCCCACCCGCTGGGGGCTCTGCCCATTTCCCCTGCACTCCCAAGACAGCTGCCCCAGCAGCTTTGTGCCCTAAATGTGCTCCTCAGCACGAGGGACCTCATTGCACACCCCAAACTGTGACAGAGCAGCATCCCCAGATACCCCAATCCCCATTCCCAGAGACCCCCATCCCCAGATACCCCAATCCCCATTCCCAGAGACCCCAATCCCCATCTCCAGACACCTGCATCCCCAACACCCCAATCCCCATCCCTAGAAACTCCAATCCCCATCCAAAGACACCCCAATCCACAGACACCCCAATCCCCATCCCCAGACACTCCAATACCCAGACACCCTAATCTACATCCCCAGGCACCCCAATCCACAGACACCCCAATCCCCATCCCCAGAGACCCCTAGTCCCCATCCCCAAACCACAGACATCCTTATAATCCCCATCCCCAGACACCCCAATCCACAGCTGCACCCTCTGCCTGGAGCTGCCTTCATCCCCTTCCAAAATCCATCCTCACCCCCGAGCTGGGGGGACACGGCTGTGAGAGGGGGGGTCAGGAACTGGCTGGATGGTGACAAATGTGTCCCTGAGGGCTCTGGGTGTTTGCAGTCCCTTCCTCACTGACAGTGTCCCAAGGTTCACAAAGGTGACACAAAGCTGCAGTGCTGGTGACACCCAGGACAAGCTGGAGAAGCGGCACCAAGAGGACACAGGGAAGTTCAGTAAAGCTGAGGGAAGGGGCTGCACCAGCACAGAGTGGGAGAGGAGCTGAGAGTCCTGCAGAGAAGGACACAGTGAAGTTCAATAGTGCCAAGGGAAGGGGCTGCACCAGCACAGGGACAGTCGCAGCACCAGCACAGAGTGGGAGAGGAGCTGAGAGTCTTGACACAGTGAAATTCAATAATGCCAAGGGAAGGGGCTGCACCTGCACAGGGACAGCACAAAGTGGGAGAAGAGCTGAGAGTCTGCAGATAAGGACTGAGGGGTTCTGGTGGAGGAAAAGCTGCACCCGAGCCAAACACCAAACACCGAACACCGAACGCATCCCGGCCAGAGGAGGGCGAGATCCCCGCTCCGGCTCCGGCCCGAACCCCTCAGTGACGCCGTCATTCCACGGCAATGCATCCTCGGGGGCTCCGTTGTTCCCGGCCCGGCTCCATGGCCACAGGTGCCAACGTTCCAGGGCTGCCAGGCACCGGCGGGTCCCCGGTGACAACGGCCGCGCTGTCCCCGCTCAGCCGCGCTCCGGTGGCCGCTCCGCTCTCGGCGTTCCCGGTGACCGGGGCTCTGCCTCGTCCCTTGCCCGGCCATGCCGACCTCAGGCGTGGGTGCTGCTGTCCCCGCGGGGAATGCGGTGGCTGGGTCAGTCCTGGGGGGCTGCAGGGCTGTGGGAGGGGGCTCTGAGGAGCGATAGCGGGGTGGAAAGAGGAATAAATGCTCTTCCCAGGGAGGTGGCGCGGTCACCGTCTCTGGGTGTGTTTGTAAAAAGACTGGACATGCTGTGCTCTAGGTGAGGTGTTAGGGCATGGGTTGGACTTGATCTTAGAGGTCTCTTCCAACCTCATTATTCTGGGATTCTGTCGTGAGAGGGGCTGTGGGGGCCAAAATGTGGGGAGTTGAGGTGTTAGGGTGTGATGGTGTTCACAGGGGTCCCAGAATGAGGGAAGATATGAGGATCTGACTCCATGTTTCAGAAGGCTGATTTATTATTTTATTATATATATTACAGTAAAACTGTACTAAAAGAATAGAAGAAAAGGTTTCATCAGAAGGCTGGCTAAGCTAAGAATAGAAAAAAGTGAATAACAAAGGTTTGTGTCTCAGACAGAGTCTGAGTCAGCTGGGCTGTGATTGGCCATTAATCAGAAACAACCACAGGAGACCAATCCCAGATGCACCTGCTGAATTCCACAGCAGCAGATAACCATTGTTTACATTTTGTTCCTGAGGCCTCCCAGCTTCTCAGGAGAAAAAATCCTAAAGAAAGGATTTTTTATAAAAGTTGTCTGCGACATTGGGGCATAGCTTGGATTTGATGATCTTAGAGATCTCTTCCAACCTCATTATTCTGAGATTCTGGGATTCTGTGTTTCTGTGGTTCTGGAATTCTGGGGTTCTGTGATTCTGTTGTGAGAAGGGCTGTTGGGGCCAAAAGAGGGTTAGGCTGAGTGGGCTGAAAGGGGGATGTTGGGCTGTGGGAGGGGGTTGTGTCTCAAAGGGGTTTAGGGTCTTTGGAGAGTCTCTGTGGGCTCCAGAGGAGCAGTAGGAGCATGAAAGTGTTGTAGGGTTGTTTGGAATCCAAAGAGACCCGAAGAGGGGTGAAGGTTTTGGGAGAGATTGTGAGAGCCTGAAGGGGTTCAGGCTCATGGGGAGCTCCAAAGGGGCACCAGGGTTGGCACAGGCAGGGGTGGGCACAGACCCCGGTGAAGGGGGAAAGCTCTGAGAGCTCACCCAGCCTGGGGATCTCTCTCCCCCACGCACCCTCCAGCTGACCCTATCCCCCCCCCAGACCACAGGAGGACCAGGATCAGTGGGTGGGGAGCCCGGAGCAGCCCGATGCCCCAGCCCCAGGTGCCTGTTGGGGGGCAGAGGCCCCTCCCCAGGAGGGCTCCGTGGCCGTGGTGCTGCGTGTGAGACCCCCCAACCCCCGGGAGCGAGCTGCGCCCCCCATCCTGCACGTCCTGAGCCAGCGCGCCGTGCTCTTCACCTCCGAGGAGCCCGGCGGCACCGGCACCGGCCCCGGCACCAGCCCCGGCCCCGGCCGCCGCCGCAGGAGCCTCGAGTTCGAGTTCGACCACGTTTTTGGCGAGAGGGCCACGCAGGAGGAGGTGTTCGAGCACACCACGCTGCCTCTGCTGGACACGCTCCTCGCTGGCTACAACTGCTCCGGTGAGTCCTTCACACAGCCCTGATCCTTGTAGGAACTCCTGCCCCGTCCCCTCCCAGGGCTCAGGATTTCATTTGGAAGCCCCCGTGCATCTTTGGGAATGGGGTGACCCAGCAGCAGCCCAAAAGCACACAGCGTGTTGGTTCCAGCAGTGCTCAGCACCGTGGGGATGGGGTGCAGAGGGTGGATGTGGGTGTTGGGACAGAGAGATCCCTCACCAGGGTCTGTGCCCACCCCTCCCTGTGCCAATCCTGTGCCCCTTTGGAGCTCCCCATGAGCCTGAACCCTCTTCAGGCTCCCACAGCCTCTCCCAAAACCCTGGCCTCTCTTTGGGTCTCTTTGGGTTCCAAACGAGCCCACAAACCTCTTCATGCTCCTACAGCTCCCCTGGACCCCCAGAGACTTCCCAAAGACCCTAAATCCCTTTGAGACACAGCCCCCTCCCACAGCTTCCCCAAGGGTCTCTGGCCAGGCATTTAGAGGAACAAGGATTACTTGCTCTTGTCTATTCTGGGTCAGGAAGGATGGGTAGAAGTGTGGTGGATGCTTGGAGAAAGAGCCTTTTTGGCTCTGCCATGCCTTTCCAGGCTGGAATGGGCTCTGGAAATCCAGGTCTGACAGGTCCTGGACAGCTCCCACAGCCCCAGAGCTGTTCCCAGCATTGCATGGCACAGGAGCATTCCCAGGAGCAGCCCAGGCTCTCCCTGCACCAGGAGCTCACACCAGGGGATGCTGATCCAGCTCCTGGTGGTTCCTCAGAGCCACTGAAGGGCTGTCCCTGTCCCCAGGCCCCAGCACTGAGTCAGGAGAGGGCTGAGGCTCCAGATCAGGGCATCCCACCCCGATGGGGAGGCCTCAGAGGAGGTGCTGGAACATGGGGGTGAAAGAGAGGAAGCAGAAATGCCTCGTGGGGAGAGGGTCAGAGGTGAGCTGAGCATGGGAGCAGCACTCACCTGGAGGCTCCTTCTGTCCCTGCTGCACTAGAGAGGCTGAAACCAGGGAGAAAAACGGCCCTGAGGAGCAGTGGGGAAGGTTATGAGAGTTACCTTGTGTCTTATCTGTGTGGGAAGCAGATAAGCTTCTTTCTCCTTCTTTCTCCTTCTTTCTCCTTCTTTCTCCTCCTTCTCCTTCTCCTTCTCCTTCTCCTTCTCCTTCTCCTTCTCCTTCTCCTTCTCCTTCTCCTTCTCCTTCTCCTTCTCCTTCTCCTTCTCCTTCTCCTTCTCCTTCTCCTTCTCCTTCTCCTCCTCCTCCTCCTCCTCCTCCTCCTCCTCCTCTCCTGCTCTTAGATCATTTCACCTCCCACCTCTTTTCCCTGCAGTGTTTGCCTACGGAGCCTCAGGGGTTGGGAAGACCCACACCATGATGGGCACCAAGAGGACTCCTGGCATTGTGCACCTGGCCACGGTGGAGCTCTACAAGAGGCTCGAGGCCATGAAGGACAGGAGCTGGGAGGTCCTGGTCTCCTACCAGCAGGTTTGCTGTGGCTCAGCGTGTCCCCTCCTGCCTCAGGGTCCCCAGGGAGGAGATTTGGGGTTGATCCAGAGCCACACTCGGGGTACCTGCAGTGTCCCCTGGGGTTGGCAGAATCATCCAGCTGCTGCTGTTCCTCCCTCTCTGCTAGAGCAGGGCTTTCCTCTCCCTTGCTGTGCTCCACGGAGCAGTGAGGGCCTCCTGGAAGGGCTGGAGAGGAGCAGGGTTGAGGGAACTGCCCAGCAAAGCTCTGGGAGCTGGCCCTGCCTTTTGAGCCCCATCAGCTGCTCCTGGTGGAATGAGGTGCCAGAGGTGGGGTCAGGGGGAAGCCCTGGCTGTGCCAGATCCTGCAGGGGTACCCAGCTCCCTCCCAGAGAATTCAAGCTCAGCCTGACCTCGATGTCCTGCTCCAGGTGTACAAGGAACGTGTCTATGACCTGCTGAAGCCCCAGGGCGCTCTGAACGTCTGGGAGCAGCCCGGGAAAGGAGTCGTGGCACAGGGCCTCTCCTTGCACCAGGTCTGAGCACAAGGGCTGGGACAGACTCATCTGCACCGTGCTGGGAGCCCTGGGGACACGGGCTGGGGAGGTCCCAGGTGCTCCTGGCTCCTGGCTGGCAGCAAAGGTGGCCCCGAGCTGCCAGGGCCCTGCAGAGCTGGCACTGCCCAGGGCTGCTCGGCCTCAGGGTGCCCAGGTGCTGATCCGCCCCCTGCCCCTTCTCCCCCAGCCCACAACTCCAGAGCATCTCCTGGCCTTGTTGGCCAAAGGCAACAAAAACCGGGCCCAGCGCTCCACCAAGGCCAACGCCGCCTCCTCCCGCTCCCACGCCATCTTCCAGGTGAGGGCTGCTGCAAACAGGGCTGGAAACAAAACCTGCACACCTGGGCACCCCTGGGATGTTGCTCCCCAGGGGCTCTGTTCATGTGTTCTCTGCTGCCCCTGGATTTCAGTTCCAGCCAGGTCCTTGCCCAATTCCAGGGCTGTCACTTCAGCCTGAGCCTGCTGCCTTGCCCCTTGCTGCTGGCAGGTGGCTTCATGCTTTTCCAGTCCCTCTGAGGACCTGCCCAGCCATACCCCTCCCTATCACTGAGTCTGGGAGATGCTGATTGTTCCCATAGCTGTCCCTCCCTGCCACATCCCTTCCCTGGCTCTGCTCCTTGTGTCATCACGGGGCGGTTTGGCTCATCCTTTCAACATGCCACGTTCCTCTCCTCCCTCTGGATTCCCTGGCTCTTGAAAAGGTTCCCTGAAAGCACAGAGCCCAGAGCACCTGTGTGGAGCCATCTCAGCCCTCTCTGTCCCCAGATCCAGGTGAAGCACTGGGACATCACTGGAGGCCCCACCAGGGACCCGCGTGTGGCCAAGCTGAGCTTCATCGACCTGGCGGGCTCGGAGCGAGCCTGGGAAACGCCGGGCCGGGGAGAGGGGATGTGGGAGGGCACCAGCATCAACCGCTCCCTGCTGGCCTTCAAAAGCGTGGTCCGTGCTCTGGCCGGAGCCAAGGTGAGTGTGGCTCCCCGGGGCTGCTCCGGGATGGTGTCCCCACGGCCCAGAGCTGAGCGATATCTCGGGACAGGGTGGGCAGAGCCACGTGCCGTTCCGGGACAGCAAACTGACGCTGCTGCTGAAGGACTCGCTGGTGGGCAGCTTCCGCAGCACCGTGATCGCCGCCGTGAGCCCCGCGGCGCCCGCCGGCCCCGACACCTACAGCACGCTGCGCTTCGCCAGCCGCGCCCGGCACATCATGCTGCCGGTGAGCACCGGGACGGCCCCACGGGCTCGGGAGCTGCTGGGGGGTCTGTGGTGGGGTGCATTGGAATGTGATCCCGATATTGCCGGGTGGAACGTGCCTGGGCTCGTCTGGCCCTTGCTGCTTGACCAAGGGTGGCAGCTGTGGTGGTTTCACCTCACAGACACCTTTAGCTGGCTGGATATTGCAGCAAAAGTGAGGGTGCCACCTCAGGGGTCTCTTCCCTGACTGATCCATCCCCAGGTTGGAGCTGCCCCACGTTGAGCGCCAACATATTGGAATTAAATACCAACATATTGGAATTAAATACCAATATAGTTGGATGGGACATGCCTGGGCTCATCTGGCCCTTGCTGCTTGACCAAAGGCGGCAGCTGTGGTGGTTTCACCTCACAGACACCTTTGGCTGGCCAGATGCTGCAGCTGGCACGGGGGACAAGTCCGGGCAATCAGGAGCTCAGGTTTTACCTCTGGAGGAAAGGCTTTAGGTGATGGTGAAGAGGAAAAGGAGACGGATTCTGCCAGAGGGTTTGATCCAGAGTTTTATTCCAGGGTCACAGATCTCTGATCTGGTAACAGCTCCAACAGAACAGCAACCACATGGTCCCGTGTCTTTTTAAGCCCGGGGAAAGGGGGAGGGAAGGGGTAGGTGTGCCACCAACCCCTTGGAGCCTGGAGGAGGCTGAGGAGCAGCCCTGGAGATGGGTTCATGCTGCACTGTTGTGTTTTAACCACTGCCTGACCCCAGTCCCTGCAGGACACTGGGGCGTCTCCCTGCAGCTCCAGAACAGCCTCCCCGTCCGATCTGCAATTCCAGACCAAGACACCAAGTCCCCTTCAGCAGGACCAGAAGCAGAAGTGAGTGCCCATGAGTCCTCCCCATGTCCTGCTGTCTCCTCTCAGCCTGGGCAGACTGGGCTGTCCATGGTTGGATGGATGTGGGGACCAGGGCTGAGCTTGGAGATGCTGGCCTGTCCCTGGGTGCCTTGTCACCCACAGGTGCACACACACCTCACAGCTCAGGCCCTCCAGGAGGGCATTTACAGCTAGGGAATATCCCACATTCCAAGTCTGACACTCTTTCCCCAAATCTCTACTCACAGACCCTGCCCTGATGAAATTACTGAGAAGACAAAGGAAGTGGAGGAGCCCACAGGGCTTGAGGAGCCCACAGGGATGGAGGAACCCACAGGGCTGGAGGAGCTCCCAGGGATGGAGGATCTTGCAGGGATGGAGGAGCTCGCAGGGATGGAGGAGCTCCCAGAGATGGAGGAACCCACAGGGCTGGAGGAGCTCCCAGGGATTGAGGAGCTCCCAGAGATGGAGGAACCCACAGGGCTGGAGGAGCTCCCAGGGATTGAGGAGCTCCCAGAGATGGAGGAACCCACAGGGCTGGAGGAGCTCCCAGGGATGGAGGATCTCGCAGGGATGGAGGAGCTCGCAGGGCTGGAGGAGCTCCCAGGGATGGAGGAACCCACAGGGCTGGAGGAGCTCCCAGGGCTGGAGGAGCTCCCAGGGATGGAGGAACCCACAGGGCTGGAGGAGCTCCCAGAGATGGAGGAACCCACAGGGCTGGAGGAGCTCCCAGGGCTGGAGGAGCTCCCAGGGATGGAGGAACCCACAGGGCTGGAGGAGCTCGCAGGGATGGAGGAGCTCCCAGGGATGGAGGAACCCACAGGGCTGGAGGAGCTCCCAGGGATTGAGGAGCTCCCAGGGATGGAGGAACCCACAGGGCTGGAGGAGCTCCCAGAGATGGAGGAACCCACAGGGCTGGAGGAGCTTGCAGGGATGGAGGAGCTCACAGGGCTGAAGGAACTTACCGGGATGGAGGAGCCCACAGGGCTGGAAGAGTCCATAAGGCTGGAGGAGACCACAAAGCTGGAGGAGCCCAAAGAGCTGGAGGAGTCCAAAGATCTGGAGGAGTCCCCAGGGCTGGAGGAGTCCTCAGGGATGGAGGAGCCCAAAGATCTGGAGGAGCCCAAATATCTGGAGGAGTCCTCAGGGCTGGAGGAGCCCAGAGATCTGGAGGAGTCCTCAGGGCTAGAGGAGTCCTCAGGGCTGGAGGAGCCCGAAGATCTGGAGGAGTCCTCAGGGCTGGAGGAGCCCAAAGATCTGGAGGAGTCCCCAGGTCTGGAGGAGTCCCCAGGGCTGGAGGAGCCCAAATATCTGGAGGAGTCCCCAGGGCTGGAGGAAGCTGCACTTCCCTGTTGCCTTGAAGAGCTCAGCGAGGCTGCCCCAGCCCCAGGAATGCAGCTGAGCTCTGCAGGTGAGGATTTGGGATGGGGACAGTGGGGGTGCCCCGGGGGTTGGGGATGCTCCCGAGCTGCAGACACGGAGGTGATTCTGTTGCTTCTCTACTCTTTCAGCCGAGGCTCCTGTGACCATGCCAGACTCCCCTGTGCCCATCACGGCCCCGCTGTGCTGCCAGGAGCTCTCTCCATGCTCCAGCCCCATCTCTGTGTGGCCTGTGATGAGGATGCTCGAGTCGAGCAGCGATTCCCAATCAGAAAACTCCCGTGGCTCCCGAACACGGAGGAAGCGCCGGCGGGCCTGGAAGGCAGCAAGCACTCCTGGGGCAGGGCAGAGCTCCCCCGTGCCCCTGAAGCCCCGCAGTGCCAGCAGCGCCAGCTGCCAGCCCTCCCCTCGGCCGGGCACCCAGAGCCCTGGCACCGCGGCACCAGCACGGACCCCCAGCCCCCTGCCCGGGCCGGCTCCAGAGCTGCTTCCCCCGAGCCCTGAGCAGCAGCAGCAGCAGCCAGAGCTCCAGGAAGCCCCCCCGAGCCCCCTCCCGAGCTCCCCTCCCAGTGCCCAAACCCCAAAGGCCTCCAGCTCCTCTGGCAGCTCCTCGAGCAACTCCTCCTGCCCCATACCACCCTTCTGGCCGTGGCTCCAGCCCAGTGCCCACCTCTGTGCCCCCTCTGTTGGCACAGTGCTGTATGTGTGTTTGCAGGTTATGAGTGGGTTTAGGAAATAGGTTGTTGTGTTTTTAATAAATTGTTCTGTCCCAAATCCAAGGGTCAACACGTGGCTGTTCTCTCCTGCCTCACCCTCGTGTGGGGAGCCTGGAAATGGTTCTGGCTCTGGGGTTGGGTTCTGTCCTCCTTCTCCATCATCCCAGGGCTGTGGGTGCCTCTGCTGAGTGTCCCAGAGTGCAGGTGAGGGATGTGGAGACACATGGCCATGGCCATCCATGACAGTATCCCAGTCAGGTGAGCTGTCCCACTGTCATCCCAGTGGGATCACAGCTCTGCCACTGCACACTCACATTTCCAGTTCTTATTTGTTCCCCATGCTGTGACTCTTTGTGTCCAGGCACTTCAGAGAGGGGATCATAAAACCGTGTGGGGTGTGAGAGGTTCCACCACAGCCAAACACAGCACTGATGGGGTTTGCCCCATGATTCTCATCTTGAGCCAAGGAACATCAGGCTGGCCCGGTCTCCTCCCCAGGAGGAAACAATGGCACAAACATTTGGAACTCACCCCCCAAGCCTTCCCTCTCATCAGACTGGCCAGCCCATGGTCAAAGGTTCTCTTTGACCTAATAATTAAAGCACAACCTAAAACTTCTCTGTCTCAAAAGCCACTATCTTCCCAATGGCACAGCCATGGAGATGTTGATCTGCACTAGAGATCCTCTCTAAGTTCCCACCCAGCTCAAACCATGATGAGGCGTTGGGGGTTCCGCTGGTCCCAGCACAGCTCCATTGTTGCCAGGCACGCGGGCGACAACGCTCCAGAGCTGCTTTCAGAGAGGGTGACAGAGGCTGGGCTGTTCCAGGGCAGGATGCTCCCAGCAGATCCCTGCCTGGGCTCTGTGAGTTCTGCTGGGCCAGGGAGCACCTGCAGTGATGGGGACGAGGCTGCTGGGAGCCACCATTCTCCTGTCCCTGCTGGATGTTCTCCAGGCCTTTGCCATTGAGAAGAAAGGGGATGTGTTCAAGAAGACGGCATGTCCCGCCTTCCTGGTGTTCGAGAACGTCGCCTACCTGGCGGACATGACCTTCGAGCTGCCCTGCAAGTGCAAACCCGAGGAGGCCTCCTCTGTGGTCTGGTACTTCCAGAAGAACCTGCACAGCCACGAAACCACGGTGCTGACGGACTTCAACGGCACCGTGATCGTGGATTCCAAGCAGGTGCGCGCGGGCAGCGACCTCCTGAAGCGCTTCAGCATCCGCCTGTTCAGCCTGATCGTGTTCCGAGCCCAGGTGAGGGACTCTGGCCATTACCTGTGCGGCACCAAGGAAGGGCTTTTCTTCTACGGCTACGACGTGGACGTGCAGCCCACCAAGAAGATCACCGTGGCTTTCCTGGATAAAGACCAGCACGTCCAAGAGGACCACAAGGAGAAGGAGTTCACGCTGTTCACCACCTTCTGGGACTGGACGCGCTGTGACCGCTGCGGGGTGCGGGGCGAGCAGCGGCGCATCGGGCTGTGCTACGTGCAGAGCCCCCAGCTGAAACCCCGCTACCGCACGGCGCTGCCCAACGTCAGCTCCTGCGGCTCCAGGGCCGTCCCCAAACCCTTCGGGCGCCTCATCCGCCTCCGCAGCCCCGAGGTGGCCGTCAGGAGCTGCCTGGCCCCTTGCCAGCAGAAGGAAGCCCCCGAGGAGGGCGTGCAGTCCATCTCCAACGTGGTTTACAAGCTGGGTGAGAAACCAGAGCTGCCCCGTGTCCCCATCCAGTACCACAACCAGCCCCCCAAAACTGACCTGGTGATTTCGTGCCCGGGGGCGCGGCCGGAGCACGCCGTGGCCTGGGACAAGGGATCCGTGCGGCTCTACCGTGCCCACTACCTGGTGGGGGTCAGGAAGCACATGAGGCTCTTCATCGACCACGGGAACCACCTGCACCTGCAGCGGCTGCGCAGGAGGGACAAAGCCACCTACTTCTGCTGGCGGGAGGGCGAGCTGGTGGCCGGCTTCCAGCTCACTGTCACCTTCGAGCCCCGGCGCCAGCGCAGCCCCAGCGACCCCGAGTCCATCTTCGTCATGAGGGCTGTGGGCATCAGCTTCGCCGTCATTGTCGGCATCTTCTTCCTCATCCACCTGTCCCACTGCAGGGCTGAGGTGTTCAGGAAACTGGCCAAGTTGTAGCAGCTCCACCACTTGGACAGCTTGGATCACCCTCACGCAAGGAATTTCCAATGTGAGGGCCATTTTAGCCTATTTTAGTTTCAACATTTTTTCAATGTTTGGTTTTGACTTTTTGAATGGAAAGTTGTTGGGTTTTTTTTTTCAAATAATCTGGCAATTTTCTTCAGAACTGTCTCTGCTTTTGAGGTGTTTTTGACTCAGCACAGAATTGGGAGTCAATGTTTGTGCCCTACAGAGTTATCTTACACGTCCCCCAAAGGTGGTGGCATCTCTGCAGGGTTTCAGCAGGGAGCAGGATGTGCCCCCCTCCAGGCTCATCTCCTTTGTTTGAGGATGGGACTTGAGGATGTCAGCATTCCCAAGGGAAATCCTGCTGTCTGGGAGGGCACTGTGGGTCCCAGCGATGCTCTGGCGCTTGAACCGTGTTGATGATGGTGAACCAAACACCTGGTGATGACAGGAGAAGCAAAAATCAGGGAGGGACAGAGCTATGGAAAACAATCTGCATCTCCCACACTCAGGGATGGAGCAGGATGCAGCTGGTTGGGTCCTTGAAGGGCAACAAAGCCCCAGCATGAGCTGGGAGGGCTCACACACAGAGAGGCAGCTCCAGGCCTGGAGACTTTGCCACCAAACTCAGCCCCAGACAGAGCCCGACAGTGTCCCCAGGGTGGCACCAGCCAGGGTTGTGTGTGCAGGCCAGGGGGAACACAGCCACCAAGACTCACCTGGCAGCCTCGCCCTCTGAATCCCTAAAAATCTCCCAGTAGAACCCAAAGTGCTTCCTCCACTGCTCTGTAATCCTGCAGGGATTAACCCCTGCAGTGCTGGGAGCTGAGGGCTGTTCCTGTGTCCTCTGCAGCTGTGGTTTTGCTTGTTGGGAGGCAGAGCTGGCAGCAGGAAGGGCAGAATTCCAGCACAGCTCAGGGATTTGTGCAGGCAGGAATCCAGGAGCCACCACGGAGCCCAGCTGGGAGCTGGCTGGAAAAGCCTGCAGCCACCTGGGCTGCTCCCCTGGCAGCAGCACGGGCTGAAGTGACAGCCAGAAGCTCCGTCTGTGACAGGAATTGGGAAAGAACCTGGCTGGAAAATCCAGGGGCAGCTTTGCAGCCAGGCAGCAGAGAGCACATGAACAGAGCCCCTGGGGGGGCAACATCCCTGTCATTCTTGTGCCAAGATTGAGGCAGGAACAGGCGAGAGGCAGGATGGTAGAAACGGCAAAGAAGGTTTTATTCAAAAGAACCGCGCGGTTTTTATAGAGTGGCACAATAGATTCTGTCTGTGGAAGTGTCAGGGGGGTAGGATGGTGGGGACAGATGGAGATGAGAGATCTCTGCAGCCAGGGTGTGGAACTTGGGGTTTATTGCAAAGGGCCTGGGTGCAGGGCCCTGCTGGGAGCTGCCAAACACAGCTCAGAGCAGGCTGAGAGAAGAGAGGGGGAGAGAGGATCAGAGGGTGAGAGAGTAAAAGAGTGAGAGAGCAAAAGCATAAGGGAGTGAAGTTCCTGTTCCAATACCATAAATCTTCTGTGTTGAATATTCTGATTCTCACTAATCAATCTAGTACAAGATACAAATCCTATAGCATTTCCATACAGCCTATAATAATCATTACATTACCACACTGTGTTACATTTTAAACCCTAAAAACTCCTCTTTGGGCCCCTTCTGCTAAGCTGTAGGGTCTGCTCTGACCCTTGGGCCTGTCTGCAAGCAGAGGGTGTTGTTCCATCAAAAGGGGATCACCTTCAGCTGGCCACACCATTGTTTTCCAGTTGTTCAGCAACTGAGGGATCTCAAAGCTTGCTTTCATTTCAATCTCGCTTATAGTTTCCATATTCTCAAAATCTTTTGCCAGACAATCATAGTTATAATCATCCTGTTTCATCTTCCCCAACACTATTCTATTGTCTAAGTAACAGAAACATCTTTTTCACGCACTGCCCTTCAGAGGAACAGAAAAATAAAGTAGAAAAACACCACCTGCAAATTGTTTATACTCAACAAGTTATCACATCTTTCCAGCTCCCTAGAACTCCTCACAAGCCGCTGTGAGAAGCGCTTGCTGTTTCTCTCTCTCTGTCCCATGGCATCCACACATCCCCAGCTCAGGGCTGAGGGGGACAGCCCTGGGGTGTCGGTCCTGGCCCAAGTGTGCAGGTTTTGTTTCCAGCCCCGTTTCTGTGTGGCAGATCACCTTTGTCAAGTGGGCAGTTTGCCTTATCTCTCTCTTTGAGTGACCACATTCACACCTCCCTCGGGAGGGGACATTGCTGATAACAGCTATTGAATGTCACTGCATGGCTGATAAGAACTGTAACATCCCATTGGGAGATGTGAGCCCAGAGGGAGGAGCCAAGCATTGCTACCCAGATATAATCCAGAGGTTTTGAGACACCAGCACGGCTTTCTGCACTGGATTCCCCAGAGGAACAGCAGCTGCCTCTCCTTCCCCTGGATCTTCAGAGGCAGAATACATCCTTCTCTGCAGATCCCCCTGCTCCAACAGAACCACCCCTGACACTGCAGGAGGGCTGAGCCACAATTCCAATGGCACTGCCACCAACACCCTGACCCACGGGGTGTCAGGTTGGGTTCTGACTCTGTCAGTGTTGTTCTGGTGCACTGCATTGTTTATTTTATCCTTTATTTTTTTTTTCTGTTTCCCTATTAAAGAACTGTTATTTCCTGCTCCCATATTTTTGCCTGAGAGCCCCTTAATTTAAAATTTATAGCAATTCAGAGAGGTGGGGAGGGTTTATTTTCCCTTTCAGGGGAGGCTCCTGCCTTCCTTAGCAGACTCCTCTCTTTCCAAACCAAGACAATCTCCCAATCTTGGGTAACTCCGGGATCTTTTTTTGCTGAAGTCTCCAGTGCTCAGCTGCCATCAGATGTGCAAAGGGAGGAGGAATGACACCACAGCAGACTGCAGGGACACACGTGTCCCCCCAAGTGCTGCCACAAAGGCCAATATTCCCATTCCAGGCCTCGGGGATGAACCTGGACCTGCCATGCTTCCAGTCTGCTGGGGTAACTGCCATTTGCTGGTTGTCACTGTCATTGATTACATCTCCTAAAACCCCTCAGTAACTGTGAGCAAGGGTGGAGGAGGAAAGGGACTATCTGATGTCACAGACGTTTTTATAAAAATCCTTTCCTTGGGATTTTTCCTCCTGAGAAGCTGGGAGGCCTCAAGAACAAAATGTAAACAATGGTTATCTGCTGCTGTGGAATGCAACGGGTGCATCTGGGATTGGCACATGTTGGATGTTTGTAATTAATGGCCAATCAAAGCCCAGCTGGCTCAGACAGAGAGCGGAACCACAAACCTTTTTATCATTCTTTGCTATTCTATTCTTAGCCAGCCTTCTGATGAAATCCTTTCTTCTATTATTTTAGTATAGTTTTAATGTAATATATATAGTAAAATAATAAATCAAGCCTTCTGAAACATGGAGTCAGATCCTCATCTCTTCCCTCAACCAAAAACCCCTGTGAACACCGTCACAATCTGGGTTTGGGTTTCTCCTTCAAAACTACCACCCTGTTTTCTTTCCCTTGGTTTTCTCCTTACCCATACCCATCTGTGAGGACACCCTGCTCAGAGATCACAGCACCACAGCCTGGGAGCTAAACTTTATTGTGAACAACAACAAGTGATGCCAAAGTCAAGCTTTGAGGTTTCTGCTCAATCCTGGTGCTCCTCAGCTGACCTGGTACCGCTTCATCAGCTCCACCACTGTCCTCTCCTCCTCAGTTTCCTTTTCCAGGTGGTTCTCCATGGGATGGGCTTCCCCCTGGCCAGCAGCCTGCCCATCCCTGCTCTGCAGCTTCCTGAACAAATCCTGGCTGCTCTCCTTCTCTGCCTGGCTCAGCAGAGCCACGTTGAGCCCGAAGCGCCCGGTGCCCGCCAGGCTCTGCAGGATCTGAAGGATGGCAGCTCTGTCCCCAGGATGGATGTTCTCTGCCAGCACTGTCAGGAACTCCCCCAGGAGGCCAAAGCCCACATCAGCCTGGAAAATCCTGCCCAAGGCCTCCCCTCCAAGCTCCAGCAAAAACTGGTATTTGTCTGTCCCACTTTTCAGGCATCGGCGCCAATCGCAGTGAAATTCCGCAGCGGTGCCGGGCAGCTGGATCAGCTCCTGGAGGAGAAAGGGACACTCAGCTCCTTCTCTTTGGTTTGAAGACTTTGATTCCCTCACCCCAATCAGCCCATGGATAGCTGGGATGATTTTACTGGGGGATTTGGCAAAATCCAGGGAGAAAAGGGGAAGACAATGAAATGCCAGGTGCCTTTAACCCTGAGAAACCTGGGGGAAATTCAGGGGGAAAAAAGGGGAACACAAGGAAAAGCCAGGTGCATTTAACCCTGAGAAACCAGGAAAATCCAGGGTGGGGAAAGGGAATGCCAGGTGCCTTTAACCCTGAGAAACAGGAGGAAAAGGAAAGACAAGGAAATGTCAGGTGTCTTTAACTCTGAGAAACCAGGAAAATCCAGGGGGGAAAGGAAATGCCAGGTTACTGTAACCCTGAGAAACCAGGGGAAAATTCAGGGGGTAAAGGGGAATACAAGGGAATGCCAGGTGCCTTTAACCCTGAGAAACCAGGGGGAAAAGCAGCTGGTTTTTGGCATTTCACAAGCAAATGAAAAGTGCCTTTAGCCCTGAAAAAACAGGAAAATCCAGAGGGAAAGGGGAATGCCAGGTGCCTTTAACCCTGTGAAACCAGGGGGAAAAAGGGGAAGACAAGGAAATGCCAGGCGCTTTTAACTCTGAGAAACCAGGAAAATTCAGGGGGAAAAGGAAATGCCTGGTGCCTCTAACCTTGAGAAACCAGGAAAATTCAGGGGGAAAAGGGGAATACAAGGAAATGCCAGGTGCTTTTAACCCTGAGAAACCTGGGAATTCCAGAGGGAAAAGGGAATGTCAGGTGTCTTTAAATCTGAGAAACCAGGAAAATCCAGGGGGGAAAGGAAATGCCAGGTTACTGTAACCCTGAGAAACCAGGGGAAAATTCAGGGGGTAAAGGGGAATACAAGGGAATGCCAGGTGCCTTTAACCCTGAGAAACCAGGGGGGAAATTCAGAGGGAAAAGGAGCTGCCTTTTTGGCATTTCACAAGGAAATGAAAAGTGCCTTTAGCCCTGAAAAAACAGGAAAAATCCAGCGGGAAAGGGGAATGCAAGGTGCCTTTAACCCTGAGAAACCAGAGGGAAAGGGGGAAGACAAGGAAATGTCAGGCGCTTTTAATCCTGAGAAACCAGGAAAATCCAGAGGGAAAGGGGAATGCCGGGTGTCTTTAACCCTGAGAAACCAGGAAAATTCAGGGGGAAAAGGAAATGCCAGGTGCCTCTAACCTTGAGAAACCAGGAAAATTCAGGGGGAAAAGGGGAATACAAGGAAATGCCAGGTGCTTTTAACCCTGAGAAACCAGGGGGGGAAAGGGAATGCCAGGTGCCTTTAACTCTGAGAAATCAGGAGGAAAAGGGAAGACAAGGAAAAGCCAAGTGCATTTAATCCTGAGAAACCAGGAAAATCCAGGGGGAAAGGGAAGTGTGGATGAGCTGTGACACCCAGTGTGAACACAGATGGCTGTGGAGTGACCCCAGCCCCAGGCAGGAGAGTTGCAAAAGATCCAATAAACAGAGCTCAGTGAAACCCCAGCATCATAAACAACCCCTGAGAATGTTTGTAAGGCAATCCATGAAATTTCCTTATCATGGGAAGCACCCAATGACCAGGACACCCCAGCAGGGACAGGACTGAGGTGACTCCAGCCATGAATGGAGGGACAGAAAATGTCCTGTCCCTGTCCCCAACACTGAGGGACCCAGTGAGCTCATCAGGATTGGGCAGGATTAATTAACTCATCCTATTAAAATGTTAAATAAATTCCCTGTGCTCAGGGAATCTCTGCAGCCTGATCCAAACCCTGATATTCCAAGGGCCAGGAGGGCTGGCTCACACCCAGAGTGAATCCTGAGTAAATCCCTCATTCCAATTAACACCCAGGTGATTCCTGAGGAATTCCCAGCTGCTGGGGCCTCTCCCTCACCTGTGGGATGTCCACAGCGTGGGCAGGTGCTGTCTGAGCTGGGGCTGCACAGGGATTCCACAGCACATTCCTCCTCTGTCCCAGCCTGTCCTTCTTCTCCAGAGGCTTCAGGTGAGAAGCCAGCACAATCTCCCTGAAGGGAACGGGGACAGGAGGGACACTTTGAGGCTCCACGCTGCTGCTCTGAGCTAATTTCTGATTTTAGGCTGTGTGAGCACCCAGAGGGGCTGGACAGGCTGGAGGAGAAGGCCCTGACCTGAAATCCCTCTGGAACCCCATCAAGATATTTGGGGAGAAGCCACTTGAAGGTGTTTTCCTGCCCCTCAGGGATCAGTGGCAAGGGGGAATGAGACAGAGGTGACTCCATGGATGGAATTTGAGCAGGTCCCAGAATGTGGCAAAGCCCTGGATCTACCTGGATGTCAAAGCACAGGGAGCCCTCAGATGGATCCCTGGAGAATCCTGGAGTTTGGAGGGCACTGGGAATACCCCTGTGGGGCAGCTCTGCCATCCCAGCCTGCCCACACCCCCTGGGCACAGCAGGGACAGGCTGGGAAGGACACAGGGACAGAGGGGACAGAGGGGACAGCCACCCTCTGCTCTGCACTCCCAGCATGGCCTGGGGGCGGAACGGGGGCTGGGGTGGGAATGGGAGGAGGGGACAGTGTCCCGGGGAGGGGACAGAGCCCTGACAGTGCCACTCCATTGCTGGCCACAGCCAGGCCACCCCAGGAGCAGGGACACAGATCTCAGCGCACACGGAGCCACCTGAGGAGTTTTGGGACAAATCTGAGCGGGCTCTGCCCTCGGGGCTGTTCCGGGCCCCGGAGCCCCCTCGGGCCGCTCCCTGGACCTGAACTGGCCGTAGTCGGGCACGCCCTGGCGCAGCGCCCGCAGCTTGGCCTCGCCCTCCCGCTGCCGCCGCTCGTCCTCGGCCAGCGCCGCCCGCAGCTCCCGCTCCAGCACCGGGAACGCCCCGGCCGGATCCATGCCCGGCTCCGTCCCCGGTTCCGTGCCCGGGCCGCGGGGGCACAGGGACAGCCCAGTCTGAGGTGGCTTCCAGGACAGATTTCTGTCACAACAGCGCTGCCAGGCGGGCCCGATATTATCGTGACGGTTCCGCCTTGTGCCCCGCACGGTGACAGCGCAAGGCCGCGCACGTGGGTGGCAATTGGGAACCTCTCCCCTGTCCGAACCCCCCTGACACACCGCCGCGCTCTCTATCGCGATAGTCCCGCCCGGTGATGAGCAGCCGGGCCCCGGGGCCGCGCGCTCTATCGCGATAGCCCCGCCCCGCAGCCGGGGCGCCGGCACCGCGCAAGGCCCCCGCGGCTGCCCGGCCGCGCCCGGCGGAACCGGCCCCGCCGCCCCGCGCTGCCCCGCTCGCCCTGCGGGCCCCGGGACGCTCCGGAGCCGGTCTCGACCCGGTCCCGGACGCACCCGGCAGTTCTGCAGCGGGCGCGGCGCTGGCGGCGGGCGCGGGACTCTCTATCGCGGCAGGCGGAGAGGGCAGCCCGGGGGCCTTCGGCAGCGGCGGCGCAGGCGAGAGCAGCGGCGGGAGCGGAGCCGGGGCAGGTGAGGGAGAGAGAGAGACCGGGACCGGTGAGGGGGAGCGGGACCGGGACCGGGGACGGAGAGAGAGAGAGACCGGAACCGGGGAGAGAGAGAGAGCAGGGCTGGGGCCGGTGGGGGAGAGCGGGACCGGGACCGGGGACGGGGAGAGAGAGAGAGCAGGGCTGGGGCTGGTGGGGGAGAGCGGGAGCGGGGAGGCAGAGCGGGGACGGGATCAGAGCAGGAGATGGGGAGCGGGACCGGGAGCGGGGAGAGAGAGCGGGGCTTGGGGCCGGGGAGGGAGAGCGGGGACGGGACCAGAGCAGGGGATGGGGAGCGGGGCCGGGACCGGCACCGGAGAGGGGGAGCAGGACCGGGAGAGAACGCGGGGCTGGGACCGGGGAGAGAGAGCGGGGCCGGGACCGGGCAGGGTGAGAGAGCGGGACTGGGGAGGGTGAGCAGGACCGGGACCGGAGAGGGTGAGAGGGAGAGTGGGGCTTGGGGCCGAGGAGGGGGAGCGGGGACGGAACCGGGGAGGGAGAGAGAGAGCGGGGCCGGGGCTGGAGAGGGAGAGAGAGAGCGGAACCGGGACCGGGACCGAGGAGGGTGAGCCGGGACCGGGGCCAGAGAGAGAGAGCGAGATCGGGTCCGGGACCAGGACCGGGACCGGGGAGGGAGAGCGGGAGCGGGACCAGGGCTTGGGGCTAGAGCTGGTGAAGGAGAGCGGGGCCGGGGCCGGAGAGGGGGAGCGGGACCGGGGCTTCAGGCAGGGCTGGGCCCCCGGTACCACGGCCCCCGGGGGGTTCTGTGACGGCCCCGGTCTCTGTGCCCCCACCGACCCTTTTCCCACCCCCCAGCATGGACACCGACCTGTACGACGAGTTTGGGAATTACATCGGGCCCGAGTTGGACTCGGACGATGACGACGATGAGCTGGGCCGGGAGGCCAAAGACCTGGACGAGGTGAGAGGGACAGCGAGCCCCGGGACCGGAACGGGGACAGCGACACCCGGGGCGGGGACAGCGAGCCCCGGGACCAGAGCGGGGCCGGGCCGGCGGCTGCTCCCGCTCTGTGCGGGTCTGAGGGGGCTGCTCGGAGGTGGGGTCCGAATGCTGAGGGTCCGAGTGGGGCTGGTGTTTGAAGAATTTACAAAATCTGTGCCTGTGGTGAAGAGGAACGCCCAGATCTTGCTGGAATGGTGAATGGGAGCTCCTGTGCTTGGGCTGGGTTGGGGTTGGCTGGGTCGGGTTGGGCTGCATTTGGTGTCAGGTCCCATTGGGAGCCCCTCGGGAGGGAGCTGAGGTTTCTGCAGGGAGCCTGATTTTCATAGGGGGAGGCAGAGCAAGAGCCCACAGACACGGGGGGAGCAGAGGGGCTGCCCCATGGGGGAATTGAGGGAGCCCCTTCCCATTTGGGACTAATTTTTGGGATTGGTGCCTTGGATTTGGGGCTGATTTTTGGAATCGGTGCCTTGGATTTGGGGCTGTTTTTTTGGGATTTGTGCCTTGGATTTTGGGCTGATTTTTGGGATTGGTGCCTTGGATTTGTGTCTGATTTTTGGGGTTTGTGCCCTGGATTTGGCGCTGATTTTTGGGATTGGTGCCTTGGATTTGGGGCTGATTTTTGGGATTTTTGCTGTGGATTTGGGGCTGATTTTTGGAATCGGTGCCTTGGATTTGGGGCTGATTTTTTTGAATCGGTGCCTTGGATTTTGAGCTGATTTTTGGGATTGGTGCCTTGGATTTTGGGCTGATTTTTGGGATTAGTGCCTTGGATTTTGGGCTGATTTTTTGGGATTGGTGCCTTGGATTTGGCGCCGATTTTTGGGATTGGTGCCTTGGATTTTGGGCTGATTTTTGGGGTTTGTGCCTTGGATTTTGGGCTGATTTTTGGAATCGGTGCCTTGGATTTGTGTCTGATTTTTGGGATTTGTGCCTTGGATTTTGGGCTGATTTTTGGGATTTGTGCCTTGGATTTGGGGCTGATTTTTGGGGTTTGTGCCCTGGATTGGTTTTGGGGATTGGTGTCCTGCTGCTCTGTGTGTGGGGGTTGTGTTACCAGGTGTGATTCTTGGCCTCTGTGGTGTCCCTGCCAGCCCAGGGCTGTTCCTGACCCAGGAGCTGCTCCCAGGGCACCCCTGTGGGTGCTGGGGCTGCTCTGGGGGTCCCTGGCTTGGGGGTCACCCCAGGCCTGTCCCCCTGGGGGGCTCCACAGCAGCTCAGGGCGAGCTCTGGTTGCAGCTGGAGGATGATGATGATGATGATGACATGGGAGAACATGATGAGGAGCACCCTGGCATGGAGGTGGTGCTGCATGAGGACAAGAAGTACTACCCCACAGCTGAGGAGGTCTATGGGCCTGAGGTGGAGACCATCGTGCAGGAGGAGGACACACAGCCACTCACGGGTGAGAGGGGAGAGGGCTCTCAAGGGATCCTTGGAAAGGGGAAAATAAAAAGAATATTGTTTAATAGCAATATATAATTATTGTATATTTATAATATTATATTATTTGATATGATATTATATTATTTGATATGATGTAATATATTATATAGTATAATATAAACAAATTATGTTATGTTATATATAATATAATATAATATAATATAATATAATATAATATAATATAATATATATTATATTATATTACATTATATTAACGATATTATATTTATATTTACCACATTATATATTATCTTTATAGATAATAATATAATATATTATTATAGTATGTATTATAATAAATATATTATATTTGCATAATATATTTAAATAAATGTATTTTGATATTAATTATATTTTATATATGGTATAATTAATATAATATATTATAATAATATAATAATATAATCATATCATATAATATATAATATATAATATATAATATATATTATATAATATAATATATATAATATAATAATATAATATCCTATACTACAATATAATATATTATGTATTCTCTTTATAGCTTATATTATATATTATCTTCATATATAATATAATATAATATAATATAATATAATATAATATAATATAATATAATATAATATAATATAATATAATATAATATAATCCTTCTGTCCTGCCCCTTTGGAGCCCACTCATAGCCTCAGATCTCTGCCTGCTGTGTGCAAATTTGGGCACTTGGGTTTGCAAAAACCACAAGCAAAGGTGTCTTTGGAAGAACAGGAATCAGCAGAGATTGGGAAGTGATTTAAGGGAGAATAAATACATTTAAATGATCTCCTTTGATTCCTGCATGCTGGAAGGGCCCTGCAGTGCCCTTCTCCTGCAGCTGTGACAAACAGCTGAGAGAATCTGTCAGCCAGAAAACTGAGGGGTTTTCAGCTAAATTCCCCATTCCTGGGGGCCATTCCTGACCCTGCTGGCTCAGGGGCTCTGGGAACAATTTGTTGTTCTGTCTCTTGTTTCAGAGCCCATCATCAAACCTGTGAAAACCAAGAAGTTCTCCCTGATGGAGCAGACACTGCCAGTCACTGTCTACGAGATGGAGTGAGTGTGGGGCTGAGGGGGAGCAGATCTGGGGGTCTCATTGACCTGAGAGCAGCCAATTCCCAGCTTCTGAACCCAAAACAAGACAAGTGCAGGACAAACTATTTCACTTTCCCTCCCCATGGAAAATGAGCCCAGGGTAGGGATGGACACAAAAGGAATCTCACCTCAGGGGCTGAGATCAAGCCCATAGCAACAGCTTGTGGCTCAGGAAACCTTCTTGGAATGGTTTGGGGACTTTAAAGCCCATCCAGTCCCACCCCTGCCATGGCAGGGACACCTCCCACTGTCCCAGGCTGCTCCAAACCCTGTCCAAGGGATGGAGCAGCCACAGCTTCTCTGAGCACCCTGTTAAATATCCCCATGCTCAGAGTGTAGCACACATCATATTGGCACATTTTGGGTTGATCCCAGATTAGATCCCATCCATTCCAGTTTCCACTGGGAATTTGTCTGCTGCTGGGTGAGTGCAGAGTGCTGTGCAGTCAGCAGGACGCTGGGTCCATTCCTTGTGTCCCAAAGCAGCTTTGTGGGCACCAGAGCTGGGAGAAAACCTGGAAAAAATCCAAATGCATTAAAAATTTTTATTTTTTTTTAACATTTGGAGATGTTCCTGGAGCTGGTGTTTCCTCAGGGGTCCCTCAGCTGCCCAGGGGGAATTCATCAGAGCTGGAGCAGAGCCCAGGAGCTGCTGGGGCTGATTTTCCTCAGTCCTGACCTGGGCTCTGCATTATCCACCACTTCCCTGATCCCTGTGTGCTCTGCTCATTCCATTTGTAATTAATTCATTTTTCTCCTGTTTGTTGATAGAATTGGTTAGGATGGGCCACAAGAAATTCCTTGTGGGATGTAGCCAGGAACCTGCAAGCTTGCTATTGATTTCCCATTTAGCCTTATTTTCAGACCAATTAGGAAGGTTCTAATCAGGGTTAATATTGATTGCTGTATTTTTTAGCTCTTAATCAAAATGTTTTACATTAAGAAGTCTGTTGTATCAGTGAAAATTTAATCTGTTTAAAAAGGAAATTATTTGACAGCACTTATTTAACTCTGCAGGCCTCTGGCAGTGGCTGCATGTTTTATAGCTTCCCATTATTATTTAGGGGTGGTAATTTAGGATCTCAATTATCTTTTGGCCAGCATCCATCCAGAAGTGACCAGCTCATCATTACCCAGCTCTGCTGCTAATTTGAAAAAGACTTAATTCCTTAAGTGCCTGGAATGTCACTGTTTTAAGGCTTGAAAATCAGAATTAATGGTCTGTGGTTGCTTTCAGAGCTCCATGGGGTGCTTGTTATCCACCACCACCATTTACCTGCCTGCCTGCCTTGCTTTGAGTGCAAGTGCTTCATCATCTGAGTACATGGATGTGATTTTTCCTCCAGTACTGACTAGAAGAGAAGAAAAATATTCAATAATATTCAATTGCTGGCAGCTTTACCAGCTCTGTATCCTCCCACCCACTGCCATCTGTCTGGGACTCCAACTCTCTTGTCCTCCCCATCTGGAAAGTGGGATTCTTCCTCCGCAGGGCACTGCCAGGATAAAAGTTTGGCAAAGATTCAGGGGGCACCTTGCATAGAAAGTGGAGCTGAAAAGCAGCACCTACTTTTCTTAGGCACAGCAGAAACCCTCCAACAGCCTTTTGTGTTTTTGTTCCTGCAGTTTCCTGGCAGATCTGATGGACAACTCGGAGCTGATCCGGAATGTGACTCTGTGTGGGCACCTGCACCACGGCAAGGTGCTGTCAATGGCCAGAAGAATCCAAAATCAGGGGTAGTGAGGGTGACCTGCTGCTTTGCCAGCCCTCCTGGCCCTTGGTTCTCTGCAGCAGCACCTTCTGCTTCTCCTGCTCATGCATTTATTTACAGAATTCAAACATGGATTGGGTTGGAAGGGGCCTTACAGCTCATCCAGTGGCACAGGGACACCTTCCACTGTCCCAGGGTGCTCCAAGCCCCATCCAACCTGGCCTTGGACACTTCCAGGGGTTCAGGGACACCCACAGCTGCTCTGGGCACCCTGTGCCAGGGCCTGCCCACCCTCCCAGAGAACAATTCCTTCCCAATACCCCCCAACCCTGCCCTCCTCCAGCTTAAGTCCATTCCCCCTTGTCCTGGAACTGGGTTTCCCTGTGAAACGTGCAGATATTTTTGTAGTTTGAATTAGCAGGTTTTCTGTGCTGCTGCTGGAGGGATGGGGCTGTGTTTGTGTCTGTCTGGAGAGAGGCAGCTCCTCTCTGTGCTCTTTTCCAGACGTGTTTTGTTGACTGCCTGATAGAGCAGACGCACCCCGAGATCCGGAAACGCGACGATCAGGATGTGAGTGAGCTGCTGGGGAATTCCCACCCTGGGGACACCCTGGGGTGGCTTTTACACCCTCAGGGAGGGGACACTGCATGGGGACAGGGTGCTTCAGTGGCTGGAATGTAAAATTGGGTAGCCAGAGCTCAGTCCTAGCTCTGCATTGTGTGTTATGTACACCCTAAGGGAGGGGACACTGCCTGGGGACAGGGTGGTTCAGTGGCTGGAATGTAGGATTGGGAAGGCAGAGCTCAGTTTTAGCTCTGGATTTTATATTATGTACACCCTAAGGAAGTATATAATATACACATTATGCATGATATGAATTATATGAAAATTAATATTTAAATTATATGAAAAGGTATAACAATATGTGAAATGTATATAATATACACATAATGCCTTATATGTAGGAGTATATGAATTAGATGAAAATGAATATAAGAATTATATGGAAATATATATAAATATGTGAAATGTATATATATACACATTCTGCATTATATGAATGAATATATTAATTATATGAAAATGAATAGATGAATTATATGAAAATGTATATAAATGTGTGAAATGCATATAATATACACATAATGCATTATATGTATGAATGTATTAATTATATGAAAATGAATATATTAATTATATGAAAATGAATAGATGAATTATCTGAAAATGTATGTAAATATGTGAAATGTATATGATATACACATAATGCTTTATATGAATGAATATATTAATTATATGAAAATGAATATATTAATTATATGAAAATGTATATAAATATGTGAAATGTGTATAATATACACATAATGCATTATATTAATGAATATATGAATTATATTAAAATGAATCTATTGATTATATGAAAATAAATCTATTGATTATATGAAAATGCATATAAATATGTGAAATGCATATAATACACACATAATGCATTATATGAATTATATGAAAATGAATCGATGAATTATATGAAAATGAGTATATGAATTATATTTAAATGAATATATGAATTATATTAAAATGAATCTTAATTATATGAAAATGTATATAAATATGTGAAATGTACATAATATACACATTATGCATTATGTGAATTAATATATGAATTATACAAAAATGTTCCTGCTTCTGTCCCTTGTCCCCTTAGTGATGTGCCAGAGTTGTTGTGTCCTGCTTCAAACTGAGTATCTGGTACCAAAATGTGACACTCTGATTTTTGTTTTGCCTTTGCAGCTCTGCTACACTGATATATTGTTCACAGAGCAGGAGGTGAGTGGTCTTGTAGTGATTTTATCCAGTTGTCTCATGCTTTACTCACAGTTGTAGGCAGTTTCCTTGTCCATTTTAATGCCTTTCTGTACTTTTTATTGACAAAGAAAATCTGCTTCTCTTGTTTGCCTCAGGAAGATTCCTGATCCAACTTCCTTCCCTCATCTCCATGTATGATTTTATAACTTGTGTAATGTTAAATCTGCAGCAGAGTCACCCCAGTCTGGGGCTAATTCTTACTTTCTTTGAGAGAAAAAGGAGGAAGGGATTTGCACCAATGGTAGAAGAGGAAAAAAATTATTTCAAAATAAATACATTTCTCCTTCTCTGACTCTGTGTTGGGCGTGAGTGGGAATGTTATTTTGTGTCATGACCAGAACAATCCTTTGAAGCATTTTTTTTTTCTCCTCTCAATGTTTATATTTTATACTCTGTGTGATCAAATCTTGTGCTTTGAGGCATAACTTGGTGGCAGCAGAGGGTGAAAGCACAAACAAACACCCACATTCTGTCTCAGGTGTTGCCTGTGGTACCTCCTCAGCTGAAATCAGCTGTGGAGGGGGCAGTGGTGGCTCACCAGTCTGACCAGTACAGATGGGAGAGCTGGGCTGGGTGATCTGAGGTTATTACTCTCTTCCAGGATGAATATTTACTTCTTTCCATCTTTCTGATTTTTCCTTGATGTTCTTTTAGAGATGATCCTTGTGTTTCTGTACAGGGTGATCCTTTTATTTATTTTTTTTAACCTGTTATCCTGATTTCTTGTGTTTCAGAGAGGGGTGGGGATCAAGAGCACCCCAGTGACAATTGTTCTGCCAGACACCAAAGGAAAATCTTTCCTCTTCAACATCATTGACACTCCAGGTGATTGTGCCCTTCTGAAAATCCTGCTGTGGGAAGCACTTAGCTTTGTTTTGTACTTTTTATGGCTGACTCCAGCCTAGTCCTGAGCCTTCAGCTGAGTTCATTCCTCTGGAGTCACTTCCAGCAGCACTGACCCATAATCACCCAGGGTGCTTTGGGGTGAAGGGACCTTAAAGTCCATCTAATTCCAACCCCCTGCCATGGGCAGGGACAAGTCAGGCTCATGTCTGTGATTAGCTGGCCTAATTAAGAGCTGATGAGGCTGCAGAGGTGTTTCTCAAGCAACACAGGGAGAATTTATTTTCCCAGCTATTGCCATGTGCAGTATTGACCCTGCTTTGCTCAAATGCTGTTGCCCCACAGTGAGACTCAGCAAGTTCCTCAGGCTTCTGTGGAGGGAAAATAATCACAGATGAATTTGTAAGAAACTTTAGGGAAGAGGGTCTTGGGACACATCTGCTGAGCTACAGCTCAGGATGAGGGAGGTTAGAGCGCAGGAGGAGGCTGGGGGGAGAGACATCTGTTGTCTTTGGGAAAAGAAGGAAGATTTCTTCTCAAAGTCCTTGCACAGAGCTGTGAGAAAAACAGTCACAAATGTGAGGAAGAGTGTCTGTTAAACAACTTGTGTGTATTTTTAAAAAATAGCATTAGAGCTGAGGCTAAACCCTCATGGGGAGCTCTGGCAGCTGCTCCCATGTCCCTGTCTGAGGAGGAACCATCTCTGTTCTGCCTCTCTGGGTACCAGCAACCAGAGCAATCTGCAGAATCCCATAGCTTCCCACCCTGTGTGCTGCTGCTGCTGCACCAGGGCTCTCTGTGCCTCTCATTGTCCCCTTTGTTGTGGTTTTGAAGGTCATGTGAACTTCTCAGATGAGGTGACAGCTGGCCTTCGCATCTCAGATGGCGTCGTGCTCTTCATCGACGCGGCCGAGGGGGTGAGTGCCTCCTCCTCCTCCTCCTCCTGGGGTTCCATCTCTCACCCTGCACTCTGTGCTCCTGCCTCAGCATGAAGGCCTGGGCTGGGTTCAGCTTTCTGGGGTGAAGGCTTTTTGGAGGGCAGTTTGAGGGTGTTTTCCAGCTGAACAAGCAGCCAAGCCTGTGGCTGCTGTGTCCACGCTGATGTGATGCTGTGGCCTGCAGGCTGGTTGTGTGACTTGTGTGCATCTCCATGCCCATAGTACCTAAAACTGAGCAGCTTATTTATATCAGAGATGTCCACAGGCTTGGATTCAAGGAATTTGGTTGGGTTAGCACCTATTTGTGAATTTCAGGATTAGCTGCTTGCTGAGCTTGGGCTTTTTTTGCAGCCTGGCAGCAGAATAAGGGTCACTGGTTGTCCCTCATGCCCTAAATAACATTTTGTGGGGGCTTTCTTGGGGCTCTGAGCTCTCTGCTCCCTGCAGGTGATGCTGAACACAGAGAGGCTGATCAAGCATGCAGTGCAGGAGAGGCTGGCAGTGACTGTGTGCATCAACAAGATTGACAGACTCATCCTGGAGCTCAAACTGCCCCCCACAGATGCTTACTACAAACTCAGACACATTGTGGATGAAGTTAATGGTCTGATCAGGTGAGGCTGCATTGTTGTGCTGCTGTCCCTGTCCCATGGCTCACAGAAAACTCCTCAGTTTGTCTCTTGGTGTGTTGAGTCATAGAAAATGGGCCAGGAAGAACCCCTGGGAGTTCATCTCTGCTGATACATTGAATTAAGGAAGATTGGCTCTTCTTGGCAAACTCCAGAGATTTCATTTCCCCTGCCCCATTTCATTTTTCCTCTATTAAAAAGTAAAGAAAGTGGACATATGACCAGAGCGGGAATTTGTGCTCCCAGATGTCTCAAATACACTGAAATTATTGGGTTGTATCCCAAATTGGAGGTTGAGATATCTCAAAGCTCCTAAATACTTGCCACAAAACTAAAAGAGGATTTGCTGTCTCGACTCCTGGACAAGGATTTTGATAGTGACACAGTCCAATCTCCTTGCCAGGGACATCTTAGACATTTCTGTGGGTTCTTCTGCACCCAGGGATTTTTTAACAGCATTCTGCCCTTCAAGTGTGTGTGTGTGTTTGCACACAAGCTCCCTGGCATGTTTTTGTTCAGTGTGTGCTGAGAGCAGAATAATTCATCCTTCCTAGCATGGCTGTGAGCTCATTAAACCTGTTTGGATTAAATTATATCCCTGTATTTTCTTTTCCCTTACTTGGTTGACCAACTTGGCTGCTTTTTTAGAAGAAGAAAAGTTATCCCAGATAAAAAAATCTGAAGCATTCGTGCTGGTGACTTTTTAGTTCTAGGATCTTTAAATCTTTGCATTAATGCTTGAAATTTATAGGCAGAAAATGTTCCTGACCCTGAGATTCTGATGGCAAGCAAGCTGCAGCCTGTTTAAATTTTTTTGGCAATGCAGGCTCCTTGCCTGTCACTGCTGTAGGGTGTGGGAAGTGGGCTGAAGTGTCTTCTTTGGTTCATAACATTGATTTGATTTTATTTTTCTCCTCCCAGCATGTATTCCACCGATGAGAACCTCGTGCTGTCTCCCCTTCTGGGGAATGTGTGCTTCTCCAGCTCTCAGTACAGCATCTGCTTCACACTGGGGTCTTTTGCAAAGATTTATGCAGACACATATGGTGAGGATTAGCCAGAAACCTGGTGCACTTCAACATCTCATTCCCCAACCTTTCTTGTGGGGGTTTGCTGAGCCATTCAGCTTCCCCTGCACATGGCCAGTGTTTGTGTTCTGGAATTGCTGAGAGCTGAGTGGTGCTGCAGAGCTGAGCCTCGGGGGTTAAAAAGCACAAAACACAGTTTGAGCAAAGATATTTTCTCCTGATAAATGTTTCTTGAATCAGAAGCCAAGATTTTTTTCATACCCTGAGCAGAAATAACAAGCAGTTGAAGGCAGGTGTGTGTGTGTTGTGCTTTGCCTCCCTGTCAGCAGCTCAGGAGTGAAGCAGTTAAGCTCTTCCTGCCTTTTCCCAAAAGTCCAAGACTCAGCTGCAGCTGGGCACAAGCTTTGCCCACAAGGTTTTGCACTCTTGCCCTCTTTCTTTTTTAAGAAACTGTCTTTTTCTGGCCTGGATTTAATTTTCTGCTCCCCAGGTGCCCACTCAAGGCAATCTGCTGCATGTAGCAGTGGGCTCTGTGCTGGCATGAGCAGCTGCACAGCCCAGGTTTTTGAAGTGCCCCACTGGGGAATTTGGGGATCTGGAGGAGCTGAGAGCAGGGGAAAGAAGGAGGTTGTAAAGCAGCTGGGGCAGCTCTTGCAGAGAACTTGGCCTGAGGGAGGATGAAGTTGTTGAGGTCAGGGAGTGATGGTGCCAGGACTGTCACGTGTCCTGAGAGTTTGGAGCAATAAATGAGCTCCCTGAAGTGTCACAGCATTAACTCAGAGCCTTGGGGGGCTGAAGACAGCACAGTTGGCAGGAGATGCCAACCAGGTGGGGAAGGCAGGAGCTTAGAGTTGGGAGTAGTGAATTCTGGTCCCCAGGAATTGTGTGTGCAGCCACCACATGTCACTGACAGGGGTTAGAGCAGCATCAGTGTCCAGACTGCAGCCACCAGGCAATTCCTTGTGTTCACACACCTGCCCACAGCAAAAGCTTGTTTGGAACCTGCTGTAGGTTCTCATTCCATCCTGGGATTTGTAAATTCACCATGACAGCACCTTCAGTGCTGGGTGTTTGGCTCTGTGCTCCCTGAGGAAGAGGAAGGAGCCTGGAGATGTTCAGCAGGGCAGAAGATGCTGGTGCTGGTGGAGGCCATGCCAGCACCTTGGCACTGCAGCAGCAGTCACAGCATTCCTGTTTGGAAGTGCAGCACATGAGGTTGGGCTCCTGCAGTGCTCTCAGCTCTGACCCTGTGGGTAGAGAGCTGGAATGTTCCTGGGCAGTCACTCTGTGAGCTGCAGTGTCCCTGGGCTGCTGGGCACATCCCCACTCTGCTCATCTCTGCCTGCCCTCCCCAGGACAGTTCTTAATCTTTCACTCAGAACTGGGACGAGGCTTTCACTCATCAGCATCAGTTCATTAAATTGAATCCTCAGGCTTGTTTTAAAAACCAAAATATAAAGATTTCTAAACTAAGAAAAAAGCAGTGATATCTGAGAGGCTTTTTCATTTGCTTTTTCCTTCAGGAGACATCAATTACCAAGAGTTTGCCAAGAGGCTTTGGGGCGACATCTACTTCAACCCAAAAACGTAAGAACCCTGTTGAAGTGTTTTAATTTTACTTTATTCCTGGGTTTTTCCCTTCTTTCCCTGTTAAATGAGGACCCAAGGTCACTCCTGATCCTGTGATCCTGTGGTGGAGTGTGACTGTTCACAGGGGTCTGAGGATGAGGTAAGAGAAGAGGATCTGACTCCATGTTTCAGAAGGCTGATTTATTATTTTATGATATATATTATATTAAAACTATACTAAAAGAATAGAGGAAAGGATTTAATCAGAAGGCTAGCTAAGAATAGAAAAAGAAGGAATGATAACAAAGGTTTGTGGCTCAGACTCTCTGTGATTGTCCATTAATTAGCAACAACCACATGAGACCAATCCCAGATGCACCTGTTGCATTCCACAGCAGCAGATAACCATTGTTCACATTTTGTTCCTGAGGCCTCTCAGCTTCTCAGGAGGAAAAAATCCTAAGGAAAGGATTTTTCATAAAAGGTGTCTGTGACAGTAGAGTAGTATCTGGGAAGGGTTGAGTCAGCCCTCCTGCCTAACGCGAATCCATTTGGATTCACACCACAAGCAGCAGCAGAGAGGCTCTTCTGGCCTTCATTTGGAGTAAACCTGGCCCGTGTGTCCCTGACAGCTTTCCAGGGGATGGGAGGGAGGAGCAGAGGCTGTGCAGGGGTTCTGGCAGGCTGCAGTTCTTGCTGCTCACCTCTCTGGTCTCCAACAGGCGCAAATTCACCAAGAAGGCCCCGACGAGCAGCTCCCAGCGCAGCTTCGTGGAGTTCATTCTGGAGCCCCTGTACAAGATCTTGGCTCAGGTCTGTCGTGGGTCATTCATCTTCCCACAGCTCCAGGCAGGAGCAGCTGGGGCTGGGCACTGGGCTGGGCTGAACTCCCAGCTTTGTGGAGTTCATTCTGGAGCCCCTGCACAAGATCTTGGCTCAGGTCTGTCATGGATCATTCATCTTCCCACAGCTCCAGGCAGGAGCAGCTGGGGCTGGGCACTGGGTCTGGTCCTGTCTTGTTCTGCAGTGGGATCTGCACAGGGGGGTGCACAGTAATCATTATTTCTTGCAAGTGCAGTGCTGTATTTGCAGTGTCTAGAACAGTCCTTGCTCTTCCTTGTGTGCTCTGATAGCAGCCAAGTGACAGTGCTTGGACTTGGAGAAAAGACTTGGAGCACAACTTGGATGAGGAGGAGTTGTGGGGAGAAAAGGAGGCTCAGGGGAGAAATTTTTGCTTTCTACAACTCCTGACAGGATGGGGCAGATGGGGGAGGTCAGGCTCTGCTCCCAGGGAACAGGGACAGGAGGAGAGGAAATGGCCTCAGGTTGTGCAGGGGGAGCTTTAGATTGGAGATTAGGAAAAATTTCTTCCCCCAAAGGGTTGTCCAGTCCTGGCACAGCTGCCCAGGACAGTGATGGAGTCACCATGCCTGGATGGATTTAAAAGCCATGTAAATGCACTTGGGGACTAAGATGATTTAGTGGTGACCTTGACAGTGCTGGGGAAATTATCTTAGAGAGCTTTTCCAGCCTTAATTCCATGATTCATGGATTTGACCCATCTGGCTCTTTTGTGAGCCATAACCCAGTGCAGCTCCAGAGCCCTGCAGGTTGTGGCTGGTTTGTGATGCTGCATTGGGGAGTTACTGACTGGGACCCCCACAGTGAACCTGAGAGTGGGACTTGTGGTCTTGCAGGTGGTGGGGGATGTGGACACAACCCTGCCCAGGACTCTGGATGAGCTTGGCATCCACCTGACCAAGGAGGAGCTGAAACTGAACATCCGGCCCCTCCTGCGGCTCGTCTGCAAGAAGTTCTTTGGGGAGTTCACAGGTACAAACAAGCTCTTTGTCTTCCCCTCCACAATTTTCACCTCACACCAAGAGCTGAGGGTTATATTTTGGCCAAGGAGTGCTGACTTGCACAGATCCTGCTCAGTTTCCCAAATCTAAGTTGTGACACCACAGGACAGCTTGAGGCACTGCTCACCTCTCCCTGCTGCTGTGGGTGCTGCAGTCACCGTGGCTTTGCCTTGTGTTTATGGAGTCCAGTTTTTTCCTCCACACTGCTTAACCCTGTCCTCACCAAGTGTTCCTGTTGTAGGTTTTGTGGACATGTGTGTGCAGCACATTCCCTCCCCAAAAGTGGGAGCCAAGACCAAAATTGAGCACACCTACACCGGCGGCGTTGACTCCGACCTGGGCGAGGCCATGAGCGAGTGTGACCCTGATGTAAGGAAACTCCTGTGTTTGCTCTGAGTGTGCAGAACCAATTCCAGCAGGCTCTGCTCCCCCTGCCCTGCCAGGGCTGCTGCCTCCCTGCACAGATTTGACTTGCAGCACTCTGAAACCTCTCACCCGACACTGGAACAAATCTCTTCACTCCAAGGAGCTTCAGCTGCCTGCCAGGGCAGCCCTGGAGAGAGGGAATTGTTTCACTGTGTTCAGAGAAGAACAGGACTAGGTCAGGACTCCAGAGCATGTGGGAGCTGCAGGGTAGTTTTGTGTCCTTTTGCAGTCTTTTTGTCTCTTTTCCTTGAAGTTTAATTCTCTCTCTAAACTCTAAAAAACTGCATGGTGCTGATAAAAATAACCCTGTGTTAGTTAGTCAGCACCTTTCCTCTCCCAGCCCCGCAAACCCTTCCTCCTCCAACAGCTTGCACTGAGCTGTCATTTGGAGTTGTCTGGAGCCACCAACGCTGGCAGCTGAGTGAGAAATTTGCCTGTGACTTTTGCTCTGATGTCTGCAGAGAAATTTATTTTAATGAGTTGTGATTATCCACATAAAACTCCACAGTGGTGACTGTCACCACATCACCGGTGTGGAGTGACCTTGTGGCACTGGGAGCTGTGATCTTGGGGAGCTCAGGTGCTCTGCCTTGAGCAGGTGACATTTTTCCTCATGGCTTTGTCCCAGCCACCATTTGCTGCTCTACAGGAGCTCCAGAAAAGTCCACCATGGTCATTCCAGAGCTTTCCATGCAGGGCAAGGAAATGCAGGGCTTCCAGTGGCAGGAGCTGAAGGACTTGGCTAAATTCCAATTTTTTGTCCACAAATCAGACTATTCTGAGTTAAAAGAGATTCACAAGGATCATCAAAGTCCAGTCCTGCCAGATCTGTGTCTGTTTCTTTGCTCTGTTTTGCAAGAAGCTGATTTCTGTCTCTCTGTGTCACGGGAAGGGTCCCTTGATGTGTCACACCACCAAGATGTACAGCACTGATGATGGTGTGCAGTTCCACGCCTTTGGCAGGGTGCTCAGTGGCACCATCCATGCTGGGCAGCCTGTGAAGGTCCTTGGGGAGAACTACACCCTGGAGGATGAGGAGGATTCCCAGATTTGCACCGTTGGACGCCTCTGGATCTCAGTTGCAAGGTACACAAAGCTCTGGCAATGTGTTTATTGGGAGAGGAGTCACCTGGTGAGGGACTGGGAGGGAGGAGGAAGGTTCTGGAAGGTGTGAGGCTGCAGTGATGCTCTCCTGCCTTTCAGGTATCACATTGAGGTGAACAGAGTTCCTGCTGGCAACTGGGTGCTGATTGAGGGCGTGGACCAGCCCATAGTGAAGACAGCAACTGTGACAGAGCCTCGGGGCAATGAGGAGGTACCAGGCATGGCTGGCACTGCTCAGCTTTGCAGGGTGATGGGGTACAGCCCAAAAACTCCTCTACAGGGGTTAAAGAATCCCTGTGTGATGTGGTGCCAGGGCACAAGAGCCACTGAGTGTGGTGGTGTTCACTGGGGTCCCAGGGTGAGGGAAGAGATGAGGATCTGACTCCACGTTTCAGAAGGCTGATTTATTATTTCATGATATATATTATATTAAAACTATACTAAAAGAATAGAAGAAAGGATTTCATCAGAAGGCTTGAAAGGAGTGATAATAAAATCTTGTGACTGACCAGAGATTCTGAGACAGCTGACTATGATTTGTCATTAATTAGCAACAACCACATGAGACCAATCCTAGATGCACCTGTTGCATTCCACAGCAGCAGGTAACCATTGTTTACATTTTGTTTCTGAGGCCTTCTTAAAAATGTTTGTGAGAGGATCATTTCAGTGATGCTGATTTTCAATACATTTTGGAGCACCAGAGAAATTCAGTAAGACTGCTAGCAGTTTCTGCTAATGGTTGAGGATGGTAAGCAGTATGATCTCAGTAATTATAGAGCTCCATGCTCTTGCTAATCTTAGGCAAAATAATAAAAAATAATTTATCCAAAGGATAAATTCACTGGGAAATCATATGAACAAAACTGACGCAAATCAACACCATTTTATAGAAATTTGCTAAACAAAATAGAGAAATGTACTTAATCATCTGATAAAGTTACAAACTCTGGTCTGTGACGGTGTTCACAGGGGTTTTTGGATGAGGGAAGAGATGAGGATCTGACTCCATGTTTCAGAAGGCTTGATTTATTATTTTATGATATATATTACATTAAAACGATACTAAAATAATAGAAGAAAGGATTTCATCAGAAGGCTGGCTAAGAACAGAAAAGGAAAGAAAGAATAACAAAAACTTCATCTTGGACTCCCTGTCTGAGCCAGCTGGGCTGTGATTGGCTATTAATTACAAACAAATAACATAGACTAACCAAAGATGTAATTGTTGCATTCCACAGCAGCAGATAACCATTGTTTACATTTTGTTCTTGAAGCCTCTCAGCTTCTCAGGAGGAAAAATCCTAAAGAAAGGATTTTTCATAAAAGATGTCTGTGACACTGGTCAGCTTCTCGGGAGAAAAAATCCTGAGAATTTTATGAAAAGATTTTTCATAAAAGATGTCTGTGACACACTGAGGGAAAGAAAAGAGCTTCACATGCTGTGTATGACCCTGAGGACATGCAGGGATGCAGTTTCAGCTCTTTGTCCTCTCTGGTTTCAGGCTCAGATCTTTCGTCCCTTGAAGTTCAACACCACATCTGTGATCAAAATAGCTGTGGAGCCAGTGAACCCCTCAGAGCTGCCCAAAATGTTGGATGGTCTTCGTAAAGTCAACAAGAGCTACCCCTCACTTACAACCAAGGTACTGCTGGGGGCACCTGGACCAGAGCATTTCCAGAGGTTCCTTCCAGCCATTCTATTCTGTGATTTCTCTGTGTGTTTGTGTGGCTGTTTCCAGCCAGTGCTGGGGGCAGCCTCTGGGCTGATCTTCAAAATAATCAGGTTTTTTACCACAGGTTGTTATATTTGTTGTGGGTCTTTTCATGCTGTTTCAGTTGATCTCATCAATTATGTAGAAATAACAGAAAAATGTAAATCCAGCAGAAAAATGTAAAAGCATCCTGCTGTGCCAGGGAAGAGCCCAGCAGCACTTCCTGCTGGAAAAGGCTCTGAGAGCTTTCCTTGGGGTGTTCTGACTCTAACAAAGTCTATTTAAGGCTGATCCTTCCTCAGGCTTGAGCAGGAAGGAGCTGTGAGCTGCCAGCTGAATCCCTCTTTTCTCTTCCAGGTGGAAGAATCTGGGGAGCATGTGATCCTGGGAACAGGAGAGCTGTACCTGGACTGTGTGATGCACGACCTGAGGAAGATGTACTCTGAGATTGACATCAAGGTGAGGCAATCAGAGAGGGATTTTCCCACTGGAAACACTGGACAGGGTTTTGATCCCCTCTCTCAGAACCTGCCTGAACATACAACATGGATTTTGTTACATTCCTGTAAAATTAAAAAAAAAATAAAACTGTTAGGGTGTAAAAGGGCCTCTTCCAGCCTGACTGTCACCAGTGGGACTGAGAGTGGCACATTGGCTTGGAGAAGAATTTTCCATATTCCAACCTTCCCTGTGCCTAGAGCATTGCCTGCTCAATTTATTTATTGCCTGGCTAGCATCAAATAAATAAATTGAGCAGGATTTTTTTCATACCTGGAATTGTATTTAAATTTTCCTGTCTCATTTGAAAGCCTCAGTGCTTCATATATGACCCTGATTAAAACATTGTCTTGTAGGTGTTCAGAGGTTTCAGACAGTCTTTTTTACAAACAAAAGAGTGCTGAAAACTTGACAAACTTTTTCTTCTTTTAGGTGGCTGATCCAGTGGTGACATTCTGTGAGACAGTGGTGGAAACATCCTCCCTGAAGTGCTTTGCTGAGACACCCAACAAGAAGTAAGGCTGTTGTCCAGCAAATGGCATTCCTGAGTGAGCAATGAGCTCCTCAGGGACACACCAGAGTCCCAGGGATGTTCCTGTGCTGTGTAGGAGCTCTGAGAATGAAGGGAACAAAGCCAAATCCACATCCTCCTTTTTCCCTAAGTGTCACACCTTCTCAGCAGTTCTGGGATCCTGGAGCAGGTGCCAAAGTGCTGCCTTCAGTAATTCCCCCAAGAGTTTCATGAGGAAGAGCTGTGTGTTCTCTTATCCATATGTAATCTTGGATTTGTTCTCCTGGTGATGCCCTGGAGCCTTGCAGCTGCTCTCATCTCCCTCCTCCAGCCCCTCACAGTGCATGAGATTGGAAAAGGGAGATCTGTGTGCACCAGGATGTTCCCATACCTGAATTTTCAGAGGAATCATGATCTGATGAAGTGGACTCTCCTGTGTTCCCCTGTGGTTTCTGGTTCTTCTTGCCTTCCTTTATTCTGACATAAATCTCACCATGTTTGGCAGCCTTAATTCTGGGAACAGAGGTGTTCCAGTCCTCACAGAATCACAGGATGGTTTGACTTGGAAACAACCTTAAAAACCATCCAGTTCCAAACCCTCCTGTGGACAGGGACAGCTTCCACCAGACCAGGTTGTTCCAGTCTTAGGTCAGGCTTTGACCTTCTTTGCTGGAGGCAGGTTTCAGGCATTGAGGCAGCATTTGGTGTGTCAGATGCAGCTCCCAGAGACACCTTCCCCAGCCCAAGGGCTCCCTCCTGCAGCCCTGGGTGTGGGACAGGAGGGCTGGAGCCACTCTGTCCCTCAGCTGTCCCTGGGCTGTGTTCACAGGGACACAGAGGATGCAGGTGGCTTCATCAGCCCAGCTGCATCCAAGCTGGGTGCAGTGAGAGAATCACAGAATTGTGGAGTTACTAAGGTTGGAAAAGACCCTAAATGAAGTCCAGCTGTCAACACAGCACCTCCATCATGTTCACCACTAAACCATATCTGCAAGTGCCACATCCATGTGTTTTTTGCACAGTTCCAGGGATGATGACTCCATCACTGCCCTGGGCAGCTGTGCCAGGCCTTTACAACCTTTTCTGTGTAAAATTTTCCCTGATATCTCACCTAAACCTCCTCTGGCTCAGCTTGAGGCTTCTTCCTCTCACTCTATCCTTTGTTCCCTGGGAGCAGAGTCTGACCCCCACCCCTGGCTGCCTCTCCTATCAGGGGATTGTGGGGAGCCAGAAGGTGCCCCCTGAGCCTCATCTTCTCCATCCAGGCTGATTTCCCCAGCTCTGTTCCCTTCTCTGGACACATCCCAGCCCCTCTAGGGCTGCCAGTCCTTCCAGTTAGCCCCATTTCCATCACTGTGGTCTCTCCTCAGGAACAAGATCACAATGATTGCTGAGCCCCTGGAGAAGGGACTGGCAGAGGACATTGAGAATGAAGTGGTGCAGATAACATGGAACAGGTATGAGCAATCTGGGAGGGCAGGAATGCAGCTGGAAGTAAATAACTGGGAAAAGGGAATGCTGGAACCTGCAGGTGCACAGGATCAGGCAGAGATCCTGGCTTGGTTTTCCTGCCAGCCACTCTGTGAGCATCTCTGGCTGAGACTTTTGTGCCTGAAGGGAACAAGGTTGTAAATACATCATGAGTGCAGGTCAGATTCTTGTTTCCTAAAGCTTCTTCCCTTTCTCTTTATCAGAAAGAAGCTGGGTGAATTCTTCCAGACCAAATACGACTGGGATTTGCTGGCTGCCCGTTCCATCTGGGCCTTTGGGCCTGATGCCACTGGCCCAAACATCCTGGTGGATGACACACTGCCCTCAGAGGTGAGGAGTGAAACCTTTGTCCATGGTGCCAGGAGGTGCTCAGTGCTCTCAGAACTTTCAGCAAGGCCCTGGTGCTTTTGGGGTTATCATTGTTTGCCTCAGACCTGCTGCACTTTCCCCACAATGATCCTACCAGGTCACTTGTTTTTTTCAGGTGTTGCTGTTTGAGCCAAAAGGCAAAAAAAACCCTTTTAATTTTTTTACCTTGCCTTTCAGAATCCCCTAAAATGTGAGCTCTTAATTTCTAGTGCTCTAGAAATTACATTGTGCTGATGCTCTTGGGCTGTGAGAGGGAGTAGGTGGACATGGGAACACAGGGGAACATTGCTGCTGGTTTGGGAACTGGCTGTGTTAGTGGCTGTGATGAGGTGTGGTCTCTGAAGCTGTCTGTCCATCTGTCTGTCTGTGTGTCTCTAGGTGGACAAGTCTCTGCTGGGTTCAGTGAAGGACAGCATCGTGCAGGGCTTCCAGTGGGGGACCAGGGAAGGGCCTCTCTGTGATGAATGTAAGTGAGACCTGTGTGGAAACTGAAACAATGAGAAATTGGTTAAATTCTTCCCTTTTTAAGCATTCAGGTGCTCTAGGCTGAGCAGGCTTTGGTGGAAGGTGTCCCTGCCCATGGCAAGGAGTTGGGCTGGGTCAGCTTTAAGGCTCCACTCCATGATTCTGTGATATGCAGGGTTATGATGTGGTGGTGCTGGAATTAAATTTAGGAGAATTGCTGGGTGTTTGGGCATGTGGGGATGTGGTTGGTGCTGGCAGAGGATGTCCCCTGAGGTCACTGGCTGTCATTTCTCCCTCTGCAGTGATCCGCAACGTGAAGTTCAAGATCCTGGATGCAGTGATTGCTCAGGAGCCCTTGCACAGGGGTGGAGGGCAGATCATCCCCACGGCCCGCAGGGTGGTGTACTCTGCCTTCCTCATGGTGAGGGCCTGCCTGGGCTGGGCTGATCCCCACAGCCCTGCCTGGGGCTCTGGGTGCACTCTGAGTCACTCACCATCAATGTTTACAGCAGAGTCCTGCAGGCCTGCATTGCAGCCTGGTGTGCATCTGCTCACTCTCCCCTTGCTGCTCCTGCTGGGCTTGCTGGGAAGGGTGGGCAGGGGGAGAGGGAGGCGTGTGACTCGTGGCCAGAGGGAGAAAAGGTCCTTGCAGTGTTTGTGCTGTTGCTTTGGGCAGCCATGGGGCAGCAGGACCCCTGTAACCTCACCAAGCACTGAGTTTGACTGTGCTGTTGAGCTGTGAGAGACTCAGTGGCTCATGTCCTTGTCCTCTCACAGGCCACCCCTCGTCTGATGGAGCCCTACTACTTTGTGGAGGTGCAGGCCCCTGCTGACTGTGTGTCTGCTGTGTACACCGTGCTGGCCCGGCGCAGGTGAGCTGCTCCTGCTGCCAGCACTGGGGGCTTGAGAGCAGCAGAGCTGGGATCTGGGCTGCTGGAGAATTCCTGCCTCTGCTTCAGAGGGTGAAGTGTGCAGGGGGTGAAGCTGTTGGGATCTGGGCTGTTGGAGAATTCCTGCACTGGTGCACGGGGTGAAGCTGTTGGGATCTGGGCTGTTGCAGAGTTCCTGCCACTGCTGCAGAGGGTGAAGCTTTTGGGATCTGGGCTCTTGGAAAATTCCTGCCATTGGTGCAAAGGGTGAAGTGTGCAGAGGGTGAAGCTATTGGGATCTGGGCTGTTGGAGAATTCCTGCACTGGTGTAGAGGGTGAAGCTGTTGGGTTCTGGGTTCTTGGAAAATTCCTGCCACTGCTGCAGAGGGTGAAGCTTTTGGGATCTGGGCTGCTGGAGAATTCCTGCACTGGTGCAGAGGGTGAAGCTTTTGGGATCTGGGCTGCTGGAGAATTCCTGCCATTGGTGCAGAGGGTGAAGCTTTTGGGATCTGGGCTCTTGGAGAATTCCTGCAGCTGCTGGAGAATTCCTTTATTCTGAGACAAATCTCACCATGTTTGGCAGCCTTAATGCTGGTGCAGAGGGTGAAGCTGTTGGGATTTGGGCTCTTGGAGAATTCCTGCCACTGCTGCAGAGGGTGAAATCTCTGTGATGCGACATTTGGAAGCTTCCTGACTGATCCTGGCCCTGAGCAGTGTGGGGAGGCATGTTGAGGATCACACACAGCCTTTGGGTTGTGCCTGGTTCTTGCTGAGTGTCAGGAGAATGTGCACAGCTCTGTGCTCAGCCCTGGGGCACAGGAAGGACTTGGACCTCCTTCAGTGGCTCCAAACAAGATGCTCAGGGGGCTGGAGCAACTAAAAACGGGTTGGGAATTTTAGGGTGGTTCAACCTGGAGAAGAAAAAGCTGCAGGGGAAACCTTAGAGCCCCTTTTAATGCCTAAAGGAGCTCCAAGAGAGCTGGAAAAGGCCTGGAGTGCCAGGGTGTCAGCACAGTGAGTCCCCAGCTGGGTAATGATTGACACAGACTCCATAAAGCCTGATCATTTTCTTTATTAAGGAACCCATTGCTTTTTTATACCTTAATTCACTACAGGTGAACCTGGATGTAAAAAAGCAATGAGTTTCTTATAGCCAGGTTTAAAAAATATAAATTGGTCCTGTACTTAAAACACCATCACCATTGGCTAATTAAGAAACCACCCTTTGGTAAACACATCTCCATAACACATTCCACACATTCACAGTAGCAGGTGCAGCAAGTTAAGAATTGTTTCTGATTCTTTTCTCTGATCTTCTCAAGCTTTTCCCAGAATGATGCCTGGGGAACTTCTCTGTTTTTCTCTGCTGCCACACCAGGACAAGGGGGAATGGCTTCCCAGTGCCAAACAACAGGGTTAGGTGGGATATTGGGAAGAAATTCTTGGCTGTGAGCATGGAGAGGTTGCTCAGAGCAGCTGTGGCTGCCCCATCCCTGGAAGTACCCAAGGTTGGACAGGGCTTGGAGCCACCTGGGACAGTGGAAGGTGTCCCTGCCTATGATAGAGGGGGTGGAGCTGTGTGGGGTTTGAGGTCCCTTCCATGACTCTGTGACACAGGAATGCTGATCCTTTGACACTTTTGCAGAGGCCATGTCACCCAGGATGCTCCAATCCCAGGCTCTCCCCTGTACACCATCAAAGCCTTCATCCCAGCCATTGATTCCTTTGGCTTTGAGACAGACTTGAGGACCCACACACAGGGCCAAGCCTTCTCCCTCTCTGTCTTCCACCACTGGCAGGTGAGTCCATGCCCTGGGGAGGTGGGGGAGAGGGACAGACAGGATCAGGCTCCAACAGAGCAGGAAAGCTCTGGAGAGCATCCTCAGAGGATCTTGGGGAGGTTTGTGCACCAGCTGTTCCATGTCTGCCAGGCTTTGTTCCAAGTCCCATCACTCCCAGTCACAGTGAGGGAGCCCTGGAAGCTGCTGCTGGCTGAGTGTTGGGATTCTGCAGTGCCTGGGGAGAGGACAAACCCCTTGGGAGGAGGGAACATGTTTGGGTCCACTTCATGCAGCAGAAATCTTGGAGTGAGGCTCAGACTCACTGACCTGCCATAGAAAGTTTGATTTGTGCCACACTTTGTGTCTCACAGAGATGGTGTTTTAAACCTGTAGGAAACAAAGTTTGGGACAAAATGCTGTTCTCTGGCCACTTCTGTGTCTGGGGCAGATCAGGTCCTGGGAGGTGCACAGTGCTTTGGGGTGCAGCCCCACGAGAGCAGCAGCTGCAGGCTGAGCCCTGGCCTAAAGGTTGGTGTGTCAAAGCCCAAGGCTCAGCTCTGAAACAACAAACATGCCTGGTTTGTTGAGGAGGTTGTGCTGAGCAGGACTTGCATGGATTGCTCTGTTAGGAGGTGTTGTGAGGTCCTGCAAGGGGAGAGACATGTCCTTGGCTTGAGTTCTCAGCACTGTGTTATGACTTCTCACTTCTCAGCAGTGACTTGGGTTTGTGTGCCAGGTGGGGTGCTGGGGTGTCTGTGGGACCCAGGGATGTTTCTCCAGGAGGCTGAAGCAGCCCCAGCATCACTCTCACACCCTGGCCCTGTGTTTCAGATCGTGCCTGGGGACCCCTTGGACAAGAGCATCGTTATCAGACCACTGGAGCCACAGCCAGCCCCACACCTGGCCAGGGAGTTCATGATCAAGACCAGGCGTAGGAAGGTGTGTCTGGGCCAAATCCCTGTGCTCTGCCTCTGTCCCAGCAGAGAACAAATCCCTGTGCTCTGCCTCTGTCCCAGCAGGGAACAAATCCCTGTGCTCTGCCTCTGTCCCAGCAGGGAACAAATCCCTGTGTCTGCCTCTGTCCTAGCAGAGAACAAATCCCTGTGCTCTGCCTCTGTCCTAGCAGGGAACAAATCCCTGTGCTTGCCTCTGTCCTAGCAGAGAACAAATCCCTGTGCTTGCCTCTGTCCCAGCAGCTGAGCTGTTGCTGTGCTGTCCCTTGGCTGTGCCACATCCCCTCTGTGTTCCCAGAATGGCCCCAGGACCTTCCCTGTGCTGCCCATCAGAACCTGCCAGTCCAAAACCAGTGACTCCAGTCCAAAACAGGATCCTGTGGTCTCTGCTGAGCCCTGCTCCCTCCCCAGCCCCTCTGAGCCCTCAGTGTAGCCCCCTTGTCCAGCAGAAACAGCAGAGCTGCTTTCTCTGCTGCTTTAGCTGGACTGAGGGGCTGCAGAGGGAATCAGGCTCTCCTGTGGGGAGCAGGGTGCTGGCTCAGCAGCAGAAACCACATTTGTAGGTTCCTGAGGAGTGTTAGATGCTTTCAAGCTGCAGACAAACACCTCATGCCTTTTTTGGAGCCTGAAAATTTCTCTTGCAAGGTCTCTTCAGTGGGCTGTGTGGGGAATAACCCTGGTTTGTGTCATCTGCAGGGCCTGACTGGGGAGCCCTCAGTGCTCTGGTGCAGCCCCCTTGTCCAGCAGAACTGGTTTCTGTACTGGTTTAGTGAGCTGGTCTCTGTACTGGTTTAGTGAGCTGGTTTCTGTACTGGTTTAGTGAGCTGGTCTCTGTACTGGTTTAGTGAGCTGGTTTCTGTACTGGTTTAGTGAGATGGTTTCTGTACTGGTTTAGCTGGACTGAGGGGCTGCAGAGGGAATCAAGCTCTCCTGTGGGGAGCAGTGAGCTGCTAGATGTGCTCAGCAGCAGAAACCATGTTTGTAGGTTCCTGAGGAGTGTTAGATGCCTTCAAGCTGCACCTCATGCCTTTTTTGGAGCCTGAAAATTTTATTTTATGAGGTCTGGGCAGTGGCTGTGTGGGGAATAACCCTGGATTTGTGTTACCTGCAGGGCCTCAGTGAGGATGTGAGCATCAGCAAGTTCTTTGATGACCCCATGTTGCTGGAGCTGGCCAAGCAGGACGTCGTTCTCAACTACCCCATGTAACCCTGCTGCCCTGGCATGGGGGCTGACCCGAGGCCTGGCTGGCACCTGCTGGTCCCTCCCCATCCCTGCTTGCCCAGCCTGGCTCCTGGAGGCTCAGGGCAGGCAGGGAGCTGCTCCTCATGGCTGGAGGAGTCTCCATGGACCAATTGTGGGCATTTCCATACAGGGAGCAGCCCAGAGCATTTTGTATTCTTGGTCTCCAGTTGCCTCCAGGGAGGTTTTTTTTCCTTTTGGATGTGCTCCTGCAGCTCACAGAGCTGAGCAGTGTCAGTGTGGATTCCTGAGGACTGGGCCTCAGCTGTGTCAAGCATTTCAGGCAGCTGAGAAAAAGGGGGGGATGCTGGGGGAGAAATGTGGCTTTGACCTTTCTGTACCCTTTTTTTTGGAACCCTTTAAAATGTTTAGTACAAATTTCCAGGCTGGACTTGGTGTGATTGTGCCCTGACATGGCAGTGCTGGGGGAGGCTCTGCTTTCCCAGTGCTTCCAGGATTTCTCCCACCCTCAGCACTGTACCACTCCCAAGGACTCCCAGCTCTCCCACTCCTGCCTGTGCCAGTGAATGGACCAGCCACCCCTATTTTTTCCCTTTCTCCCACAATCTTGCTGAGTTTTCAGGGATTTTTCAGCTGCTCATCCTCTGAGAGGTTTTTGCTGCTCCCTCTCCACTTCCCTGCTCTCTCTCTCTCTGAACTCTGCCCCAGTTCTGTCCCAAGTGTGTGCTGTGAAAGCAGGGCTGATTTATGGGGATGAATGTCTGCTGGGGACATTCCTGCCCTCCCTGTCCCCTGCTGCCCCCAGCTTGGGCTGGCCTGGCCCTGCCCTGGTGCTGCTGTGCTAAATTTGGCCCTGGCAGCCTCGTTCATCACAGCAGCACCCCTGGGAACGTGTCCCAGAGCATCCCTGTGCTCAGAGGGGCTTGAGATGGCCCTGGGACAGCAGGACAACCTGAGGACAAGCTCCTCCCTCCTCCCAAAATCTGCCAGCTGCTGGTGGAGACTGGGAGGCACTGGGCTGACACAAGCACGGGATAGGAAACATCCACGGGCCAGCACATCCAGCCCTCCCAGCAGGTGCTGGCTTTCTGGAAAATGCATGTTTTGGGGGATAACTCAGGCCAGAGGAGCATCAAAAGCAGGGAGGGGAGGGATTTCCTGTCAGCCACATCAGCATCACCCCCCAGGCCGTGCTGCTGCCCCACCCCATGGCCAGCAGGAGGGCTCTGGCCTTATCAGCAGGCTCAGCTGTTCCAGGGATGCAATCCTGCTGTTCCAGGGATGCAATCCTGCTTCTCCAGCCCTGTCACCAGGCTCAGCCTTTCCTGCTCTCAGTGCCCCTCACCTCCCACATCTGCCCTGGCACCGTGGTCTCACCAATGGCATGTCCCACCTCTGTCCTGGGGGAAAGTGGGGCTCAATCTTGACTTGGTGCAAGCAGAATTCAACCCTGGCATCCCCATGGCTGTGACTGTTCACAGGGGTCTGAGGATGAGGGAAGAGATGAGGATCTGACTCCATGTTTCAGAAGGCTGATTTATTATTTTATGATATATATTATATTAAAACTGTACTAAAAGAATAGAAGAAAGGATTTAATCAGAAGGCTGGCTAAGAATAGAAAAAGAAAGAAAGAATGATAACAAAGGTTTGTGTCTCAGGCAGAGTCTGAGCCAGCTGACTGTGATTGCCCATTAATTAGAAACAACCACATGAGGCCAATCCCAGATGCACCTGTTGCATTCCACAGCAGCAGATAACCATTGTTTGCATTTTGTTCCTGAGGCCTCTCAGCTTCTCAGGAAGAAAAATCCTAAGGAAAGGATTTTTCATAAAAGGTGTCTGTGACACATGGCCACGCTGGGGGTGCTTGTCACCTCCCAGTACAGCCCAGCACCAAACTGGGCCCGCAGAGACCAGGCCAGGCACCTCAAGAGCAAACCCTGGGATGCTGAAGCAGGATCAGCCTCTGGGGCTTGGTGGTGCTGCCCTGCCCATCCCAGGGCTTGGGGGTGGCCCTGCCTCTGGAGCTCTGGTCCCGGGGTGTTGGAGTGTCAGGGGTAGGATGGAGATGAGAGATCTCTGCAGCCAGGTTTGGAATTTGGGGTTTATTGCAGAGGGCCTGGGTGCAGGGCCCTGCTGGGAGCTGCCAAACACAGCTCAGAGCAGGCTGAGAGGAGAGAGGGGGAGAGAGGATGAGAGGGTGAGAGAGTAAAAGGGGTAAGCAAGCAAAGTTCCTATTCCAATACAATAATCATCTTCTGTGTTGAATATTCTGATTCTCACTAACCAATCTAGTACAAGATATAAATCCTACAGCATTTCCATACAGCCTATAAGAATCATTACATTGCCACACTGTGTTACATTTTAAACCCTAAAAACTCCTCTTTGGCCCCTTCTGCAAGCTGTAGGGTCTGCTCTGACCCTTGGGCCTGTCTGCAAGCAGAGGGTGTTGTTCCATCAAAAGGGGATCACCTTCAGCTGGCCACACCATTGTTTTCCAGTTGTTCAGTAACTGAGGGATCTCAAAGCTTGCTTTCATTTCAATCTCACTTACAGTTTCCATATTCTCAAAATCTTTTGCCAGACAATCATATTGATAAGGCTTTCCTGTTTCATCTTCCCCAGCACCGAGGCTTGGGGGTGGCTCTGCCTCGGGAGTGCTGCCAGCCCCAGCCTGGCCCTGAGCATGGGAGCTGGGGATTTTCCATGGAAAATGCTCTGCCCTGTGCCCAGCTCCTGCCCTGTGGCTGCAATTTCCCCACACAAAGGATCTGTGATGATCCAAGGGATGTGCTTGGGATGTGCCTGCCCTGGCGTGGTGCAGGTAAACTGAGGCATGTGGAATCACGCCCCGGGACTCCATCTGTGACACGAGTTGGGCTCAGCTTTGGGACATGCCCCGGGGATGTGCCCCCCACTCTCATCAGGGCCATCAGCACTGAGTGACCCTGTGCTGACCCCCCAATTGTTCCATTTGTCCCCATCCCCAGGGATTTGGGAGGTCCTACAGGATCTGGAGCCTTGAGCAGCCTCGTGGGATGAACCCCACCCTGTGCTGTGTCCCTGTCTCCATTCTGCTCCTGGGGACCCTGGCTGCAGTCCTGCTTCCACTGGCCCCAGTGCCTCCACCCTGGTCCTGGTGTCCCTGTCCACAGCCTCCCTGTGTCCCCTCCCCTCCTCCCTGTGTCCTTGTCCTGCTCCTGATTCCCACTCTGCTTTGGTGCTCCTGTCTCCATCCTGCCCCAGTCCCTGTCCCCACCCTGCTCCTGCTCTCTCCATTTCTTGCTCCCATCACCCATTTTGCTCCCAGTGCCTCCATAATTTTCCTACTCCCCATGTCCCAGTGTCCTTGTCCCTTTCTTGATCCCATTGCCCCCATCCTGCCCCTGTTGTTCATCCTGTTTACACTGTCCCCATCATTGTCCTGCTCCCTGTGTCTTTGACCTCATCCTGCTTGCAGTGCCTGTGTCCCTGTCCTGCTTCTGATTTCCCAATCCCTCCCTTCTCCTGTCCCTTTACTGCTCCCAACGTCCTTGGTTTTGTCACTGCTCCTGATGTCCCCATCCCCATCCTGCTCCTGGTGTGCCTGCCCTGTTCCCATCCTGCTCCCAGTGCCTTGGTTCCTGTCCCAAACCTCCACCCTGCTCTTGGTGTCCCTTGTCCCCATCCTGTCCCTTTCCTGTGCCCCATGTCCCCATCCTGCTGCCCATGTCCCTGTTCCCAGTGTCCTGGTCCCTGTCCCAAACCTCACCCTGCTCTGGTGTCCCTTGTCCCCATCCTGTCCCTTTCCTGTGCTGTGTCCCTGTCCCCATGCTGTTCCTGATGCCCTCATTCCCATTCTGCTCCAGATGCCCCCATCCCCACACCTGTCCCAGTGTCCCCATCCTCTCCTGCTGTCCCTGTCCCCAGCCCTGCTCCCAGTGTCCCCATTCTTGTCCTGCTCTCCATGTCTCTGTCCCATTCCTGCTTCCTGTGTCCCCATTCCCCTTCTGCTCCTGATGTCCCATCCCTGTCCTCATCCTGCTGCTCTCCCCATCTTGCTCCCAGTGTCCCCATCACCCATTTTGCTGCCAGTGCCTCCATACTGGTCCCACTCGCTATGTCCCCATCCCAGCATCTTTGTCCCCTTCTTGCTTCCACTGCCTCCATCCTGCTCCTGTCCCCATCACTGTCCTGCTCCCGATGTCCCCATCCCACCCTGTTTTGGTCTCCATATCCCCACCCTGCCCCTGTCCCTGTCCTCATCCTATTCTTGCTTCCCCCATCCCCACCTTGCTCTCAGTGTCCCCATTCCACTCTGCTCCTGTCCCTATCCTGCTCCCAATGTCCCTGTCCCCACCTTTTTTTATGGTGTCCTTGTCCACAGCCCTGTTCCAGTGTTCCTCCCTATTCCTGTCCTGCTGCCCATGTTCTGTCCTGCTCTGTGTCCTTGTCCCTGTTCCTCTGCTGTGTCCCCATCCTGACCCCGCTTTGTGTCCTTGTCCCTGTGCCCCATCCTGACCTCAGTCCCGTGTCACTGTCCCTATACCTGATCTTGACCCCAGTCTTGTGTCCTTGTTCCTGTCCCCTGCTGTGTCGCCCTGGTGACCCAAGTCCCGTGTCCTTGTCCCTACACCCCACTCCTGACCCTAAGCCCGTGTCATTGTCCCTGTCCCCTGCTGTGTCCCTGTCCTGTGTCCTTGTCCCTGTACCACCTCCTGACCCGTCGCATGTCCTTGTCCTTGTTTTCTGCCGTGTCCCTTTCCCATGTCCTTGTCCCTATATGCCCTGCTGACCCCAGTCCCGTGTCCTTGTCCCTGTCCCCATTCTGTCCCTGTCCTCTGTCCCAGCCCTGTCCCCCGTGTGTCCCTGTCCCGTGTCCCTGTCTGTCCCCACTGTATCCCTATCCCTTTCCCTGTCCCTATCCCTGTGTCCCTATCCCAGCCCTGTCCCTATCCCCGTCCCTCTGTCCTTCTGTCCCTATCCCGTCCCCCTGTCTCTGTCCCTCTCCCTGTCCCTACCCCTTTCCCAGTCCCTCTGTCCCTGTCCCCGTCCCGCTCCCCCGTCCCTGTCCCTGTGTCCCTATCCCCCTATCCCTGTGTCTGTCCCTGTCCCCGTCTCGCTCCCCCGTCCCTGTGTCTGTCTCTGTCCCTATCCCTGTCCCTGTGTCCCTATCCCTGTGTCCCTATCCCTGTCCCTGTGTCTGTCTCTGTCCCCGTCCCTGTCCCTGTGTCCCTGTCCCGCTCCCGCATCCCTGTCCCTGTCTCTGTCCCTGTGTCCCTATCCCTGTGTCTGTCCCTGTGTCTGTCCCTGTCCCTCTGTCCCCGTCCAGCTCCCCCGTTCCTGTCCCTGTCCCTGTGTCTGTCTCTGTCCCTGTCCCTGTCCCTGTGTCCCTGTGTCTGTCCCTGTCCCCGTCCCGCTTCCCCGTCCCCGCCCGCCCCGGCCCGCGCGCTCTGAGGGGGCTCCGCGCATGCGCCCCGCGCCCCCCGCCCGGGCTCGGCGGCCGAGGGGCCCCGGCGCCGCCACGGGCCGGACCCGGTGAGTGCGGGCTGAGGGCGGGCGGGACCGGGCCGGGCCGCCCGGGGACCTGAGGGCTGCGAGCGGCGCCCCCCGAGGGGCCAGAACCACGGGGGGGACTCAGGGGGGCTCCGGGCACCGAGCGGCCGTTCCGGGGGGCACCGGGAGGCGGGAGCGCAGCCGCGGGCCCCGAGGGGACGGAGCCGCGGCGGGCTGAGGGAGGCGGGAGCCCGGAGGGTCCGAGCCGGGCGCTGCCCCCGGTCCTTGATCTCGGAGGGACCGAGCCGGGCGCTCCGGGGGATCCCCGAGCACGCCGGGATGAGCCGGGCGCGCTCCGCCGCCGGTGCCGCCGCGAGGGGCCGGTGTCCCCCCCCGGGTCCCCGCGTCCTTCCCCGCTCCGGACGGGCCTCCCGGGGTGTTTATGCCGGGGGAAGCGATGCCCGAAGGGCTTTCCCGGGCGGAGCGGCCGGTGCCCGCCCGCGGCTGCACGTGTGGAGCCCCTCGGTGATGAATGGAGCGCGGGAACGGAGCGAGCGCACCGGGAGACGCCACCTGTGTCACCCTCTGTGCCAACCTTCCGTGTCACGCCGTGTCCACCTCCATTGTCACCCTGTGCCCACCTCCATTGTCACCCTGTGCCTCCCGCTCCTCCGGTGTCACCCCCGTGTCCATCTGCTCCCCTGTCACCTTGTGCCCGTCTCTCCAGTGTCACCCTGTGCCCACCGCTCCACCGGTGGCACCCCGTGCCCACCTCTCCATTGTCACCCCCGTGCCCACCTCCCGTCCAGTGTCACCCTGTCCCCCTCCCAGCTCCAGGCAGCTCAGGGCTCCAGTGGATCCCCAGCACAGTCCCTGAAGCAGCAGCAGCTCCTGTTCCCATTCCCTGCCCGGTTAAACCTCCCCAGCTCCTGCCCAGTTAAACCTCCCCAGCTCCTGTTCCCATTCCCTGCCCGGTTAAATCTCCCCATTCCCTGCCCGGTTAAACCTCCCCAGCTCCTGCTCCCATTCCCTGCCCGGTTAAACCTCCCCAGCTCCTGCTCCCCATTCCCTCCCCAGCCCTGCGGTTTGGCATTGCTTGAGGAAATGCTTCTGCAGCTCCAGGAGTGTTTGCACCGAGCTCTGAGACACGTGTGGGGATTGTTGGGGGTGTCCTGTGGCTCGATGTCCTTGTGTGTCCCTTCTCACCGAGGACATTCTGTGATTCTCTGAGCGCCATGAGAAGAATCCTGCTCTGGTGTCAGATGTTTTTGCCTCTGTTGGGCCCAACTTTCACCCAGCGTCATAAAATTTCACAGGAGTGACATTTGTGCAGCTATTTTTACTGGCCTTTTAAAGGCAATTCTCATTTCTGTTGGTAGGAATTAGTCCTGACACTTCTCTGGTCAGTGTGACCTTGCTTCCCAGTGAATTGCTGATTTGGTTCCACAGTCAAATTAATTACAAATAGGAGATAGTTCATAGGGATTAATTAGGGCATGGATGTGCCATATGGATTCTGGAGCAACAGTTGGTACCACCAGGTTCTGATTTTTCACTGGGTGTTTGATTGGTGTTTGGAAATGAGAGGGAGAACAAAACCCTTCTCTCTGACAGACCGCTGATTGCTGTTATTATTTCCATGTCTCCTGCCTGCTCTAAGTCAGGATAATTGGTTAAAAAAAACCCCAAACTGTCCCTTCCTGTTAGAAATCTGTGTCCTGGGGATGTTCAATGAGCCAGCTGTCAGTGCAGTTACCAAACCCTCCGTTCTTCAGGTCATTTAAGGGAAAATGTTGCTTTCTGTCAAGACTCGTGTTTGGCAAAACTCAAGGTGCCTTTCTCTGTATTTTTTTGGTACTTTCCAAAGTTCTGCTTGTGCTTTCTGAGGGAACACATCATCTCACTGGAGAGCAGGATGGGTAAGGAGTTTTAGGAGGGGATTTGAGCCTTTTTGTGCTGTTTGACTGGGAGGGAAAGCCCTGCATTGGAGCTCTGTGGTCACTGGTGGCTCCTGGGGGTGGGCTGAGCTGTCACTGGTGAATGCAGAGCTCCGAGAGCGAGGGCTGGCCCTGGGTGACACTGAGGTGGCAGCAGTGGCGCGCTGGCTGTCCCCGTGGCTGCTTCAGGAGCTCTGAGCATGGCTGCAGGCACCAGGTAAGAGCTGAGGGGTCTCTGAGCATTTCCCTGCTGAAAAGAGCCTTTGCAGGGTGTTTCTTCAGAATCAGGAACTTGTCTGACATTTCCAAATTGAAATTTAATTCAATTTCAGTTTCCAAGTGGAAATGTCAGGGCCGGGGCTCTGAGCAGGCACCAGGTTACAGCTGAGGGGCTGGATGTGGGATCTCTGAGCCTTTCCCTGCTGAAAAGAGCCTTTCCCTGCTGAAAAGAGCCTTTGCAAGGTGTTTCTTCACAATCCAGAGCTTGTCTGATGTTTCCAAATTGAAATTTAATTCAATTTCAATTTCCAAATGGAAATGTCAGGGCCGGGGCTCTGAGTATGTCTGCAAGCACCAGGTAAGAGCTGAGGGGCTGGATGTGGGGTCTCTGAGCATTTCCCTGCTGAAAAGAGCCTTTGCAGGGTGTTTCTTCAGAATCAGGAGTTTGTCTGATGTTTCCAAATCAAAATTTAATTTAATTTCAATTTCCAAATGGAAATGCCAGCAGGAGCTCGGGGAGAGGTCCCTTAGGAGGTGTCACATCACATGGAGCTGTTTTACAGGAGTGGCTCTGGTTTTTGGCTGTGTTGGAAACCCAGCTGCAGCACCTCTTGTCTTTTTTTATCAAGGTTTAGATCAATTTGAGTGATGAAAAATTACTAAAAACGTTTTGCTTACTTCCCTTACTTTGGTGCTTTCAGACTCGAGTCTGTAAGTTTGTCCTTCCATTGATGGAGGAGATTATTGAGTTATTGCTAATGAAAACATTTCCATTTACAAATCTAAGTTTTAGAACAAAATTACAATTTTTTGGCTTTTTTAAAGCAACAAAATTACAATTTTTGGGGTTTTTTGCAGGAGTGTCTGTGATTTTTGGGCTGTGTTGGAAACACAACTGCTCCTTGGAGTTTGTTGCCCAGTACCTCTTGTCTTTTTTATCAAGGTTTAGATCAGTTGGAGTGATGAAAAATTACTAAAAATGTTTTGCTTAGTTCCCTTACCAAAAAATCTGACTGCTTTTAGTATTTTCAGACTAGAGTTTGTTTTTCCTTTTATTGATGGAGGAGACTATTGAGTTATTGCTAGTAGAAGCATTTCCATGCACAAATCTAAATGTTTTCTTAATTTATAGAACAAAATCACAAATTTTTGGGGTTTTAAAAACAAATTTTGTGGGTTTTTTTATTGTTCTTACAGAACAATATTACAATTTTTTGAGGTTTTTAAAGCAACTTGTTTTACAGGAGTGTCTCTGGTTTTTGGAAACACAGCTGCCCCTTGGAGTTTGTCACCCAGCACCTCTTGTCTTTTTTGAAATGGGTTTATCAAGGTTTAGATCAGTTTGGAGTGATGAAAAGTTATTAAATTTTTTTTTTTTTTGACAGGCTTAATTTCCTTACCAAAGGGTCTGACTGCCTTTAGTGCTTTCATATTAGAGTCTGTAAGTTTATCCTTCCATTGATGGAGGAGATTATTGAGTTATTGCTAATGAAAACATTTCCATTTACAAATCTAAGTTTTAGAACAAAATTACAATTTTTTGGTTTTTTTTAAAGCAACAAAATTACTGTTTTTGGGGTTTTTTACAGGAGTGTCTCTGTTTTTTGGGCTGTGTTGGAAACACAGCTGCTCCTTGGAGTTTGTCACCCAGCACTTCTTCTCTTTTTTGAAATGGATTTATCAAAGTTTAGATCAGTTGGAGTGATGAAAAATTACTAAAAACATTTTATTTAGTTCCCTTACCAAAGGGTCTGACTGCCTTTAGTGCTTTCAGACTGGAGTCTGTAAATTTGTCCTTCCATTGATGGAGGAGATTATTGAGATATTGCTCATGAAAACATTTCCATGTACAAATCTAAATGTTTTCTTAGTTTTTAGAACAAAATTACCAATTTTTTGGGTTTTTTAAAACAACTCACAAGTCTGAATGCAGGATTCTAGACGAAGAATTGTCATGAAATATCTCTTTTTTTAGATCTGTACCATCCCCAGCCCTTCATTAATGGATTTTTTTGCCCCTCACTTCAAAGCAAACACCCAGCTCATGACAGATAACTTGCAAGTGATGCAAATACTGGGAAATAACTGGAAAATTTGGGTCAAGGACTGAGAGCACAGAGCTTGCTTTGAACAAGGCAGAGAGGGGGTTGGGAATGTGAGGAATTCCTGGGGTCCCAGCCCTTGGTAGGGGCAGAATTAAAACCCAGATGTTGGGGAAATTGTGATAAATTTTAAGAATTTAGGAAATATTTTGGTACGGCCTGGAGATTTTTAATTATAGGCACAGTTTTTCTAAAGAATTCTGTGGTTCTAAAGGTATTTAGTGTGGAAATTAATGTGCTTAGGTGAAACTTTATTTTAAAAAGTCTTTCCTGGGTTTGGATAGTCCTGGAGTTTACAAGAATAAATTTCTTATCAGCTGTGAAATTTAATCACTGATGGAGAGTTTGGGATGAATTTTAACACCTAAATTTGTTGATTTAATAATTTGCTGACTGCCAGCAACTTCTGTGAGTCAAAAAAAAAATCCCCAAACTTTGCTCACCCGCCACTTTTGGCAAGGAAAGGATGAGATCCAGTGCTTGGGGTTAATCCAGAGGATCACCAGAGAAACTTAGGAACACCCAGTTAGGAGCTGGATAATCAAAAAAATGCCTTCCTTGGGATTGGGTCGCTGAAAATCCTGGGATTTGGGGGGCTGGAGAATCCAGAGCTACAAGGGCTTGGTGGTGATGCTGATGCTTCATTGCTGACCCAGCTGTGAGGCTGGAAAATGAGCTGTGGAATTGAGAGTTTTCCATGGAAAATGAGCTGTGGAATTGAGAGCTTTCCATGGAAAATGAGGTGTGGAATTGAGAGCTTTCCATGGAGAGTGAGGAGAGGAATGGAGAGTTTTCCATGGAGAGTGAGGAGAGGAATGGAGAGGTTTCCATGGAAAATGAGCTATGGAATTGTGAGTTTTCCATGGAAAATGAGCTGTGGAATGGAGAGTTTTCCATGGAGAGTGAGCTGTGGAATGGAGAGTTTTCCATGGAAAATGAGGAGAGGAATGGAGAGTTTTCCATGGAAAATGAGCTATGGAATGGTGAGCTTTCCATGGAGAATGAGAGGAATGGAGAGGTTTCCATGGAAAATGAGCTGTGGAATTGAGAGTTTTCCATGGAGAGTGAGGAGAGGAATGGAGAGTTTTCCATGGAGAGTGAGCTGTGGAATGGAGAGTTTTCCGTGGAGAATGAGCTGTGGAATGGAGAGTTTTCCATGGAAAATGAGCTGTGGAATTGTGAGTTTTCCATGGAAAATGAGCTGTGGAATTGTGAGTTTTCCATGGAAAATGAGCTGTGGAATGGAGAGTTTTCCATGGAGAGTGAGCTGTGGAATGGAGAGTTTTCCATGGAAAATGAGGAGAGGAATGGAGAGTTTTCGATGGAAAATGAGCTATGGAATGGTGAGCTTTCCATGGAGAATGAGCTGTGGAATTGTGAGTTTTCCATGGAAAATGAGGTGTGGAATTGAGAGCTTTCCATGGAAAATGAGGAGAGGAATGGAGAGTTTTCCATGGAGAATGAGCTGTGGAATGGAGAGTTTTCCATGGAGAATGAGCTATGGAATGGAGAGTTTTCCATGGAAAATGAGGAGTGGAATGGAGAGTTTTCCATGGAAAATGAATCATGGAATGGAGAGTTTTCCATGGAAAATGAATCATGGAATGGAGAGTTTTCCATGGAAAATGAGGAGAGGAATGGAGAGTTTTCCATGGAAAATGAGCTATGGAATGGTGAGCTTTCCATTTCCATGGAGAGTGAGCTATGGAATTGTGAGTTTTCCATGGAGAGTGAGCTGTGGAATGGAGAGTTTTCCATGGAGAGTGACCAGTCCTTATAGAATGGTGAGTTTTCCATGGAGCCTGGGCAGACCCTGCTCACTGAGGTGAATTTTGGGGATTTGTGGTCATTGGCACCTGCAAGGAGCTGCTGGTTGAGTGAAGAAGTGATAGAACCAGGAGTTGGATGATCTTTGTGGGTTTTTGTCCAGCTCAGGATATTTTGTGATTGTCAGAAATCGGGCTGCAGCCTCACCATCACAGGGAGCTGATCTTGGGGCACTTTCCTTACACCATTTCACATTTTCAGCACCTTTTTTAAAGATGGAACCACAATGAACATTTCCTTGTACAAAGGACCTCTCTTGTGCCTCACCATAGCAGGGGGCTGATCTTGGGGCTCTTTCCTTACAGCACTTCACATTTTCAACATGTTTTTTAAAGGTGGAACCCACAATGAACATTTCCTTGTACAAAGGACCTCTCTTGTGCCTCACCATCACAGGGAGCTGATCTTGGGGCTCTCTCCTTACACCATTTCACATTTTCAGCCCCTTTTTTAAAGGTAGAACCCACAATGAACATTTCCTTGTACAAGGGATCTCTCTTGTACCTCACCATCACAGGGGGCTGATCTTGGGGCTCTTTCCTTACAGCACTTCACATTTTCAACATGTTTTTTAAAGGTGGAACCCACAATGAACATTTCCTTGTACAATGCACCTCTCTTGTGCCTCACCATCACAGGGAGCTGATCTTGGGACACTTCCCTTACACCATTTCACATTTTCAGCCCCTTTTTAAAAGGTAGAAACCACAAAGAACGATTCCTCATACAAAGGACCTCTCTTGTGCCTCACCATAGCAGGGGGCTGATCTTGGGGCTCTTTCCTTACAGCACTCCACATTTTCAACATGTTTTTTAAAGGTGGAACCCACAAGGAGCATTTCCTTGTACAAGGGATCTCTCTTGTGCCTCACCATCACAGGGGGCTGATCTTGGGGTTTTTTTCCTTCAACCATTTCACATTTTCAGCCCCTTTTTTAAAGGTAGAAACCACAAAGAACGATTCCTCATACAAAGGACCTCTCTTGTGCCTCACCATCACAGGGGGCTGATCTTGGGACACTTCCCTTACACCATTTCACATTTTCAACATGTTTTTTAAAGGTGGAACCCACAATGAACATTTCCTTGTACAAGGGATCTCTCTTGTGCCTCACCATCACAGGGGGCTGATCTTGGGGTTTTTTTCCTTCAACCATTTCACATTTTCAGCCCCTTTTTTAAAGGTAAAACCCACAAGGAGCATTTCCTTGTACAGTGCACCTCTCTTGTGCCTCACCATCACAGTGGGCTGATCTTGGGGTTTTTTTCCTTCAACCATTTCACATTTTCAGCCCCTTTTTCAAAGGTAGAAACCACAAGGAACGTTTCCCTGTACAATGCACCTCTCTTGTGCCTCTCCCTTCCTGCTGGGACAGGATTCCCTGCATCCCAGCAGGAATTGGGACAAGGGTGGTGATCATTAAACCCTGGGAGTGAAGCCCTGCTGGATAATGGAGCCCTTTGTTGTCGCTCCCGGGGGATGGGCACTGCTGCCTCATTAGGGGGAAGGTGATTTTTTTGCTCCCATCCTGTTTTCCACACTTTGTTTCTGTGCTGCCACTCCACAAAGCTGACCTGTGCTCCAGATTTATGGATTTTTAAATCTGCTTAACAGGAAGGAAATGATTGCCATTTTAAAAGTTCCATTCCAATTCCCTGATTTTTAGGGTGCACGTGGAAGCACATCCCTGCCCAGCCAGCAGGGAGGCTGTGAAGGTTTTATTGCATTTATTGCATTGGCATTTATTTATCAGTGTTTGCAGCTGCTCTCAGCACTTCCTCCAAGCAGCAGGAGTGCAATTCCACTGCCCCGTGCTTCTGCCATGGCTGTGATTTTTATTGACTGAAATTATAATTAATAATGGTCAAAATGATGAAATCACATTGCACTTGCTGTGTGCAGTATTGCTCAGTATGGAAATTCCACCCTTGAAATAAACCCGTGTTTTTAAAATATCAATATCACCGAATTTTCCATTCTTGGTCCTGGTTTTGGGAAGCTCGTTTAGCTTTCCATTAAAAGCTAAAAAAAGGGATTTTATCTCCAAAATGCTTCTTGGAGGGGAAAGGGCAATGTTAGCATTTCCTTCTCTGACCTCCTCATACCATAAATATGAATTGTTATTGCTGCTTGGGTAGTGACACACAGTTCTTCCCAAATTCAGGACTGTCTGGAAGATCTGGCTGGGATTTTTAAAAACTTGAATTAATTTTGGCATAAAATTAAGATTTCGGGTGAAAGTTCCTGCGTGTGATGTGGGATAATTGATATACTCAATGTGTGGCTGGGAAGTTGTGATCTTACTGAAGGAAATTCTGAGAATGGCAAAAAGAAATCCCTTTTCTTTCTGCAAACATAGAGAGCTTGGTTTCATACCTCAGTGCTGGCCAGTAATTCCTCAGTGATTCTGTTTTAAGGAAGAATGTGATTCTGTTTCATAGAAGAACCCAAGCAATAACACAAGTTACAACGTTTTCTAGCTATAAATAAAAAAAATCTATATTTGGAAAAAACAAATAGTGTATTTATGGACAAAACTGTATTAAAGGAAATGTGATGGAAAAATTGAGTCAGATGAGCTGATGTATGAAGCATTCCCCTCTGGAGTCATTGGGCTGAAAAATGTTTTATATGCCTAAACTTGAACAGATGCTTCAGCACACACACACACAGACCTCCCCCAGTTCAGATTAGCACTTCTGCTCATACCACTGTGATTAATTCCCAGACCAGCCTGATTTAGGCTCTTTTCAGGGGTATTTCCACATCATCCAGGTACTTAAACCATGCCTGGTTTTAAGTAAGCACCCCAAATCATCCAGGTACTTAAACCATGCCTGGTTTTAAATATCACCCCAAATCATCCAGATACTCAAACCATGCCTGGCTGTAAATTAGCACCCCAAATCATTCAGGTATTTAAACCATGCCTGGTTTTAAATATCACCCCAAATCATCCAGGTACTTAAACCAAGATTGGTTTTAAATATCACCCCAAATCATCCAGGTAATTAAACCATGCCTGGTTTTAAATAAGCACCCCAAATCATCCAGGTACTCAAACCATGCCTAGCTGTAAATCAGCACCCCAAATCATCCAGGTACTTAAACCATGCCTGGCTTTAAGTCAGCACCCCAAATTATCCAGGTACTCAAACCATGCCCGGTTTTAAATAAGCACCCCAAATCATCCAGGTACATAAACCATGCCTGGCTTTAAATATCACCCCAAATCATCCAGATACTTAAACCATGCCTGGTTTTAAATATTTAAATATCACCCCAAATAATCCAGGTACTTAAACCATGCCCGGTTTTAAATAAGCACCCCAAATCATCCAGGTACTTAAACCATGCCCGGTTTTAAATAAGCACCCCAAATTATCCAGGTACTTAAACCATGCCTGGTTTTAAATTAGCACCCCAAATCATCCAGGTACTTAAACCATGCCTGGTTTTAAATATTTAAATATCACCCCAAATAATCCAGGTACTTAAACCATGCCAGGTTTTAAATATCCCCCCAAATCATCCAAGTACTTAAGCCATGCTTAGCTTTAAATCAGCACCCCAGATCATCCAGGTACTTAAACCATGCCTGGTTTTAAATATTTAAATATCAACCCAAATAATCCAGGTACTTAAACCATGCCTGGTTTTAAGTAAGCACCCCAAATCATCCAGGTAATTAAACCATGCCTGGTTTTAAATATCACCCCAAATCATCCAGGTACTTAAGCCCTGCCTAGCTGTAAATTAGCACCTGAAATCATCCAGGTACTCAAACCATGCCTAGCTGTAAATTAGCACCCCAGATCATCCAGGTAATTAAACAATGCCTGGTTTTAAATCAGCACCTCAGATCATCCAGGTACTTAAGCCATGCTTAGCTGTAAATAAGCATTTAAGCCATGCTTAGCTGTAAATAAGTGAGCAGCCCAGATTATTAGCAGGATTTGTTTCAAGCTTTGCATTAAGCATGTGTTTAAATGACTCACTGAGCTGGGATTTACATTTTTACACAGGAATGAAGGATTTCTTCTCTATTACCTTGCCTAGATGGAAATTGGTGGAGTCATTCAGCTTTTTTTTTTTTTTTTTGCCTAAACAAATCCATGAAACCAGCTTTGGGCTCTTGCAGTTATTAGTTCCAGCTTTTTAGTTACAAATTTGTCAGGAAACAAGCCTGAGTGTGCGTGCCTGACCTCGATTGAGATACTGAGGAGGATGAAGGAGGGAGGGAAGGAGGGAGGGAGGGCACATCCATATGGATGACCAGCAGATTGTGTCCTTTGCAGTTCCAATGTCGAGTTCACAGTCGGTGGCGCTGGGGGAGGCTGACAGCTGCACTGGGTTATTTCCCATCCAGTCCCTGCCCTGGTGTCCCTCTCAGCCCTTCATCTGCTGTGCTGGGGAGCAGGGATTGTGGCTGTGCACAGCATTCCCTCTCATCTAAACATTCCCAAAATCTTCCCCAAAACTGCCACATCTTGGGGATGCTTCTGTCCACTTTGCTTTTCTGATGAAATAATGTAGATAAATACTTGTGGGTCTGAACATGGGTCTGGCTGTTGTGTGCCTGGGGAATGCAGCTCCTGCAGGATGAGGGATGATGCTGGTGGCAGCAGGGTTTGTGGCTGTGCATAGCATTTCCTCTCTTCTAAACATCCCCAAAATCTTCCTGAAAATTGCCACATCTTGGGAATGCTGTTCACTTTGCTTTTCTGATGACATAATGTAGATAAATGACTTGTGAGTCTGAACATGGGTCTGGCTGGGGAATGCAGCTCCTACAGAATGAGGAGTGATGCTGGTGGCAGCAGGGTTTGTGGCTGTGCACAGCATTTCCTCTCCTCTGAACATTCCCAAAAGTGCCACATTTTGGGAATGCTGTCCACTTTGTTTTTCTGATGAAGGAATGTAGAAAAATGACTTGTGGGTCTGAACATGGGTCTGGATGTGGTGTGTGCTCAGGGAATGTAGCTCCTGCAGGATGAGGGTGCTGCTGGTGGCAGCAGGGTTTGTGGCTGTGCACAGCATTTCCTCTCCTCTGAACATCCCCAAAATCTTCCTGAAAAGTGCCACATCTTGGGGATACTGTCCACTTTGCTTTTCTGATGAAGGAATGAAGAAAAATGACTTGTGGGTCTGGCTGTGGTGTGTGCCTGGGGAATGCCGCAGGATGAGGGATGATGCTGGTGGCAGCAGGGTTTGTGGCTGTGCACAGCATTTCCTCTCCTCTGAGCACCCTCAAAATCTTCCTCAAAATCTTCCCCAAAAGTGCCACATCCTGGGAATGATGTTCACTTTGTTTTTCTGATGAAATAATTTAGATAAATGACTTGTGGGTCTGAACATGGATCTGGCTGGGGAATGCAGCTCCTGCAGGATGAGGGTGATGCTGGTGGCAGCAGGGTTTGCCCTGTAGGTGGCTGTGCACAGCATTTCCTCTCCTCTGAAAATCCCCAAAATCTTCCCCAAAAGTGCTACATCTTGAGAATGCTTCTGTCTACTTTGTTTTTGATTATTTTGATGAAATAATGTAGAAAAATGACTTGTGGGTCTAAACATGGGTCTGGCTGCAGTGTGCCTGGGGAATGCAGCTCCTGCAGGATGAGGGGTGATGCTGGTGGCAGCAGGGTTTGCCTGTGCACAGCATTTCCTCTCCTCTGAACATCCCCAAAATCTTCCTGAAAAGTGCCACATCCTGGGGATACTGTCCACTTTGCTTTTCTGATGAAATAATGTAGATAAATGACTTGTGGGTCTGGCTGTGGAGTGCAGCTCCTGCAGGATGAGGATGATGCTGGTGGCAGCAGGGGCTGAAGCTCCTGCCCGAGGTGACATCCTGGCATGAGTGGTGCAGCCCTGCCAGACTGGGAGCAATCCATTGCCTGTGAAGTTCTGTATCTCTCTCTCTCTCTCATGCTTAAAATAGTCAAGAGCCTGGAAGGGTGATTGTGTGTCTTGTGTGTGCCCATGTTCCCTTCAGGGGGAGTTTTGGCTCCTTGTTAACTCCTGGAAGCCTGGCTCTGCTGTGGATTCAGGGACAAAAATGACACCCAGCACTGTGTAATCCTGAGGTTAATCCTGTTTATAGGCAGGAAAGGGAGTGGGTGTAGCCCACATGGGGCTGCCCTTGGTGTCAGTGCATTTTTTAATGGCCTAAAATTAAAAATGGTTGAAGTTCCTAATGTGTGTTGCAGCTGTGCTGCCCTGCATGCAGCATGTCCTCCTAAAAATCGAAAAATCTCCTGATTCTCAGGGTAAACATTGAAGTAGCTGAGAAATGACTGAATTTTACTTGCAGCAGTTACTCAGCTTGTGCTCAGATATGGAGTTCAACTATTTTGAAATGAGAAGAATTTTCAGGGTGGAAACTGTGATTGCTGAGATGTTATAAAGCAAAATAAAACTGAAGTGTTTGGGAGGAAGCACATGGCCATCTTCCACAGAGCCATATGGAAATTATCTTTATTCCCTGCTTTGTGTGAAGTCTTTGCTCCTTCTGGAGCTGCCTTGGAGCCTCCTCCTCCTCAGTGCTGTCCCAGCTTGGTTTGTATTCCTCACCTGCTCTTGCTCTCTTTGCAATCTGTGGCCAAACCCCATCGATCTGGGTGGAATCCGATTCCCTGGAGGGCTGTGCTGGGCACAAATAAACCATGGCTGCCCTTCAGGTGTTCCCACTGCACATGCAGAGTTCCAGGGGACTGGAATTGAGCAGTGATTATCAGCCCCTGAACCAGTTCTGTTCTCTCTGGTGTGTGCTGCTTCATGGAGGGGCTTTTCCCCAGCACCTGGAGCTGCTCACTCCTTCCTGGCTGCTTTGGAGCAACCACATGGATCAGGTGGAATCTTCCTGCTCCAGGGTCCTGTTCCTCACCTGCCCCGTGTGGGGCTGCAGCAGAGCAGGGGAGGAGCTCTGGACTCTCTCCCTGCTTTGTGCCTACACAAATCAGTGATTTACCCTTGTCTGAGGCGCTGCTCTGGCTGGTTTTGAGGGGTTTTCCTTCTCCAGCTGCTCCAGGTGTCACAGCTCTGTTTCCCCCCCTCATCCTTGTGGTTTTTTTCCACTGTCCTTCCCCCACCAGCCTCTCCATAGCTGTTCTCCAAGTTCCTTCTGTTCTCTGTTCCCGTGATAGGAGGTGGCAGAGTGACCAGAGCCACACTCTGGGTGAGCTGTGGGCACTCAGGGGGACATGGCACACTGACCAGAGCCACACCATGGGTGAGCCATGAGCTCTTGGGGACATGGCAGAGTGATCAGAGCCTGGACACTTGGGGACACAGCAGAGTGACCAGAGCCACTCACCCATTCAGGGGGACACAGCAGTGACCAGAGCCACACCATGGGTGAGTTGTGGGCACTTGGGGACATGGCAGAGTGACCAGAGCCACACACCATGACTGAGCCATGGACACTCAGGAGGATGTGACAAAGTGACCAGAGCCACTCACCCATTCAGAGGGACACAGCAGTGACCAGAGCCACACACCATGGGTGAGCTGTGGGCACTTGGGGACATGACAGAGTGACCAGAGCCACACACCATGACTGAGCCATGGGTAGTTGGGGACACAGCAGAGTGACCAGAGCCACACCATGGGTGAGCTGTGGGCACTTGGGGACATGGCAGAGTGACCAGAGCCACACCATGGGTGAGCTGTGGGCACTTGGGGACATGACAGAGTGACCAGAGCCACACCATGGGTGAGCTGTGGGCACTCAGGAGGGCATGACAAAGTGACCAGAGCCACATGCCATGGTTGCATGTCACAGGCACAGGGTGGCACAGTGTCAGAGCTGGCTGTGCTTGTCCTCTGACACTGCTTTGGGGCCGTGCTGAGCTGTGCCAGAGCATTCACAGAGCAGCCTGACAGCCCCAAGACCTCCTGCTTGCTGAGGCCATCTCAGGGCACATATCTATTTTTAGGTGAAATTGAGATTTATTATTCTTATTCGATGTATGCATCCATCACTTTATCCATGTGGAATTCCATCTGCCATTTTATTTATTTCCAGGTTGCATCGACTCATATGGTCCCTGTGCTGCTTTTCATGGCTGCTTATCCACCTTCCCCCCTTGAATATTTCCTTCAGGATGCTGGGTCACATCCAGGCAGTGTCCTGGTGTGGCACAGCCAGCCTCTCCCTGTGACCCTTGCAGGAAATCATTGTTTACTCCTATTCCCTTCCCTCCCACCCAGCTGTCTCCATACAGGGACAATCCCTTTTCCAGTGGCTTTTTGGGGTCCCTGCAGGAAGCCTCAGATGAGGGAGGTTAAAACCCAGAAGATCTGGAGCTCTCTGTGGGGCTGGAGGTGCCACGCTGATTTTCCCCTGGTTTATTGTATTTATACAGAGAATCAATGCCCACTAATTGTGCTCTGTGTGAATGTTGGGTTTGGAGAACTTCATTTTGCCAGGATTTTCTTCACAACCCCTCTCTTGCAGTTGCTTCTCTGTCCCAAGACAATTTTAGCTATGGCTGTACTCCATTCTCCATTGACCCCTTGGTGGATCTGTCCAGTCCTTCCTGCTGTGACTCCTCTTTGCTCTGTAACCTCCCCTCCAGTCCCTGCAGGAAGCCTCAGATGAGGGAGGATAAAATCCAGAAGATCTGGAGCTCTCTGTGGGGCTGGAGGTACCTTTCCAGAAGGCAGTCCACACTGACTTTTCCTCTGGTTTGTTGTATTTATACAGGGAAATAATGCTCACTAATTGTGCTCTGTGTGAATGTTGGGTTTGGAGAACTTCATTTTGCCAGGATTTTCTTCACAACCCCTCTCTTGCAGTTGCTTCCCTGTCCCAAGATAATTTTAACCCCTTGGTGGATCTGTCCAGTCCTTCCTGCAGTGACTCCTCTTTGCTCTGTAACCTCCCCTCCAGTCCCTCCCGTGGCTTTTTGGGGTCCCTACAGGAAGCCTCAGATGAGGGAGGTTAAAACCCAGAAGTTCTGGAGCTCTCTGTGGGGCTGGAGGTGCCACACTGACTTTTCCCCTGGTTTATTGTATTTATACAGAGAATCAATGCCCACTAATTGTGCTCTGTGTGAATGTTGGGTTTGGAGAACTTCATTTTGCCAGGATTTTCTTCACAACCCCTCTCTTGCAGTTGCTTCTCTGTCCCAAGACAATTTTAGCTATGACTGTACTCCATTCTCCATTGACCCCTTGGTGGATCTGTCCAGTCCTTCCTGCTGTGACTCCTCTTTGCTCTGTAACCTCCCCTCCAGTCCCTGCAGGAAGCCTCAGATGAGGGAGGATAAAATCCAGAAGATCTGGAGCTCTCTGTGGGGCTGGAGGTACCTTTCCAGAAGGCAGTCCACACTGACTTTTCCTCTGGTTTGTTGTATTTATACAGGGAAATAATGCTCACTAATTGTGCTCTGTGTGAATGTTGGGTTTTGAGAACTTAATTTTGCCAGGATTTTCTTCACAACCCCTCTCTTGCAGTTGCTTTCCTGTCCCAAGATAATTTTAACCCCTTGGTGGATCTGTCCAGTCCTTCCTGCTGTGACTCCTCTTTGCTCTGTAACCTCCCCTCCAGTCCCTGCAGGAAGCCTCAGATGAGGGAGGATAAAATGCAGAAGATCTGGAGCTCTCTGTGGGGCTGGAGGTGCCACGCTGATTTTCCCCCTGGTTTATTTTATTTATACAGGGAATCAATGCCCACTAATTGTGCTCTGTGTGAATGTTGGGTTTGGAGAACTTCATTTTGTCAGGATTTTCTTCAAAGCCCCTCTCTTGCAGTTGCTTCCCTGTCCCAAGATAATTTTAGCTGTGGCTGTACTGCATTCTCCATTGACCCCTTGGTGGATCTGTCCAGTCCTTCCTGCAGTGACTCCTCTTTGCTCTGTAACCTCCCCTCCAGTCCCTCCAGTGGCTTTTTGGGGTCCCTGCAGGAATCCTCAGATGAGGGAGGTTAAAACCCAGAAGTTCTGGAGCTCTCTGTGGGGCTGGAGGTGCCACGCTGACTTTTCCCCTGGTTTATTGTATTTATACAGAGAATCAATGCCCACTAATTGTGCTCTGTGTGAATGTTAGGTTTGGAGAACTTCATTTTGCCAGGATTTTCTTCAAAGCCCCTCTCTTGCAGAGTTGACCTGCAGTTGCTTCCCTGTCCCAAGACAATTTCAGGAATGGCTGTGCTCCATTCTCCATTAACCCCTTGGTGGATCCACCCAGCCCTTCCTGCAGTGACTCCTCTTTGCTCTGTAACCTCTCCCCAGTCCCTTCAGCAGTGGGAACCAATTTCCCAGTGAATCCCAGGGGAAAGGGCTGGCAGAGAGCCTGGAACTGTGACTTGTGTGGAAAGGAATCACATCATTTTCCCTGCATGGGAAAATGTCATCTCTTTGTCATCTCTTTTAGTGACAATAAAGCTGTTCCTGATGGTGGCTTTCTGCAGGGAAAGTGGCTTTCCTGATGGTGGCTTTCTGTCGAGGTGCAGGTGAGAATCTGAATTGGGAGTGGTCTGAGGGCTGGAACAGTTCTGGAGGTGTTCAGCTGGAGAAGAGAAGGCTTTGAGGACACCTTAGTGGCCTTCCAGCTTATAAAGTGGCTTTAGAATAAAAATGGGGATTTTCTACTGTGTCCTGTAGTGACAGGACAAGAGACAACACAAACTGAGAGAGGATGAGGTTAGATGGGACATTAAAATGAAATATTTCACCGTGAGTGTGGTAAAGCCCTGGCACAGGGTGCCCAGAGCAGCTGGGGCTGCCCTGGATCCCTGGCAGTGCCCAAGGCCGGGTTGGGCAGGATTTGGAGCACCCTGGAACAGGGGACATTAAAATGAGGTGTTCCACCATGAGTGTGGTCAGGCCCTGGCACAGGGTGCCCGGTGAAGCTGTGGCTGCCCTTGCATCCTTGGCAGTGCCCAAGGACAGAGGTTAGAGAACCCTGGGACAGTGGAAGGTGTCCCTGCCATGGCAGGGGGAGGAACAAGAGCTTTAAAGTCCCTTCCAACCCAAACCAGGCTGTGATTGTGTGACAGCCCACCAAACAGCCAGCGGTTCCTTATCGGGAGCGATCTTATCTGCAGCTAATTCCCCTTTGAGAGAGTGAGCGAGCTGTGAAACGGCAGCTCAATTACCCTTTGTTTTTAGGATGTTTTTGCGGCAGACCTGCTGGGCTCTGTTAGGAAGTCACCCAACAGAGGTGATCTGCTGGCTCCTTAACAAAATGTCACCAGCCCCTAAAATCTTGGAAATGAGAAGCTGGGAGAAGTTTGGCACTGCTGTCCTGACTGTGAACACGGCAGATGCTCAATTACCCTTTGTTTTTAGGGTTTTTTTGTGGCAGACGCTCAATTACCCTTTGTTTTTAGGGTTTTTTTGTGGCAGACCTGCTGGGCTCTGTTAGGAAGTCACCCAGTAGAGGTGATCTGCTGGCAGATACTCAATTACCCTTTGTTTTTAGGGTTTTTTTGTGGCAGACCTGCTGGGCTCTGTTAGGAAGTCACCCAACAGAGGTGATCTGCTGGCTCCTTAACAAAATGTCACCAGCCCCTAAAATCTTGGAAATAAGAACCTGGGGGAATCTTGGCACTGCTGCCCTGACTGTGAACACGGCAGATGCTCAATTACTCTTTGTTTTTAGGATTTTTTGGTGGCAGACCTGCTGAGCTCTGGGTTAGGAAGTCACCCAGTAGAGGTGATCTGCTGGCTCCTTAACAAAATGTCACCAGCTTCCTAAAATCTTGGAAATGAGAAGCTGGGAGAAGTTTGGCACTGCTGCCCTGACTGTGACATGGCAGATCCTCAATTACTCTTTGTTTTTAGGATTTTTTTGTGGTAGACCTGCTGGGCTCTGTTAGGAAGTCACCCAGTAGAGGTGATCTGCTGGCTCCTTAACAGAATGTCACCAGCCCCTAAAATCTTGGAAATGAGAAGCTGGGAGAAGCTTGGAGCTGTTGTCCTGACTGTGACACAGCAGATGCTCAATTACTCTTTGTTTTTAGGATTTTTTTGTGAGCAGACCTGCTGGGCTCTGTTAGGAAGTCACCCAACAGAGGTGATCTGCTCCTTAACAAAAAGTCACCAGCTTCCTAAAATCTTATAAATAAGAACCTGGGGGAATCTTGGCACTGCTGCTCTGACTGTGACACGGCAGATGCTCAGTTACCCTTTGTTTTTAGGTTTTTTTGTGGCAGACCTGCTGGGCTCTGTTAGGAAGTCACCCAGTAGAGGTGATCTGCTGGCTCCTTAACAAAATGTCACCAGCCCCTAAAATCTTGGAAATGAGAACCTGAGGGAATCTTGGCACTGCTGCCCTGACCATAGCTGTGGCTGCAGAGTCTCAGTGGGATTTTCCTGCCTCCAGCAGCCCCATAACTCAGCACACACCATCCCCATGTCCCTTTGCTGTTCCCCTGTCAAATCTCACACCTGACTCAGCACTGGGGAGGTTGATCTGCCTTCACTTTGCTGCTAATTGTCCCAATTTGTGTCCCTAACAAGTCAGATGAAATCCTCGGCCAAGGGAGAGCAGTCAGGTGGAAAAACTGACCCGTCTGCCACTGTGTGCTTGGTGCAGAGTGCCTGGCACTGGGAAAAGGCTCCTGGCCTCCTTTCATCAAACAGGAGTTATTTCCAGCTGTTCTCAGGGGGAAAAGCCCCAGTTGGTGTGTGTGTGTTTCCCAGCTGGAGTGATGGAGCACAGGGAGTTCATCAGTGCTTCAGGTCTCTTCCCAAGGGAGTCTCAAAGTATTCAAGTCTTTCAGAAATGGACAGTTTTATGTTTCTTATTTCATTACAGGGAATTATTTTTTTTTTCAACAAATAAGTCACTTAGCGAATCTATGCATATTTATATTCTAAATTTTATCTTTGGCAAAATAAAGCTGTTAAGACTCCTGTTGAACTCAAGCTGGAGTAACATTTTAATGCCAATATGGCAATCTGCTGCCTTACTCTGCTCCTTGTCTCAGAATAAACTGTGTGTAAAACCAACTTTATTGAAACAAAACTCTTCAGCTGTTTCTGTGGTTGAGCAGCAACTTGGGAGAAGTTGAAGCAGCAGTAAAATGAGTGAAATGCTGGCTTGTGGTTCTGTGGTAAGGTGCTGTCCTTGGCTGTGTGTCCCAACACCATTGTTAGGAAAATTAATCCACAAACACCAGAGGTTTATGTCCAAAAAGGAGGCAGAGGAGTCCTTTGACTTTATTCCAATAAAGGGAGAGGCCGTGGGGCATCTCTCAAATTTTTGGAGGACTCAGCCTCCCTTTTTATCCCAATTTCCCTTCTCTCTTTCCCCATTGGCTGAGGTACTTGAGAGGTTCAGACTCACCAAAACACCTGATACCAAAGATTTCCCTTTAATGTATTACCCTCCTGTTTGGTGAAGTGCCAAAGGGCTCCAAGGCTTTCTGCTCCTCTGTGTCCCAACATGGGAACAATCCAGGCCAAGTTTAGCAGAGTTCTGAGTGCTGGGTGTCCTGAAATCCCCAGCATGGCAGGGAGGGTTTGCAGTGGTGATGTTTGCTTTGCAGTTTCCTCCTCTGCCTGTGTGCAGAGCTGCTCTTGTAGAAAATGTGCTGTGGATTTGGTGGAGTTGCAGGCTGAGGCAGTGGCTCCCACTAGACCAGACAGAGCTGGGGAATAAAACTCTTTTTTTATTTTTTTGAATGTAGGTCACAGAGAAGCAGCTGCCATGTTGCAGGATGGGTGACTGGGGAGGTTGTGGCAGACTGTGTCGGGCTCTGTGGTGTCTGTTTCATTTCCAAGCTGTTCATGGGAGCTTTTGAGGCTTATCTATGAAGCAAACACTGCCGTGGTTTCTCTTGACTGCCATGAGATGGTGGTGGGAGCGTGAGGTGTTCATCCCCATCCCGCTCAGCCAAGTGAGAACCTTTGATTTTGATGTACAGGAGCTGACAGAATTGCTCTCTTTTGGCTTCTCTCTCCTTCCCTGAGATGGCCATGAGAGTGATATTTGGGTCAGCTGCCTCCAGTGTGTCATTTTCTTTTGCCACTCATCCCTGTGAGCACAGAGGAGGAGCCCTGGGGAAACGCTGTGGAGCTGTTGGCTGTGATGGAATCGGGTGCAGTTAAAGGGGTGTTGTGGTTATTTGAGTCTCTGATCACATCCAGCCAGGGAGGGCTCTCTGATGCCTGAATGGAGCTGTGTGGAGTGAGTTTGGCCTTCCCCAGACCTCAGTGCCAGAGAGCTGCAGGATCCAGGTAAGCACAGGGATGTGCAGCCTGTCCAAAGGGTCCAGTCCTACTGCAGGGATCCAGGTGAGCACAGGGATGTGCAGCCTGTCCCTCTGTGCTTCCCAGGGGTGTAACACTCAGAGTTCTGTGTGTTCTATGCCTTCTTCCCTCTGGACCCTTGTGGGGAAGCAGATTGTTCCTCCTTGCCTTGTTGCAGACTCAGGGTTGTGGTCTGAGGTGGGCTCAGGTGCTGGGTTTGCATTGTCCAGGCTCTGCTCACCCCAAGTTTCAAGGCAGGGAGGTCTTTGATGCCTGACTGGAGCTGTGTGGAGTGAGTTTGGCCTTCCCCAGACCTCACTGCCAGGGAGCTGCAGGATCCAGGTAAGCACAGGGATGTGCAGCCTGTCCAAAGGGTCCAGTCCTGCTGCAGGATCCAGGTAAGCACAGGGATGTGCAGCCTGTCCAAAGGGTCCAGTCCTGCTGCAGGGATCCAGGTAAGCACAGGGATGTGCAGCCTGTCCCTCTGTGCAACCCTCAGAGTTCTGTGTGTTCTGTTCTTTCTTCCCTTTGGACCCTTGTGACTCTGTCTGGGGAAAGAGAATTGTTCCTCCTTGCCTCACTGCAGGGCCTGGGGTCGTGGCCTGAGGTTTGGTGACTCCACCACCTCCATTCCAGAACTTTATCACTCTTTCTATAAACAACTCTTTCCTAATATCCAACCTAAATTTCCCTTGGTGCAGTTTGAGATTGTGACCTCTGGTTGTGTCAGTTCCTGGAGAAAGAGCCCAGCCCCAGCTGAGCACAGGCACCCTTCAGGGGCTGTGAGAGTGATGAGGGCACCCCTGAGTCTCCTCTTCTCCAGGCTGGACCTGTCAGTTCCAGCATGACCCAGGGCTGCAGGAGCCCAGTTCCTACAGGAGCTGCTCAAACCATGTGGGCTCATGGGGTTAAACTGTGCTGGAGAAGAGCTGTGAGATGTTTGAGGCTGGAGGAGAGATGGTCATTCCCATCCTTTGGAAGGGCTGCTGATTGCTGAGTGTGTGTGAAGGGATTCAGGCTGACACAAACCCCACAATGGCTTCCAAAAATCTCCTGAGGTGACAGAGCCCAGTGTCCATTTCCCATGGTGTTGGGAAGGATGAAAGTTTGACAAGAAAGTCTCACAGATATGGATGCTCAGCAGAAATATTCTTGAATATAGAATTTGAAGAAAGAATAGAAATAAAAGCAAGTTTTGATATAAAAGAAAAGAATTGCTGAGCCAGTCTTACTGGATAACCAAGGAGGCAAAGGGTGTGTTAGTTAGAAGGGGTTTTTATGGCTTACAGCAAAGGATAAACCCATCTCAAACAAAATGTTTTTACCAAGCAGAAAGATAGCATAGGCAAACAAGTTAATAGAAAGAAGGTCTCAGAATTTTCCACTGCAAGAAAACTGAAATACAATTTCCAGCTTAAACTGTAATGTACTGACTTTGAGTGGTTGGAGAACAGTAACATGAATATGGTAATTACAGTAGTTATGATTGGCTGTAGATAAAAGTTAAGGTATAGATTGGTTCTACTGTGTGAAGATGTTCAGCAAAGAAAAGTATAGAATGCATTGTAACAAAAAGAAAAGTATAGAATGCATTGTAACCAAAACCAAAGTATAGAATGCATTTGTAACCAAAAGAAAAGTATAGAATGCATTGTAACCAAAACCAAAGTATAGAATGCATTTGTAACCTAAACTAAGGGTCTCTGGAGCTGACACCTGTGGGCACAGCTCTGTCACCCACGACCCTGGGCTGCTGTAACATCTTGGATGGAATAAACTGCATTTTGAGTACAATAAACTGCATTTTGGAGAGCCACCTGGAGTCTGTTGGCACTGCAGGCTCCTGCTCTCAGATGAACTCTGGTCAGATTCAGTTTGTCCTGTCCTGGTGCTGCTGGGAGGGTCCCACTGTCCCTGCCAGTCTCTGGGGTCTCTGTGGGCAGGATGACCCCAAAATGTGTTAGAATGTCTCTTTTCCCAGCTGAAGAAGGACTCAGGATTCTGCTGTTCTGATTCTCAAAGTTGTTTATTATTTCTTATCTATAAAATTCTTTCTCTGACCTGCCAAGGTCTGTCTGGCTGGTCGGGTTGAGGCACACTGGTGTTACCTTTTATATAAAAACTGCATGTACAATATTTACAATAATTTCCCAATATTCACCTATGTTAGACAGGGAGCTTCTACTCTAAACCAATCCAAAAGTGTCACCATCACCCAGAATATGGAGGCCAAGAAGATGAAGGAAGAAGGACACACCCAAATCCCTCCATCTTGGCTTCTAAAAACTCAAAATCCTACTTTTATATCTTGTAACAAACTGACTATCACTCTACTTAAGATTTCATTACTTGTTATTTGGAGAGTTTTGCATGGAGAATGAGCTATGGAATGGAGAGTTTTCCATGGATAATGAGGAGAGGAATGGAGAGTTTTCCATGGAAAATGAGCTATGGAATGGAGAGCTTTCCATGGATAATGAGGAGAGGAATGGAGAGTTTTCCATGGAGAATGAGCTATGGAATGGAGAGTTTTCCATGGATAATGAGGAGAGGAATGGAGAGTTTTCCATGGAAAATGAATCATGGAATGGAGAGTTTTCCATGGAAAATGAACTATGGAATGGAGAGTTTTCCATGGAAAATGAGGAGAGGAATGGAGAGTTTTCCATGGAAAATGAATCATGGAATGGAAAGTTTTCCATGGAAAATGAGGAGAGGAATGGTGAGTTTTCCATGGAGAATGAGCTATGGAATGGAGAGTTTTCCATGGAAAATGAATCACGGAATGGAAAGTTTTCCATGGAAAATGAGGAGAGGAATGGTGAGTTTTCCATGGAGAATGAGCTATGGAATGGAGAGTTTTCCATGGATAATGAGGAGAGGAATGGAGAGTTTTCCATGGAAAATGAGGAGAGGAATGGTGAGTTTTCCATGGAGAATGAACTATGGAATGATGAGTTTTCCATGGAAAATGAGCCATGGAATGGAGAGCTTTCCATGGAAAATGAGCCATAGAATTGTGAATTTTCCATGGAGAATGAGCTATGGAATGAAGAGTTTTCCATGGAGAGTGAGCTGTGGAATGATGAGTTTTCCATGGAGAGTGAGCTATGGAATGGAGAGTTTTCCATGGAAAATGAGGAGAGGAATGGAGAGCTTTCCATGGAAAATGAGCTATAGAATTGTGAGTCTTCCATGGAGAGCTACTTGGTAATTTTTTCCAAGGGCTAAAATTGAAGGCACAGGTGATCCCCTTAATCAGGCTCTGGAGTCCTGCAGGGGCAGCCAGAGGAATTTCCTAGATTTTTTTTTTTTGAGATTTCCTGGGTTCTGCCCTGCCCTGCACACGCTGCCTCCTGCAGCAGCCCTTCTTGCTGGAGGTGCAGCAAAAGCAGCTTTGGGCCAGCACAAAACACGTCGTGATTTCATCTGAATGTTGTCACTGCGGGGGAGTGTTGCTAAAATTGTCACTTGGCTTCATGTCAGCAGTACCTGGAGGGCACGCCGAGGCGACCAGAGCTTTATGTCTTAGCTGCTAATTCCAGTTTATCTGTGAGCTCCATGCTGCACTGGGGATATGTTGATTTTCAAACAGATACACACTTGACATCTTGATTTTTTTTGACAGCGTAAGAATCTTATTATATCCCTACCTCTTACCCATATTTTCCTGTTCTATTTATATCCCTCCCAGGAGCTGTGGTCTCATCATTCAGCGTGGGGTGGGTTGGTCTGGGAATCAGCAGAGCCTTGTTAGCATGCCTGGGATTGGAAGGCACCATTCACAAATGGTTTCCAAATTGACATTGACATTGTGGCTTTTTCCAAACCATTCTGTGCTGTTGCCACGTGAGCCCTGCCAGATGACAGAGGATTTATTTGAAAGAGCACTGTGTTCTCTCCAAAAAGTCCCAGCTTTTTCCTTCCTAAATATTCTATAAGATTAAAAATAAAATTCAGTGCACTCTTCTTATTCCTTTTCATCTTTATTGCTGAAAAAAGGAGTAAAATTGGTGGGGTTTGAACCCATTTCCTTCACAGAGGAGAGAAGAGTGGTAGTTGTGAGTTGTGTTATCCTCACATCCTTGCTCTGGTTCACTCAGGACAATGGAATTCCTGCTCAGGGAATGCAGGTGGCATCAGCACAACACTCACCAGGATTCAGGATTCAGAATGGTGCCTGAGTCCTCTGTCACCAGGATTCAGGCACCAGGATTCAGGATTCAGGGTTCAGAATGGTGCCTGAATCCTCTGTCACCAGGATTCAGGACTCAGAATGGTCCCTGAATCCTCTATCACCAGGATTCAGGATTCAGAATGGTGCCTGAATCCTCTGTCACCAGGATTCAGAATGGTCCCTGAATCCTCTGTCACCAGGATTCAGGATTCAGAATGGTCCCTGAATAATCCTCTGTCACCAGGATTCAGGATTCAGAATGGTGCCTGAATCCTCTGTCACCAGGATTCAGGATTCAGGATTCAGAATGGTCCCTGAATCCTCTGTCACCAGGATTCAGGATTCAGGATTCAGAATGGTCCCTGAATTCTCTGTCACCAGGATTCAGGATTCAGAATGGTCCTTGAATCCTCTGTCACCAGGATTCAGGATTCAGGATTCAGGATTCAGGATTCAGAATGGTCCCTGAGTCCTCTGTCACCAGGATCAGGATTCAGGATTCAGAATGGTGTCACCAGGATTCAGAATGGTCCCTGAATTCTCTGTCACCAGGATCAGGATTCAGGATTCAGAATGGTGCCTGAATCCTCTGTCACCAGGATTCAGGATTCAGAATGGTCATTGAATCCTCTGTCACCAGGATTCAGGATTCAGAATGGTCATTGAATCCTCTGTCACCAGGATTCAGGACTCAGAATGGTCATTGAATCCTCTGTCACCAGGATTCAGGATTCAGAATGGTGTCACCAGGACTCAGAATGGTCCCTGAATTCTCTGTCACCAGGATCAGGATTCAGGACTCAGAATGGTCATTGAATCCTCTGTTACCAGGATTCAGGATTCAGAATGGTGTCACCAGGATTCAGGCACCATTCCCATGCCAGGTCTGGCCACAGCTCTCTGCTTTCTTGAGCAGTAAAGTCTTACTCATTTTCCAGGAAAGGAACCCCTCTGCTTCCTCAAAAGTACTTGTAAATCATGTAATTTCTTACTTTTCAATGTAAATGAGATCTGAATGAATAATGCTAATTATTCATTCATCCTAATTCAAACACTATTTTAATTAGCCTGTAGGCTCAATTTCACTTTCATGCAGCATGAAACCTCTTTTGATTAACAACAGAATTGCCATGCATTTCTTCTTTTTTTTCCCTGCTCAGCACATGTCTTTTTGAACTGCTTAAAAACAAAACAAAACAAATAAATCATTAATAAATTAATCAAATTTCAGTAGCATGACCTGGGAAGACATAATTTAGGGAGGAAAAAAAGTCTTCTGTAGATATATTCATTCTCCTTGAGGCTATGAAGCCTTCAGGGAAGCCTTGTCTGAGGAGCTGCTGGTGAAATATGAAAATTTAGGGACCCTCCACCACTCCCTGCTATCAAAGGGCAGGGACACCTTCCACCAGTTTGTACTGGGCTGGGGCTAAGGGGCTCCAGTTTGTGCTGGGCTCAATCCAAGGGGCTCCAGTTTGTGCTGGGATGGATTCAAGGGGCTCCAGTTTGTGCTGGGATGGATTCAAGGGGATCCAGTTTGTGCTGGGCTGGAGTCAGGGGGCTCCAGTTTGTGCTGGGATGGAGTCAGAGGGTTCCAGTTTGTACTGGGCTGGGGCTAAGGGGCTCCAGTTTGGACTGGGCTCAATCCAAGGGGCTCCAGTTTGTACTGGGATGGATTCAAGGGGCTCCAGTTTGTGCTGGGATGGATTCAAGGGGATCCAGTTTGTGCTGGGCTGGGGTCAAGGGGTTCCAGTTTGTACTGGACTCAATCCAAGGGGCTCCAGTTTGTACTGGGCTGGAGTCAAGGGGCTCCAGTTTGTGCTGGGATGGATCCAAGGGGTTCCAATTTGTGCTGGGATGGATTCAAGGGGCTCCAGTTTGTGCTGGGATGGATTCAAGGGGCTCCAGTTTGTGCTGGGATGGAGTCAAGAGGCTCCAGTTTGTGCTGGGATGGAGTCAAGGGGCTCCAGTTTGTGCTGGGATGGAGTCAAGAGGCTCCAGTTTGTGCTGGGCTGGGGTCAAGGGGCTCCAGTTTGTGCTGGGATGGATTCAAGGGGATCCAGTTTGTACTGGGATGGAGTCAGGGGGCTCCAGTTTGTGCTGGGATGGAGTCAAGGGGCTCCAGTTTGCACTGGGATGGATTCAAGGGGATCCAGTTTGTGCTGGGCTGGAGTCAGGGGGCTCCAGTTTGTGCTGGGATGGAGTCAAGGGGCTCCAGTTTGTGCTGGGATGGAGTCAAGGGGCTCCAGTTTGTGCTGGGCTGGGGTCAAGGGGCTCCAGTTTGTGCTGGGATGGATTCAAGGGGATCCAGTTTGTACTGGGATGGAGTCAGGGGGCTCCAGTTTGTGCTGAGCTGGGCCCAGTCTGTGCCAGGACAAGGCCAGGAGATGGCTCCAAAGGTGTTTGGGATTTCACAGCCCTGAATGAAGCTGCCTTGGCACCCACATGGTGCTGCCCTCCAGGTCCTCTCCATCTCAGGGGAATGGGGACACTGCTGGTACATTTTAATTTCCTCCTGCCCCACTGCTGTCCCTGCCACACCTCAGCTGTCCCATCCAAGGGCTGGATTTGGAGGATTTTACAATAACTGCTGCTCCACACTGCAGTTCTTCCCATCCTGAGTGGTAGGAGGTCATCTCTGTTTGAGGAGAAAGCTGAAAGGAGGTGAAAATTTGAATGTTAAAATGTTTAAATTCATGGCCAACCCCCCATGGGCTGGGTAGAGGAGAGGGCACACCTGAGGGGCCATTCCCAGCTGTGTTAACTCCAGAAATTCTCCACCTGAAGCTCATTTCTTTTTTCCCATCTACCTGCTCCAAATTTTTCTTCATTTTCTCTGGATGTCAGAGCCTGCAAAGCTTTAATTCAGGAGCCAGCCCACTGTCACAGATAAACCTCCTGATATTTCATCATGGATCCTGCCCGCTCCAAGGAGCCTCCTCAGCTGGAAGTGCTGAAATGAACTTATGACAAATACAAGAAATGAAAGTCTCTCTCAAATGCACTTTCTGGCATGACTTAAATGAGCTGAAATTGCTGACATTCTGCCTTCCTCAGATGCGTGTCAGTGTCCATAGACTTTTCTTTCAAACATTGGAAAATTATTGAGTTAAATGTTGCCAGAAACAGCAGCTGCAGGAGCGGGGGTGTACATTGGGTGAAGGTTACTGTGATGTGGCTGGGTGCTGCAGAATGAGCCCCTCTAACCTTGGCTGATCCCAAACACAGAAGGATCAGGCACAATGAGCCCCTCTAACCTTGGCTGATCCCAAGGGCAGAAGGATCAGGCAGAGGAGAGGCAGAATGAGCCCCTCTAACCTTGGCTGATCCCAAATGCAGGAGGATCAGGCAGAATGAGCCCCTCTAACCTTGGCTGATCCCAAGGGCAGAAGGATCAGATAGAGGAGAGGCAGAATGAGCCCCTCTGACCTTGGCTGATCCCAAATACAGAAGGATCAGGCAGAATGAGCCCCTCTAACCTTGGCTGATCCCACAGAACGGAAGCAATTCCACTTGCAAGTTCTTGAGTTTGTTCTGCATTGAATTTGGATGGGCTGAACCTTTCCAAGACTTAATGACTGTCATTTTGCTTGAACCAAAACATTTCCTTAAAGCTCAGGAAGTTCTTTGCCTGCTCATGGGTCCTCCTGTGTTTGTCCCAGCAGTCAGGGCTAGGACTAAATGGACAAAGTGACATTTTCTTGGCAAAGCCAATCAGCTCTTGGGCAGCTTCAGAGCTCCACAGCCAGGACCCACTAATTGGTTGTTAAATTGGGTAAATCTTCCTGCATCCCAGGGCTGTGGCAGCCCCTGTATGTATCTGTACATGGCACTCTGCATTGATAAAACTGCTGGAATTCAGGTTGGGAATCACAGGAATGATTCCTGTGGTGTTTTTGGTACCTGTCTGCAGGTAGAAAATGCACTGTGAAAAGCTGGCATGGACCTTGAAGAAATTTCTCAGATGGGATGCAGCAGCTTGTCTAAAAGTAAAGATTCTCTCACTGAAATCTGCACTCATTTCAAACTTCCCTGTCCTTAACTCCTGAGGAATGTGACAGAATATGAAAATTTAAAGGCTGGTTCCTGCTGTTACTCCAAATTTACATTGGCAACAGTGGTTAATTAATTTCAAATTTACTCAGTAGTTTACTTTCAGTGAAAAGTGTGGCCCTGACATTTTCAGAGAATAAGAATTAGCCTCCTAAACTCCCGTGGGTTTTGTCTTGTTTTTAGTTGATGAATCTTGAGGGGGAGGATGTGCCTGTCCTGTTGGTGCCCAGGATGATGAGATGTCTGTCCTGTTGGTGCCCAGGATGATGAGATGTGGTGGCACAGGGGTTTTGGGGTTCCTCCTCTCTGTTAACCTCCTGTTCCAGATGTGGGGTTCACCTGCCTTTGCTGCCCATTGCCCTTCTCACCCCCAGACTCACTCCCCTCATCTGGACCCCAAATGTGAGTGGGAAATGCTGAGTGTGGGGTGTGTGAAGCACTGTCTCATCCCACTAACACAAAATTCAAGTGCTCTTGGGTGCCTTTCTGAAATGGGGGTGCCATTGCTGTAGGAAGGGACTGATCTGGGACTGGAACCTCTGTTCCCTTTGCCTGTTAAAAATGTGTTATTTCAGCCAGTGCTCTATGGAATGATGGCAGCAGGGATTTCAGCCAGTGCTGTATGGAGTGATGGCAGCAGGGAGAGCTTGGATGGAAGCCTTGGGAGGATTGCATGCACCTCTGATAGCTGTTATCTGTGGAACACAAATGACTCAAACATGTTCTTCAGGGCAGAGTACAGGTGGCCTGTCCACCTGAGGGAGGGCTGGGGATTTTTGTCCTAATTGGTAATTTTAATGACACATCATCATCCTAACTCATTGCTGTTGGGATTCGCTTTCATTTTCCTCCCATGTTTCCCAACTAAACAAATTGATCTTTGTAAATCACTCACTTTTAGGCATCCTCCCTGTCCCTCAGCTGGTTTTGAGCCTCCTGTCCCCACTCTCTGATGCTGGAGCAAGTGCTGAAGGATGCAGCCGCAGGCGCCCGGGGCTGTCTCGCTGACAAGGAGGTAAGATCACTGCCCTGGCTGCTGATTGCAGGTGACACAGCCAGGGCTCCATCCATCCCCTGCACTCTATCAACAGCCCTCCCTGAGACCCTGCTCCTTCAGGGGCCTCATTCCCTTCCCTGTTAACAGAGCACCCACAGCAACCTCTCCCCCTGTTACAAAACTGCTCCTGAGCTGCCCTGAGTGTGGTTCAGGCAGTTTAGGCTGTTCCAGCCTCCCCAGCAATCTGTGTTTTCCTCTGCTGGTAACTCCCATCTCCAGTTCTCAGCCTGCAAACTTGTGTCCCATGGGCCCATTTCCCAGCTGAGCTTGGGAAGATCAGCCTGGCTGCCAGGGATTTTCAGAGCTGCTGGAATTATGGAGCTGATCTTGCACCTAATATGGGAATCGTTTGTCAAGACTTTTGTTACTTCTAATCACTTAATATGGCTTTTTTTAATACTCTTTTGTGCTATTTTTTTTTCTCCCACCGTCATGAAGGGATAAATCAAATGTCCTGCACAACCCATCCACACCATATCCCTGCTCGTGGCTTTTCAGTGAAATACTGAATTCCACCAGAGGGAGATCATATTTGTATCCTTTAATTCTGCATTGCTTTCATCTCCTCACATTTCATTATTTTGCTTATAAACAACCCTGTAGTTACGTGGAAGAAGTTGAATAGTTCCAAGAATTAGTTTTCCTCCAGTTTCCTGGAATTTCCTCTGGTTAAGAGTAAGAATTGTTAAGAATAAGAATTCTTAATTTTTATTCTAATAATAAGAATTTCTTCAGGTTAAGATCAGAGTGCTAGAGATTTGTCCAGTTCTGGGTTCAGGTTCTGTCACCAAATGTTTTTCTGATGTAATAATTTCTTTTAATAATCTTTATGTCAAACTGATATATTTTTGACATCATCAAAAGTCTGAAAGATGCCTCATCCCCTGTTGCTCTAACAGTGTCCAGCAGTGTTTTATCAGTTTCACTCCTTGGAGCCCCAGGAGGGCCTGCAGTGTTGCTGGGTTTGCCAGACTGGAGTTTCCAAGGCTGGGATTTTCACTGTTAGGATTGCAAATTTAGTCCTGGAATGGTTTGGGGTGGAAGGGACCTTGCAGCCCATCCAGTGCCACCCCTGCCATGGCAGGGACACCTTCCACTGCCCCAGCTTGCTCCAAGCTCACTCCAACCTTAAACACTTGAACACTTCCAGGGATGCAGGGGTAGCCCCAGCTTCTCTGGGCAACCTGGGCTCTGCAGGCACTGGAATTTGGCAGGGCAGCCCCTGGCAGGCTGTGCCAGCCCCGCTCGGGAGCGCGGCCAGCCCCGGCAGTTCCGGCGCTCACTCAGCTCCTGCCAGCGCCCTCCCTTCTCCCCTCAGCCCCCTCCACTCGCTGCTCCTCTGAAAGTTTTGATAGGTGACTCTTTCCAACCAGGTTTTCGCTACAAAATCCATGCTGAAATCTTTTCTGAGCCTTGGAGGAAGGTTTTGAGCCTCCCAGTGGGGCTGGACCCAAATCCATCCACAGGATGGTTCGAGCATAGTTAGGAGCTCCTTGGCCCAGCCCTGTCCTTAGGCTGGCCCTGCAGGGTGGCACTGCTCAGGGTGGCACCAGGTTGTCCTGCCTTTGCATCACAGGTGGGCTGGGCCATCCCTTCCTGAATTAGGACAGCAGTGTGTCCCATGGGTTGTGGCTGAGACCATGATCACCAGCCCAGGCTTTAACAAATTAAAATAAATCCTTTTCTCAGTGGCCAACAGCGCCCAGAAATATCATGAGCACTTGTCTTCCCATCCACTGTGCTTTGGAGTCTTCAGCTTCCACTTTAAATGTTTCTATCAACCTATGACATTCAGAGCAGCTGTGTGTCTGTCTTGGGCTGGGAAGTAGCTTTGGGAGCGCTTTTTAAATGAAATTTTTCTAAACTGCTACTTTTTCTTCCAGCAGATTCCTCAAAAGCCTGCGGTGGAGACGTAGGATCTTCAAGCAAATTCTGGCAGTTGGATCCCGATAGCAGGTGGTGGTCACGAACATGGAGGGGTGTTGGGTGTAAAAGTTGAGTTTGAACCATTTAAGCTCGAGCTGGTAAACTCATAAATATGTGGGGGCTCTTTGTTTTTTTTAGATAAACTCATTTGACCACCATGAGTTGGAGTTTCCTGACCCGCCTGTTAGAGGAGATCCAGAACCACTCAACCTTTGTTGGCAAGATCTGGCTGACAGTGTTGATTGTGTTTCGGATCGTCCTGATCGCCGTGGGAGGAGAATCCATTTATTACGACGAGCAGAGCAAGTTTGTGTGCAACACGGAGCAGCCGGGCTGCGAGAACGTCTGCTACGACTCCTTCGCTCCTCTCTCCCACGTCAGGTTCTGGGTGTTCCAGATCATCCTCGTGGCCACTCCCTCGGTGCTCTACCTAGGCTATGCCATCCACAAAATCGCCAGGATGGTGGAGCACAGCGAGGCCACCAGGAGAGCCAGGAGGAGGAGCTTGCCCATCCGCTGGAAACAGCACCGGGGCTTGGAGGAAGCTGAGGGTGACCACGAGGAAGATCCCATGATGTACCCCGAGATCGAGGTGGAGAGCGTCAGGGAGAGCAAGGAGAAGCAGAGCCCGGCCAAAGCCAAGCACGACAGCCGGCGGCAGATCCGGGAGGACGGGCTCATGAGGATTTATGTCCTGCAGCTCCTGGCCAGGGCCCTGTTTGAGGTTGGCTTCCTGGTGGGGCAGTATTTCCTCTACGGCTTCCAGGTGAGCCCCGTGTTCGTGTGCAGCAGGAAGCCCTGCCCGCACAACGTCGATTGTTTCATTTCCAGGCCGACGGAAAAAACCATTTTCCTGCTGATAATGTACGGCGTGAGCTGCATGTGCCTGCTCCTGAACGTGTGGGAGATGCTGCACTTGGGCTTTGGCACCATCCGGGACACCTTGAACGCCAAGAAGAAGGAGATGGTTGACTCTGGGACCTTTAACTACCCCTTCACTTGGAACACACCCTCGGCTCCCCCGGGCTACAACATCTCCCTGAAGCCGGAGCAGATGCAGTGCACGGAGCTGGCCAACGCCAAGATGGCCTACAGGCAGAACAAAGCCAACATAGCTCAGGAACAGCAGTATGGCAGCAACGAGGGCAACATCCCCAGCGACCTGGAGATCCTGCAGAGGGAAATCAAAGTGGCTCAGGACCGCCTGGACCTCGCCATCCAGGCTTACAACAACCAAAACAACCCCAGCGGCTCCAGAGGGAAGAAATCCAAAGCTGGCTCCAACAAAAGCAGTGCCAGCAGCAAGTCAGGAGATGGGAAGAACTCGGTCTGGATTTAATGTTGGCTCAGTTGATATGCTGTGGTTTTTTTCCCCCCCTAGTTTATCATAACCAGCAGTCCCATGAATAATGGCTTCCATTAAGGGAATATTTGACTCTGCTGATTTTCAGGGATACCGTTGGCTCGTGATTCAGCCCCAGAAAGGGTTTATACACTGACTCTAGGACTTTAGAACTTTATTCTTTTGTCTTCCAAGTCAGGAGACAAATAGGTATATTTAATTCATTCTCATTGAACGGTTTATGCTGTATGTACAGTATTATAGTACATTTATTATGCACAATTTTTTTTGTATTTGTACACTGGATCTGATGTTACACTTTTTATATCAACAAGGACAAAGCAATGGATAGCCATTAGCATTTTGTTAATTTTATTATTGTTGTCTGCAGTTATGTCATTGTTCTTCCTTGTTTTCCAAGTAAAACTTTTTATAAAACTTTTCTATGCTGCGTTTCCAAAGTGCCTTGAATGTGAAGTGGAATCTCTGGGCTGCTCATGGGTGGGGAAAGATTTGGGAAACCTCTGTCAGTGGTGCTTCTTTACTAAATTAATGTGTTGCTTGCAACCTGGAAGTGTCATCCCATAAGCTCCTGTGTCCTACAGGCTCTTTCCTCTATGGAAAATGAATTATATGAAAAGTATGTGTGTGTGTAGGGAGCAGGAGTGCCAATTGTGGGGCAGAGAGGGCTCAGGGTTCCTCAAACACAGCAGAAAGGAGGAGACACTTCAAATTCCTGCAAAACATCCAGGAAAAAACTGAATAAAAATTCCTGCAAAACATCCAGGAAAAAAACTGAATGGAAATGTCTGGATTCAGTAACTCAGCGTGTTCCTGTGAGAGTGATGGGAAGAGAAATTTGTGAGGCCTTCTGTTGTGTAACACCCTGTGCCCAAGGGCAGGCAGTGCTACCTTTTGGGGAGGATTCCTGTGCTTTCCACATTAATGGGGTCAGATGGAGCCCTGGTAGCTCTGAGGGTGGAATCCCCTCCCTCTCCTGCAGCAGCACACACGAGCTGCCTGGGGAGTCTCAGCCCCCTCAGAATATCAATGATTCTGCCTTATTCCAGACCCCTCTTCCTTCCCTTCTGTCCAAGTTCTGTTCAGACACAGCAATATGTATAATTTAGCTTTCTGCTTGACAGACCAGCCCGACCTGGCATTCTGTGGGTTTGGCATTCAACTTGAATTTACAATTAGCAGAAGGGGAGTGAGGGACTGATGCCTTTGGCTCTGTCTTTCTGGCAGGGAGCCGGCTCTGCTGGGAGAGGCACTGATAAATGTCTCTGCTTTCTGCTGCTATTTATAAGGGATTCAGGACCTTGCTCTGCTCCCTTTCTTTTTTCAGCTTTCCATGCATTTTAATATCTTTTAGGGGCCTGTTTCAAGCAGGATTGTTCTCTTTCAAGGCTTCCTCTGTCCCTCCTCAGATCTGGATCAGGATTGATCCCAGAAGGATTGGGGTGGGAAGGGACCTTAAAGAGCATCTCATTCCACCCCTGCCATGGGCAAGGAGCCCTTCCATTATCCCAGGGTGCTCCAAGAATGTCCAGCCTGGCTTTGGACACTTCCAGGGATGCAGAAACAGCCACAGCTGCTCTGGGCAGCCTGGGAGCAGTGAGGGATGAGGACACAGATAATCCCTGCCCTATTCCTGTCCCACAGAACATCCAGGGGCAGTCCCCACATTAAATTCACTCCAAGGGGACATCAGCATGTCCTTGCTGTCCCCTCTGCCCGAACAGCTCCTGTAAATGGGTGTTGTGCTGACTTGTTTTGCTCTGTTTTCCCTCTGGGACAGCAGGCAGGCCAGGCATGGATCCAGACTATCCCTGAGCAAGCCCGCTGTGCCCAGAGCCAGCACAGCCCCTGTGGGAGCCCCTCTGGAGCTGGGGGCACCCTGAGAAGGGAATTGCCCCCCTGGCCTCTGGCACTGCCCCCTGGCTGCTCCGGGGCTGGAGGAGAGCCAGGCTGGTGTCTCCAAGGAAGTGAGAGTGCCCCAGGACGTGTGTGGCAAGTGGATGTGGGCAGGGGTGGCCCGCTGAGCTGTGTGGTCCAGGGCAGCTCTGCTGCTGTGTTTTGTGTTCCTCTGAACTGGCCTGGAGAAAGTCTCAGTGGTGGGCAGGGGCTCTGAGTGTGGCTGGGGAGCTGGGTGGAAACCAGGTCTGAAAATAGGAGGGAGAGGCATGGGAGCCTGGAGAGAAGCAGGGCTGGTGGCCACAGGGCACTCATCACCCCCAGCACTCCAGTTCCTCAGTTCAGTGTCCCTAATTCTGTTCAGTGTCCCAAAAAGGTGACATTTAACCCCATGTGGTGTTTTGGGAACAGCCTTTCCCCACTGAGAGCAGGGGAAATCCTCACTGCTCCCTTCAGTGTCCCAAAAATGTGACATTTAACCCCATGTGCTGCTTTGGGAGCAGCCTTTCCCCAGTGAGAGCAGGGAAAGTTCTCACTCCTCTCTTCCCAATCTATAGCAAATTCTGTCAAGGACTTAGAGCAGGCTCCCACCTGCTTTTGTATTATTTTGTGTGAAGTCCTGTGGGCTTCTGCCCACCCAGTGAATCCCTGTTAATGAGCAGAGTGTCCACAATATTCCAATCCCAGTGCTGGATTCATTCTGAAAATCCCAACTAATGGAGTTGTTTCTGTTGCTGCTTTTTATTTTCACTTCCATTGTGTACAAAGTGCACATTTGGGTTGGAGCTGAGCGTGTGTTGCTGGTTGTGGGGTCTGTCCCAGCTCTGTTCTGGCTGTGGCTGGTTTTGGAATATCAAACTTTGTTTTTCCTTTTGAAAAAAAAAACCCAATAATTTGCTTTAAAATGCTCTTGCTTTGGCTTAATTGAAATAAACATCCAGGAGAGACTTTGGGACAAAAAAAATGCCGGATGGAATTTGGATTTGTGGTGACATTTTAAAAAATTGTATTAAATCCAGTGGATTACTCCAGTCTGAGTGAGATGGCTTCTTTTTTCCAGCAATAGAATATGGGGAATGGGAGGAAGAGGGATATTTAACAATTTGTCTTAGAGCCACAATTTGGAAATTTTTTAGATGCGACCTTATTTAGGTCAACAAATAGCTCAGAATGAGATGAGAATAGGATGAGAACAACCACATTAGAAAAGGGAAAACCCACCAAGCTGGGAGAAGGTGGCAGAGAGGGAAATCTGCATTTCTGCATATGGATGAGAGGCGGGCAGGGTTTGCTGCCCCGCTGGTGGCTGTCACCGGGTGGCTCCGCTCGGTGTCCCCGCTGTCCCCTCGCTGCCAGCCTGACCCCGGGCTGCGGAAGGAGGCACGGGCTGTTTGTCCTGCCTGCAGCTGGCACCGAGCTGGGTTTGATTCCGGAGGTTGGAACAAGGGCTGTTTGTCCGGAGGGAGGAAAGGGCAGCGGGGCAGGAGGGGTGGCGGCCACCCAGGCCAGCTCCAGCAATGACAAATTCTCTTTTCTCCACTGCCAGGGCGGCCCGAAGATTGCACAGCCTGGGAGAGGGGGTGCTGGGGCTGTACCCACATCTTCAGCTGGGGTTAAAATCATTTCAGACCTTCTCACTGGGAATTCGCTGTTCAACAGAGGCTTCTCTACCTAAAACCACGAGGCTTCTAACCCTAAAACCAAGAGGCTTCTGTACCTAAAACCAAGAGGATTCTGACCATAAAACCAAGAGGCTTCTGACCCTAAAACCAAGAGGCTTCTGACCCTAAACCCCAGAAGTTTCTGAACCTAAAACCAAGAGGCTTCTGACCCTAAAACAAAGAGGTTCCTGTATCTAAATCCAAGAGACTTCTGTACCTAAAACCGAGAGGCTTCTGTACCTAAATCCAAGAGGTTTCTGACCCTAAAACCAAGAGGCTTCTGACCCTAAAAACAAGAGGCTTCTGACCCTAAAACCAAGATGGTCAGGGAATGCCTTTACCAGTTCCATGCCTGGGAAGGGCAGCACCAGCCTGAGGCATCGTTCCAGTACAGGGATAACTGGGGCCAGGGCTGCTGCTGGACCATGCAGGGACCACTGGGATTTGGGCTTCTGCTGCTCCCAGACCCCCCCTTTACACACTGGGTGAGTCCCTGCAGGCAGCCACAAACTCCAGCTCAGCCTTGCCCTGGTGAGATTTAGGGTCAGAAGTCTCGGGGTTTTAGGTACAAAAGGCTCTTGGTTTTAGGGTCAGAAGCCTCTTGGTTGTAGGTACAAAAGCCTCTTGGTTTTAGGGTCAGAAGCCTCTTGGGTTTAGGGTCAGAATCCTCTTGGGTTTAGGAGCAGAAGCCTCTTGGTTTTAGCCACAGAAGCCTCTTGGATTTACGGTCAGAAGCCTCTTTGTTTTAGGGTCAGAAGCCTCTTTGTTTTATGGTCAGAAGCCTCTTGGATTTAGGGTCAGAATCCTCTTGGGTTTTGGGTCAGAAGCTTCTTGGTTTTAGGGTCAGAAACCTCTTGGTTTTAGGATCAGAAGCCTCTTTGGTTTAGGGTCAGAAGCCTCTGTTGAACAGCAAATTTATAGTGAGAAAAGGTCTGAAATTATTTTAACCCCAGCTGAAAATGTGGGTACAGCCCCAGCACCCTGCCCTGGTGACACATTTTTGGGGCAATGGTAGGGTAGAATCCCATCCTGTGTTGGTTGTGGTTGATCCTGTGTCAGGAAGAGAAGCAGAGGTCAAAGCTGGGATCACACCCAGCCCTGCAGATGTGGGCAGATGTGCAGAGCTGCTGGAGGTGCCCCTGGGTGTTTGTGTGGCCTCCAGCTGCAGCTCCAGGAGGGAGCAAAGCAGCTCCCAGGGGTCCCTGTCACATCTGCCAGCCCTGGGAGGATGCCTGGGGTGCCTGAGGAGCTCTCCCAGCACCACACGTCTAGACGTGGCCCCAGAGGAGCCTTTGTGGTGCCTGCTGACAGCTCCACGTGCTCTTCCTCTGCTGGGAAGGGAGGGTGAGGGTAAAAATCCTCTCTGCAGAGTGATTTTCCCTTTGGAGGCATAGGTTGGCTGTTAAATATTGTTAACGTTAAATGTTCCTGCCTGTAGTTCAGCCACGCTTGTGTGGAAGTGTGTTCCATTCCTGGAGCTTGATTTGTGAATAATTCAGGAATTCCTGCTCCCAGGAACACGATTTGCTGCTGTGAGGCTCCATCCAAAGGAGCTGTTCATTGAGGTGTGCTCAGAGCCTGATCCCTGTGAATGGGACGCGGAGCAGCTCCTGAAGGGCAGAGTTAAAGGATGCTCTGTTAATCCAAAACTCGCTGTAATCCACCTTCCAAAGCAGCAGGGGAAGGAGCCTGAGGGCTTCTGCTCCCAGGGAAATTGTCATTCATTTTCTGTGTTTCAGAGGAGGTTCCAAATACCAGCTCATCATTGCTGGGCAAATGACATTTTGTTTTCTGCAGCGTGACATTATGGCTGTTGTGTAAATTCCATGTTGATAGCCGGGCAAAATGCCTTGGAGGGAGGATTTAAAAACATCTGATCGGTGCTTTTGGGGACTTGGGAGCCATTTCTGTGCAGGCCAGGATTTGCTGTCCTCCTCCCTGTTGTTTTTATTGCACAGGATGTTCTGGTGACTCTGGGGCAGAGGACACAAGGAATTCAGTTGTGGTATTTTCTGGGGTCCCTGTCGTTGGAAGGAAATGATGAATCTGACTCCATGTTCTTAGAAGGCTTATATTATATTATATTATATTATATTATATTATATTATATCATATCATATCATATCATATCATAACATTACATTTATAGAATACTATATAATACATAATTTTATTTATTCTGTAGAATATATAGAATACTATATAATATGTAATTTTATATATTCTATATAAAATATAGAATATTTTCTATATAAAAAGATATATAATATATATTTTATATGTATAATATTCTATATTTTATATAGAATACAATATAATATATTTTATTCTATATTTTATATAGAATTTATTCTATATTTTATATTTATATATTTATATATATTATATTTATATAACTTTATATAAAATTTATTATATATTTTATATATAATATAATATAATATAATATAATATAATATAATATAATATAATATAATATAATATAATATATAAATAAAATATAATGTATTTAATATTTATTAATATTAATTTTAATAATAATTATTAATTGCATTATCTACTATATAAATATAATATGTTATAATATAATTATTAATAATATTAATAAAATAGTATGATAATAAATATAAAAATATATACACTATGTATATAATATATAGCATTCTATAATTATATATTTTATATAAATACTATAAAACTATACCAAAGAATAGAGGAAGGATACAGACAAAAGGCTACAGCAAATGATAATGACGACTTGTGACTCTCTCCAGAGTCTGACACAGCTTGGCACTGATTGGTCATTGAGTCAAAACAATTCACATGAAATCAACAAAACAGCCATTTGTTGGGAAACAATGTTCAAACCACATTCCAAAGCAGCAAAACACAGGAGAAGCAAATGAGATAATATTGTTTTCATTTTTCTCTGAGGTTTCTCAGCTTCCCAGGAGAAAAATCCTGGGCAAAGAGGATTTTTCAGAAAATGTGACAGTGACAGTTGAACTGGGGTGACACTGGATGTTCCTTAAAAAGTTCTTTTCAACACAAACCAGTCTGATTTTGATGGTTTTATATCTCTGATATCTATATAATATACATTATATAATAATCTCCAGCCCTCCTGCGGGTGCTGCTGCCTTCAAAGAGAGTTAAAGGGAAGTTTGGGACCCTCCCAGTGCCAGGAAAAGTTGTGGTGACAGAGGTGCTGCTGCTGCAGACAGGCAAGAACAGAGGAAATTGGGAGTGGGGCTGGGCAGGGTCAGGAGAGCCTGGCAGGGCTGAGAACCAACCCAGATGCATTCTCTGCATCTCAGAAAAAGTGAATTTATTGAGTGGAATGCAGAGAGAGAGGCACAGAGAGGGAGGCAGAGGATGAGCCCATGAGGGGATGCAGATCCTGGTGCTGCCAGGAGCTTGTGGGTGCTGCTGGGCAGGCTGGGAACAGCTCTGCAGGAATAAAACAACAACCTCACCCTGAAAGATGGAGATTTGGGGTGAGAGATACCCCTTGGCTCACCCAGAACCTGGGATTGCCCCAGAGTTTCCTTTGGCAGTTTCTCCAAGAGGCCACACTGTCCCTGGTGTTGTCCCCTGTGCACAGAGGAGGGGACAGCCCATGGCTCAGCAGGGTGGGATTTAATCACTCTGGGGCCCTCTGTGTGACTCTGTGTCCAAGGTTGATGCTCTCAGAGGTCTTTTCCAGCCTCGGTGATTCTGTGGAATGAAACCCTGGTTTAATTGTTGCCTCTGAAATCTGATTTCTTTTCCCCTCTTGCCTCCTGGATGGAGCAGCACAAGGAGCCTGCTGGGTTTTTAACAAAGCAGCGCATTAGGATGCTCTGCAGTGCTCAGATTCGGCCATTTGGGGTGTTTGGCTGTCCAGGGAAGGAAGGGGAGGATCCCTGTGAAGAAAGGAGAGTCAGAGCAGGGCGAGGAGGGAGTTACATAAAATTCCCTGACCTGGAGGCTGAGGCACCACCGACATCCCAGAGAGGAGAGCCAGGACCTTGGGAGACCTGACTGAACAAACTGCCCATTCTAAATTCCCAAAGACCAGGAAGAAAAGCTCAGGAAATGGGGAAAACAAACCCTCCCTTTGGGTTAAAGCAAGCTGGGATGGCACGGGCTGGGAGCTGGGAAAGAGCTCCAAGGGATGCTTGGCTGTAAGAGCCTGAATGAGAGATATGGGACTGCAGGTGGCTCTTCAAAATGCAGTTTATTGTGTACAAAATGCAGCTTATTACATCTAAAATGCAGTTTATTGTGTACAAAATGCAGTTTATTGTATACAAAATGCAGTTTATTGTATACAAAATGCAGTTTATTCCATCCTGGACTTTATAGCAGTCCAGGGTGGTGGGTGACAGAGCTGTGCCTACAGCTGTCAGCTCCAGTGACCCTTAGTTTAGGTTCCAATGCATTCTAAACTTTTCTTTGATTAGCATCTTCATACAGTAGAACCAATCTATACCTTAACTTTTATCCATAGCCTATCATAGCTACTGTAATTACCATATTCATGTTACTGTTCTCCAATCACTCAAAGTCAGTACATTACAGTTTAAGCTAGAAGTTGTTTTTCAGTTTTCTTGCAGTGGAAAATTCTGAGACCTTTTTACTACTTGCTTGTTTGCCTGTGCTATCTTTCTGCTTGCTAAAAACATTTTCTTGTTTGGGGTGGGTTTATCCTTTGCTCTAATTCATAAAATCCCCTTCTAACCAACACACCCTTTGCCTTGGTTATCCAGTAAGACTGGCTCAGAAATTCTATTCTTCCATATCAAAATTTGCTTTAATTTCTATTCCTTCTTCAGATTCTATATTTAAAAATATTTCTGCTAAGCGTCTGTGAGACTTCCTTGTCAAACTTTCATCCTGGCAGCGCAGGGGTTAAGGCGAGCTGGGCTGACACGGGCTGTGAGCTGGAAAAGAGCTCCGAGGGATGCCTGGCAGCAGCACAGCGCTCCTTAAAGGGCATTGGGGAGATGCTGCTGCTCGCTCCAGCCGGGGATTTGGGTTTCCCCCGTTTTCCCCGGGAATTCTGCGCCCTCCCTCCGGAGCTGGCGAAGTTAAAGGACACCAAAGCCTTCAGTGCTGTTTCCGGGCCATTGGCCGGTGAGAATCCTCCCCTGCCCCGATCGTCTGGGCTCCGGCAGCGCTGGTGTGACTGAGCTTTGACCCCGAGCTCCGTCCCCATTGTCCAGTGGGATTCCCGATGGGATCCCCGGTGCCCTGGGGCTGCTCCCGCTCCTCAGTCCCTGAGCTCACCCCCGGGCTCTGCTCCTCTTGTACTGTTGGGGAAGATGAAACAGGAAAGCCTTATCAATATGATTGTCTGGCAAAAGATTTTGAGAATATGGAAACTATAGCTGAGATTGAAATGAAAGCAAGCTTTGAGATCCCTCAGTTGCTGAACATCTGGAAAACAATGGTGTGGCCAGCTGAAGGTGATCCCCTTTTGATGGAACAACACCCTCTGCTTGCAGACAGGCCCAAGGGTCAGAGCAGACCCTACAGCTTGGCAGAAGGGGCCAAAGAGGAGTTTTTAGGGTTTAAAATGTAACACAGTGTGGCAATGTAATGATTCTTATAGGCTGTATGGAAATGCTGTAAGATTTATATATTGCACTAGGTTGGTTAGTGAGAATCAGAATACTCAACACAGAAGATGATTTATTGCATTGTAACAAGAACTTAGCACTTTTCTATGCTCTTACCTCTTAGCTCTTTCCTTTTACTCTCTCACCCTCTCATCCTCTCTCCCCCTCTCTTCTCTCAGCCTGCTCTGAGCTGTGTTTGGCAGCTCCCAGCAGGGCCCTGCCCCAGGCCCTTTGCAATAAACCCCAAGTTCCACAACCTGGCTGCAGAGATCTCTCATCTCCATCCATCCCCACCATCCTACCCCCTTCATTCCTGCACTTTCTTTTCCCTTTCCCCCATGTTCAGTGCTCTGGGAGGGGAATGCTCCATCCCCGATGTCCCTGGCTGATCCCTCCCCTGAGCTCCTCAAGCCTCTAAAAATCCTTACAAGGGATTTGGGATTGGACCTGGGTCTGTTCTGTGGGAAACCCGACTTTCTGCTCCTGTCCTTATTCTCTGCTGTGGGGTCCCCTCTGCTGGTAGAAATCGAGTCAGGGGTCAGCAAAGGTTTCAGCTCAGGGATCTTTGCCTAAAAGCTGAATAATCCCCCTGCACGTTCCTTGAGCACTGGGGAACTCTGGGTGCGTTATCCCAGGATTTTCAGCATTTCAGGGGATAAGAGGATGGGGACAAAGTCTTCAGTGGTGCCTGTTGTGACAGGACGAGGGGAGATGAGGAAGATAAAAATCTTCTTTCTTAAATTTAATCTAAATGGATCCTCCTCCTTATATTGGAGATGGATGGATTTGGATTAAATTTAAGACAGAATATTTTATTACTATATTATTTACTATTATAATAATATTATATTTATATATTTTCTATATTTTATATATTATATATTATTATATATTATATATAATGATTATGATATAGTGATAATAATTATATATGACTATAATTATTATAGTTATAATATCATAATAAACATAATAATCAGATTTATAATAATTGTAACAAATTTTTAATTATATTATATATAACACATAACTATATATAATATATATACTATATATTATATATTATATATTATATATTATATATTATATATTATATGGAATTATTATAATATACAATTATATATTATAATAGTAATATAATTATAATAATTATGTAATGATATAATTATATAATAATTATTATATTACAATAAATATGAGTATGTTTATAATAATATATATAGTAAAATTATAATTTTATTATAATTATTATTATAATAAAAATAATATTTTAATGACTGAGGCATAGCACAGCTTGTCCAGAGAAGCTGTGGCTGCCCCATCCCTGCAGGAGGATGGAGCTGCCCTGGGGATGTGCTGTGCTTGGCAGAGCCTTGGCAGCTGTGTCCTGCCTCTGTCCTTGCCCCATGGCTGTTTCTGAGTGCCCTGAGCAATCCCAGCCCTTTCCCCAAATGCCTCTTCCCCATGCCCGCCTTTGTGTCTTGTTTCCATCTGGAGCCTAAAAAGCAAAATTCCCACCGTGGGCGAGGCAGAGCTGGGATCTGCTTCCACCTGAGGTGTGCAAACTCCTCCTGCTGAGCTTCTCCATGGTGACAAACCCATCCCTGAATTCCCCTGAATTTCCCATGTGTCAGATAAAGGCCTGAAATGAGAGAGGCTCAGTGGAGATGCTCCATCACAGGGCACACTGAGAACCAGAGTGTCCTGTCCTGTCCTGTCCTGTCCTGTCCTGACCTCTCCTCTCCTGTTTTTCACCTGGAGCACATCTGGCACAGCTGGATGAAGCCCTGCTGTGTTCCAGGATCACTCCTGGAGCTGGAATCTCTCATTACTCCAGGTGTGAGTGCTGTGCCAGCTCTGTGCCAGGCAGGTGCCAGCCCTGGGAGGGTTCCTCAGCTGCAATCAACCCCTCTGTCCTGCTCTGTGCTCAGAATTCCCTTTCATTTGCATGGCTGTGAAATCTTTTTGGGGTGCTCCTTGGGCTGCAACCCAAGGATCCGTGGATGTCCCCCATTGCTCACATTTCCCCATCACACTGCAGAGATGTTTCCCAACCATCTGATGCTCCTGATGTGCCTCAAATCTCCCAATTCTGGGCTGGGGGAGCAACCTGAGCCCCCTCAGCACCCCTAGTCTGGCCCCCCACATCTTCCTCAAGGCCTTTTATCCTCATGCTCACCCCAAAAGCAGCTCCTGCCTCCTGCCAGATGGTCAATCATGAGCTCCAAGCACCGGAGGAGCACTGGGATATTTTAGTTTTGAGGGTTTCCCATTATGCAATGGCACAGACACAGCGTGGGGGAGGCGTTGGCTCCTTCTTGCTTTGCGTTTACTAATAATGAGGGATTTGCTTGGATTTTTGTGTTTCTCAAGTTTGAGCAGGAGTCTGATGAGGAGAAGCTGAGGAGCAAAGGAGGCTCAGGGGGGACCTTGTGGCTCTGCACAGCTCCTGACAGGAGGGGACAGCAAAGGGGACAGCCCGGGGGTCGGGCTGTGCTCCAGGGAACAGGGACAGGACAAGGGAAATGAGCTCAAGGGGAAGCTTAGGATGGATCTTGGGAAAATTGCTTTTTGGAAAGGTGTCAGGCATTGGCACATCTAATATATAATATAGAATATAGAATATTATATACATAATATATAATATATAATATATAATATATAATATATAATATATAATATATAACATATAACATATAACATATAACATATAACATATAACATATCATATATCATATACAATATATAATATATAATATATAATATATATAATCTAACATATAGTATATAATATATAATATATAATATGTAATATGTAATATATAATATATATTATATAATATATAATATGTAATATGTGATATATAATATATAATATGTAATATATAGTATATAACATAATATATAATATATAATATATAATATATAATATATAATATATAATATATAATATATAATATATAATATATAATATATAATATATAATATATAATATATAATATATAATATATAATATATAATATATAATATATAATATATAATATATAATATGTAATATATAAGGTGTGACAGGGCAGTGGGGTGTCACTGTCCCTGGGGTGTTTAAAGCCATCTGGATGTGGCACTTGGGGACAGGGGTCAGTGGTGGCCCTGGCAGTGCTGGCAATGGTTGAACTCAATGATCTTGGAGGGAATTTCCAGCTAAAAAATTCCCTGATTTTCTGATCTCAGCACAGGAACACGAGGCTGTGGCTTCTGCCCTGGGCTCCTTGTGGGAGGTGCAGCAAGAGCAGAGGGTGAGGAGTGAGATCAGAACTGATCATGGGACAATCCCTGACAGAACAATGAATTAAGAGGGAGAAGGAGCTTGAGGCCAGGCAGGAATGCACAGTGCCTGGGCAGGAGCTGGAAAGGAGGGTTTGTGATGCAGAGAAAGGGCAGCCTGGGCTGTTGGGTGTCTCTGGACACCAGACCTGCTCCTCCTGCAGCTCCTGTGGCCCTGGGCAGGTGGCCAAGCACCATCTCCCTTGTGCCAGGCACATCCAACACGTCGTGGTGTCCCTGTGTCCCAAACCCTGCCCTGCTCAAGAGCTGTGGGTGTTGTGTGACCCTGCAGGGCAGCAGCTCAGCTGGGGCCACTTGGATTCCTTGTTTTTTGCCCTCCTGACCCCGAAGATTTGGAATAACTCAAAGATTCAGGAGCAGCCGGTGCATCTGGAACGTTTCTGACTCACTCATCGCGCTGGTATCTCGACACCAGCCCAAAATAACTCTGTGCTGTGGCACAGCTCTGCTGTGGATGGAGCAACACTGCACCAAACCCTTCATGGGGTGCAGAGCTGCTCCTGGGGGGACACAGGGGGACACAGGGGTCAGCAGGTCCTGGTGCAGACCCCCCTCACCCGCTGGGCACTGTCACCAGAGGACCCTCCAGCCCCTTCCCCACCCCTCACCCTGTCATAGGGGCAGAGGAAGAGGCTGATGGTGCTGGGTTTAATGAGGTGGGAGACACTGCCCGGGGCTGGGTGTTCTCCCGAGGGAGCAGCAGCCCAAGATGCTCAGACACCCCCAAAGCACCCAGAGGGGCTCAGACACCCGAAGCACCCCAAAATGTTCAGACATCCCCACAACCCAGAGATGCTCAGGCATCCTCAGCACCCCGAGGCTCTCAGGCACCCCCAAAGCACCCAGAGGGGCTCAGGCATCCCCAGCACCCCAAAATGTTCAGGCATCCCCAGCACCCCGAGGCACTCAGGCACCCCCAAAGCACCCAGAGGGGCTCAGGCATTCCCAGCACTCCAAGGTGATCAGGTACCCCCAGCACCCAGAGATGCTCAGGCACCCCCAGCAGCCCGGGTCGAGCTCAGCTCATCCCCGCCGGGACCTGGGGCCGGTGCGTTCTCCTGCCACCCCCGGGGACACCGGGCTCCCCCCAGGCACCGCCAGCCCCACTCCGGGGGCTCTGCGGGAGGTGGCACAGCAGGATTGTCCTGAGTGCTGCCCCTTGTCCCCCCTGCGGGACACACGCTCGTGTGGTGCCCCCCGAGCAGCGCAGGGATGTGCGGGGATGGCACCGCGGGGACACGGGGATGGCTCCTGGGGACCTGGAGCGGCTCCTGGGCCGTGCTGGGAGAGCCCTCTCCTGGTGGGAGTGCGGGGAGAGCGGAGTGAAGGGAGCGATCAGCCCGGGGAGATCAGCCCGGTGTGCCGGGATCCCGGCCGTGCCGCTCTGCCCCGGGCTGGTGCCGCGCTCCGTCCCCGGGGTCTCTCTGGGGGCTGGGGTCTGTCCCCAATTATTGCTCCGACAGAATCCCGGCCGCATGGTCTGATCGCCTTTGTAAGCTCAGGGACAGGGGGAGGGGAGGTACAGGTGAGCCACCAACCAGGTGAGAGGGGCAGGGTCTCAGGGGAAGATGACACCCAGACAGGCCAATGACCCCTGGGCATAGGGGCATCCTTTGAACTTGACCAACCACACGACCCCTTGCTGGAATGTTCAGCCTGATTGACAGGACTCACTCAGCATGGGGGCAAGGGGGAAGGGAGAGAGGTACGGGCACACCTGGGGAAGTGACCTGGAAGGCCAAAATGGGACATCACAGCACGCCACAACACCCAATCCCCTCCTGCCAGCACCTGTCCCCTATTCCCTTCTGCCAGGACCTGCAGGGTGCTCGCTCAGCTGAGGGTGCTGTCCCTGGGTTAGAGCAGTGTCACCGTGCTGGGACAGGGGTGGCAGTGTCCCCATAGTGGAACAAGGGTGCAGAAGTGTCCCCGTGCTCGGACAGGGATGGAGCCGTGTCCTCGTGCTGGGACAGGGATGGAGCAGTGTCCCCATGGTTGGAGAGGTGCAGCAATGTCCCCATGCTGGGACAGGGGTGGAGCAATGTCCCCATGGTGCGACAGCGATGGAGCCGTGTCCCCACACTGGGACGGGTATGCAGCCATGTCGGTGTCCCTGTGCTTGGACAGGGGTGTAGCATTGTCCCCATAGTGGGACAGGGATGCAGAAGTGTCCCTGTGTTGGGACAGGGGTGGAGCAATGTCCCCATGCTGGGACAGGGGTGGCAGTGTCCCCATGGTGGGACAGGGCTGGAGAAATGTCTCTGTGCTGGGACAGATGGAGCAGTGTCCCCATGCTCGGACAAGGGTGGAGCAGTGTCCCTGTGTTGGGACAGGGATGGAGAAATGTCCCCTTACTGGGACAGGGATGGAGCTGTGTCAGTGTCCCCTTACTGGGACAGGGATGGAGCCGTGTCAGTGTCCCCATGCTGGGACAGGGATGGAGAGGTGTCCCCATGCTGGGACAAGGGTGGATCCGTGTCCTTGCACAGGTCCTGAGCATCCCTGTGACGGGACAGATGGACTGGTGTCCCCATGCTGGGGACAGGGGTAGCAGTGTCCCCATGCTGGGACAGATGGATCCGTGTCCTTGCACAGGTCCTGAGCATCCCTGTGCTGGGACGAGGAGCAGCCACACATCCCCACGGTGGGACAGGGTCCCCAGCCAGGCAAAATCCTGGAGCGATTTTGGAGGGAGCTTGGTGACACTCACCATGTGCCATCACCTCCATGCCGGGAGGATACTTGGGCAACATGTTACCTGTTACATGTTACCTGTTACATGTTACCTGTTACATGTTATAAAGTGAATTTGGGTCTCCTGTATGACCGCGGTGGCTGGCACAGGATTTACCAACCCTAGATTTGCTATGGCTAAGTCGAGTTTACACACTCCACGCTCCTGACTCAGTGTGGAAATCATGGGGGACAGACCAGGGACGTGTGGGACATTGGGAACATCACTGGGATGAGCTTTAGGGCTCCGAGGACCGCAGCATCCCCACTGATGAAACCCGGGCACCCTTCCAACCCCTGTCCCCGTCCCCCTCTCCCCTCGCGGGTGACAGGCACAGCCCCATCCTTTTCCAAATCTTTATTGTAAATAAATTCTGCGACATGGCAGGAGTCGGCCGAGGCCGGAGCCAGGGCCGGGCGGCTCCGGGGCTCCGGTGGCGGCTCCCAGCGCGTGCAAAGCGGGGCTCGGGGCCGGGGACGGAGCGGGGCTCGGGGCGGGGGGGCCGGGCCGGGCCCGAGGCAGCAGCGGGGGCCGGGGGGTTTTGCTCTCTTGGCTCTGGAAGCACCGGGTGCCCCCCCCTGCCCTCCCCCCGCCGCCCTGACAGCGTTAAAATCATTAAGAAAAATCCCGGTATTTATATTTATATATATATATATATATAAATATATATATATGGATGTCCCCAAACCCAGTGACAACGGTGGCTTCTTGCTCTGAACCGGGAGCAGCCCGGCACTGTGGCTGTGGCAGCTGTGGGGCCACTCGGGTGACAGTGACAGTGTTGGGGTTGATCCCAGAGCCCTGATGCCCACCCCGGTCCCAGGTCCCCAGGTGTCCCAGCCCAACAAGAAGCCACCACAGGATCCCAGCCAGGGGATGTGCAGCCACCGCCATCCTGCTGTCACCTCCCATGCTGTCCCCTGGGGTGCCACCACAGCCACAGCACCCGTGGGTGTCACACCAGGCTGGGTGCCACCCCATGGCCCTGGCTGGGCTTGGGGACACCTTTGGTCACTCTCTGTCTCCATGGCAAAGGGACCTGGTGGGGGGCAAAGAGGGGACACAGAGGGGACACCCCACACTGCTGTGGATAGTGGGTGTCATCCCCCATTGTCCCCGTGCTGGGTGTCCCCAGGAGTGTCCCCACAGTGGGTTGTGTCACCAAGTGCCACCAGGAATGATGTCCCCTCCATGCTGAGTGTCACCAGTGGTTTCAGGGACCCGTGTGGCCCCCAGTGCTCTGTGTGCTGTGCTTTGGGTGGCCCTGCAGAGCCACCCCGTGCAGGGTGACAAGTGCCACATGCCACAAGGACAATGGGGGTGATGTGGGGGACAGCCAGCCTGGGGTGCCACCAGCCTGCCCTGGGGCTGGGGTGACAAGTGTCACCCAGCAAGCTGCCCTGTGTCCCCTGTACCCTTCTGTCCCCCCCAACCCCAGTGCCACCAGTTTGGGGGTCACCTGCCTGAGCTGGGGAACTGGGGGAAGCCTTGGGGACACCCCTGTGCCACCACTGGGGACTTCGGGGTCCCATGGCTTGGGGATGGGGGGACAGTTTGAGGGGACAAACCCAACATGGAGGTGCTGAGCTGCTTTGGGGGGCGGGGAGGCACATTTGGGGTGCAGGACCCCATGGGACCCAGTCTGGCCACTGGGCAGGGGGGGCACAACTCCAGGCCCTGAACTGGGGACAGTGGCCCCATCCTGGGGACACTGGCATTTTCCTGGGGACACTGGCATTGTCCTGGTGACAATGGCCTGGTCCTGGGGACACTGGCCTCATCCTGGGACACTGGCCCCATCCTGGGGACACTGGCCCTGTTCTGGGGACACTGGCATTGTCCTGGTGACAATGGCCTGCTCCTGGGGACACTGGCCTCATCCTGGGGACACTGGCCCTGTTCTGGGGACACTGGCATTGCCCTGGTGACAATGGCCTCATCCTGGGGACACTGGCCCCATCCTGGGGACACTGGCCCTGTTCTGGGACACTGGCATTGTCCTGGTGACAATGACCTCATCCTGGGGACACTGCCCTCGTCCTGGTGACACTGCCCTGCCTTTGGGTGCCAGGGCCTGGCTGGAAGATGCTGCTGGGGGGCTGTGGGGGTGTGGGGGTGTGGGCGGGGGTCCCCTGGCCCCGCGGGTACATTCATCATTCCCGTGCCTGCCGGGGGGGCCGGGGGGTCCCCGGACATTCGTGGCCGTGCTGGGGGGGCCGGGGGGCGCTCCCGGGTGTCCCCCCCTCCCCGCTCTCCTCGTGGGCCGGAGCCTCGGCAGCGCCGCCCCCGTTAATTGGTGTTAATGAGGCGCTGGGGGGGTGGGGCGGAGCGGCCCCGCTCAGGCCCCCCCGGACCTGCAACACAAAGTGGGGAGCGTTTAGTGGGGGGCTGTGACACGGGGGGACACACGGGGGGACACTGAGCTGAAATGAGCCAGCACCAAGGGGGGGGGATGCTGTCAGACCCCCCCCCAGCGCTGCTCCCCTTCAGCCGGGGGGGCACAGAGATGGAGACAGCACGGCCGGACACACAGCACACGGACAGACAGGCTCCCACGCCGTCGGGCCGCCGCACGGTGACGGTGACGGTGACAGGGACGGTGACGGGACGATGGGGGGGACACGGTTACACTCCCTGCTGCGCCGGGTCGTACCTTCCTCGGCGGATGTTCCTTGGGGGGGTGGCAGGGGGAGAGGAGAGCAGCGTTAGTGCCACCGCCGCCACCCCCGCGTCCCCGCTGTCCCCTCCCCGGTGTCCCCGATCCCCCCACAGGCAGCAGCAGTGCCACACACGGGGGGACCCCAACCCAGCATCTCATGCTTGGGGACACAGCCACGGGTGACAGCGACAGTGACACCCCGATGGCACATGCAGGCAGGGCAGGCAGGGTTAGGGACAGGCAGGGATGGCGCAAGGGACCAGGCGGGGATAGGGGACCAGGCAGGGACAGGGAGCCGAGGCCACACCGCGGGGGTGGCGGTGTCCCGGCGGTGACGCTGCGCGCAGGGGACGTGGCCGGTGACAGCAGCGGAGGGGACGAGCCATGCGGTGGTGGCTGCTTACTTAAATCCCCAGCCTGTCCCCCCTAGGACGATGGCAGCCACCAGCACGGCCCCCGCGATGGAGCCGATAATGATATTGGTGCCACTGGGACCTGTGACAGACGGGACAGGGAGGAGGGGACAGGGTCACACTCAGTGGCAAGGGGACGTGGGGACAATGGGGACACAGCCCTAGGGATGCCCCAGGGCCATGGGGAGTCGGGAAGGGGACAAACCCAGCCACAGGGAATATGTCACTGGGAAGGGGACAGGGGGACACAGGGACACAGCCCCAGCGCTGTGGGGAAAGAGGCAAATCCAGCACAAGGACCCACCTCAGTGGGGACAGGATGCAGGGACACGGGGACACCAGGACACAGCCCCAGCGCTGTGGGGACACGGGAGGGTGGCAAACCCAGCACGGGGACCCACCTCAATGGGGACATGGGGACACAGGGACACAGCCCCAGAGCTGTGGGGACCTGGGAGAGGGGACAAACCCAGCCCTGCCCGGCTGAGCTGCGGCACCAGGGTGGGGTGGGGACACTCTGGCTGGGGACAGCGCGGGACAGCCCAGCCTGCGTGGCCTGGGGACAGCAGGGAGCCTTGTCCCCGGGGCACACGGACCCTTGTATCGCTCCGTCTCCCCCGTGGGCTTCGGCTCCGGGATGGGGTCGTAGACGCTGCAGTCCTTGCCCGTCCACTCGGCCCGGCAGATGCACTTCCCCTCGTTGCTGCAAACCTGTGAAGGGACAGCATCACCCCCTGTGAGAATCTGAATTTTCCCTCATCTGCCTCATTTGGGGATCACTGAAGAGAAAAGCCCCCCTGTCTAAAATCTCTGGCTCTGAAGGAGAAAGTCACACGCCAACAAGGCCCTGAGATCTGAGAGCATTGCTGAGTTATTGTTTTCACAGGGGGTGTTTGCTGTATGCTAAGGGGGCACCGTGCCCTTTTTTCAACAATAGCTTTGGAAGCTGTCCCACCTCTTGGCCTGGCTGGACTTCTCCTGAGTTCAGGTGGTCTCCCACAGAAGACCCTCACTCATTTGCAACCACTGTGAGAGGCAGACTGAGATGTAAGGAGCCTCTACATCAAGGACTGAAAAGGCCCCTCTGCTCCTTCCAAGGACTGGGACTGACACCCCCAGCCCGGGGCAGGTGTGTGGGGGACCAAAGCTGACCAAAGCGAGATGTTTGCCTGCAGGTTGTGACCACTGGACCAAGAAGACAATGGCTCTCATTTACTGCTGAGTACATGGACTACCTGTTACATCTATTCCTTATTGTATCTGTTTCCCCCTGCTCACAATTTTCAATAGAATTATCATAATAAAAACCTCTGAGTTAGCTGGAGATTTTGAGATCTCCCCAGCGTAACAGGCAGATCCTCGACTGGACTGGACCAAAGGACTATTCCTCTACATTTCCATCTACTGATGAGGATCTTACTTTTCTAGTATATTAATTACAATTGACTTCCAATCTTTAGAATCAGGTTTAAATCCAGAGAAGAGTAATAAACATAACCTTACTCATACTAACCCTAAGTATCTTCCTGACTGCACTAAACTTTTCACTCGCCCAAATAACCCCTGGCTCAGAAAAACTATCCCCATATGAGTGGGGGGATATAGCTATGTTTGGTAGCTATATCCCTCTCTCTCTTTTCTCTCTCTTTCTCTATCTTTTCCTCTCCCTTAATCCCTCTATCGCATTTTGCTGTGGTCATTCAATAAAGGTTAATTTGTTTTGATTATCACTGCAAACCCCCTTGCACCGTGTCGGTTTTTTGCACCCCGAGATCACTGCACGAGCCATCACAAACCCTGTTTGTAAGGACGGATTGTGACACCCCCAAGGTGTCCCCCTGTCCCCAGCAAGTCCCTCACCCCGTGATCGAAGCAGATCTTCCCGTCCCAGCTGCCGGGGCAGGAGCTGAAGTTAAAGGCGGTGGCTGGAAGGCATTTGCGGTCGAGACAGAGCATTCCGGGCCCGCAGGGCGTCCCGTCCTCCACGTAGCTCAGGTCCGAGCCGTCCACCAGCTGCACGTGGCCGCCCCTGTGGCAGGACAGCCCCCCAGGTGACACCGGGTGACACCGGGTGACACCGGCACCCCGAGGAGCCGCGGCCGGTGCCGGCGCTGCCGGTACCTGCAGTCCACGTAGCGGTTCTGGTGGTAGAAGGTGGTGGTGGCGATCTCCCCGCTGAGCTCCCCCAGCCGCGGCGAGCCCGAGATGTTGGCGCACAGGAGGAAGCCGCAGAGGACGTCCCTTCAAAGGGGGGACAGCGGTGGTGTCACCAGGTGTTGCAGTGTGATGGCATAGCCTGTTTCAGCTATCCCAGCTCTTTTCCCAGGTGTGCCAATCACCTCTCCCTTCCCCTCTCATTGCCTCCTGCTGAGTGCTGTCCATCAATCTCGGTATGCCAGCAAGGGCATCATGTGATTGGCAGAGTTTAAAAGATGCCTTTCAGCCCTGGGGACATTGAGCCATCCAGGTGTCATTTGTCCCCTGTGACTTCCTCTCCCTTACCTGGTTGGTGGCTCCCTACCCTTTCCCTCCCTCTCTCCCTGGGCTTCAATGTCACAGCAACCAGGCAGTTTGGTGTTCTGTTGGAGCTGTTGCTGGATTCAGAGGCCTGTGTGCCAGGAATAAAGCTCTGGATCCAAACCCTCTGGCAGGACCCGTGTCCTTTTCCTTCACCCCGCCTAAAGCCTTTCCACCAGAGGTAAAACCTGATCTCCTGCATGCCTGGACTTGTCCCAAGCGCCAGCTGCAGCATCCGGCCAGCCAAAGGTGTCTCTGAGGTGAAACCACCACAGCTGCCACCCTTGGTCAAGGAGCAAGGGCCAGACGAGCCCAGGCACATTCCATCCAGCAATATTGGGATTTAATTCCAATATATTGGTATTTAATTCCAATATACTGGCGCCCAACGTGCGGCAGCTCCATCCTGGGGATGGATCAGTCAGGGAAGAGACCCCTGAGGTGGCATCCTCACTTTTGCTGCAATATCCAGCCAGCTAAAGGTGTCTCTGAGGTGAAACCACCACACCTGCTGCCTCTGGTCAAGCAGCAAGGGCCAGATGAGCCCAGGCACATCCCATCCAGCAATATTGGGATTTAATTCCAATAACCAGGGCAGGCAGGTGGCGCTGGAGGGGTGGTGGCATGGGGACAGGGGACACTCACTGCTTGTTGCACTGCAGCCAGCCCAGCCCCTCGCGGCCGCAGTTCCCCCGCTCTGTCCCCTCCACGTTCAGCTTCTCGTAGCAGAAGCGCTCGGCCGAGCCTGGCAGAGAGCAGCGAGTGTCACCCGCTTGTCACCTGCTGCATCCCCTCCTGTTGTGGTGTGCTGTATTGTCCCATTTTGGCCTTCCAGGTCACTTTCCCAGGTGTGCCTGTACCTCTCTCCCTTCCCCCTTGCCCCCATGCTGAGTGAGTCCTGTCAATCAGGCTGAACATTCCAGCAAGGCGTCGTGTGGTTGGTCAAGTTCAAAGGATGCCCCTGTGCCCAGGGGTCATTGGCCTGTCTGGGTGTCATCTTCCCCTGAGACCCTGCCCCTCTCACCTGGTTGGTGCTCACCTGTACCTCCCCTCCCCCTGTCCCTGAGCTTAAAAAGGTGATCAGACCATGCGGCCGTAGTTCGGTTGGAGCAGTTGCTCACGTTCAGACCTCTGTAACCATGGAATGAACCTCTGGACATTAAACCCTCCAGCAGAATCCTCTCCTTTTTCTCTTCACCATCGCCTGAAGCCATTCCTCCTGAGGTAACGGGGTCCCTTACAAGCCTGGACTTGTTCAGTGCCCAGCTGCAACCACCAGCAAGCCAAGGTATCTCTGGGGTGATACACCGCAGTTGCTGCCTTTGGCCCAGCAGCGAGGGTCAGACCGGCCCAGGCACAATCTAACTGGGAATATTGGGAGCCTTTTTCCAATACCCTCCCCGCCCCAGGCCGGCACTCACTGCGGCCCCAGAGCGCGTTGCACTGACGGTCCCGGGTCTTGCAGCGCCCGCCGTAGCATCGGCCCTGCGGGGAGGGGATGGGGTCAGGGTGGGGGAGATCTGGGGCTGGAGAGGGGTCAGGGGCTGGAGAGGAGTCAGGGCTGGGGGAGGATTAGGGGCTGGAGAGTGGTCGGGGCTCCTGGAGGAGGCTCAGGGGACAGGACAGACATCAGGGGTCCTGCAGGAGGATCAGGGACTGGAGAAGGGTCAGGGCTGGAGGAGGATCGGGGGACTGGAGGGGGCTCAGAGGACAGGACAGCAATCAAGGGTCCTGGAGGAGGATCAGGGGCTGGAGAAGGGTCAGGGGTCCTGGGAGGGGGCTTGAGGGACAGGAGAGCAATCAAGGGTCCTGGAAGGGATTCAGGGGTTGGAGAGGGATCAGGGGACTGGAGGAGGTTCAGGGGACAGGAGAGCAGTCAGGGGTCCTGGATGGGGCTCAGGGGCTGGAGAAGGGTCAGGGGCTGGGGAGGGGTCGGGGCCAGAGAGGAGTCAGGGGTCCTGGACAGGGCTAAGGGGACAGGAGAGCAATCAGAGGTCCTGGACGGGGATCAGAGGCTGGAGAGGGGTCAGGGCTGGGGGAGGTTTAGGGGCTGGAGAGGGGTCAGGGGTCCTGGAGGGGGCTCAGGGGACAGAACAGCAGTCAAGGGTCATGGAGGAGGCCCAGGGGCTGCACAGGGGTCAGGGCACTGGGGGGGGGTGATGGGGCTGCAGAGGGGCTCACCCACACGCCCTGCAGGGAGGTGCTGCAGGGACAATGAGCCCCCCACACATCCCCCCCATGGCTGGTTCCAGAAGCACTGCCCTGGCTCATGCAGTGCAGGGATCAGAAACCACATCAGAAACCACATGTGTGCTCAGCCAGGGGACAGCAGGACCCCCGAACCCACACCCAGGGGCTCAGGACCCCCAAAACCCCCAAACCCACATCCAGGGGCTCAGGACCCCCAAAACCCCCAAACCCACACCCAGATGTGTGTGCATGGCTCAGCTGTGGCTGCGATGACTGACAAAAAGTCACAAAACTGGTTTGGGTTGGAAGGGACCTTAAAGCCCATCCAGTTCCATCCCCTGCCATGGGCAGGGACAGCTCCCACCAGGCCAGGCTGCTCCCAGCCTTGGACAGTCCCAAATGCACTTTTAACCTGCACAAGCCCCAATGCAGGAGCCTGTGGGGATGTGAGGCTGGGCTGAACTCACCTGCTCGTTCTCACAGAAGTATCCATCCAGCTTGTGCAGGTTGGGGGGACACTGTGGGGACATGGAGAAGAGCTTGGGTGATGCCACAAGGCCCCACAATGTGTCCCACGGTGTCTCCTGGCCCCACTGACCTGGCTGGAGTCCCCGGTGCAGGTCTCAGGGATGTCACACTCGTTCACAGCCTCCCGGCAGGACACTCCACGTGGCTCGTACTGCCCGGGGCACAAACCCCACTCAGCAGGAAGGGGACAGGACCCCACTGGATCCACATCCAGTCCCTGCCCCCCCTGAGCCCCCTGGATGCCCCCAGCCCCTCACTGCTGTAGTGCGTTTTTATACTTTGTAATACTTTGAAGTAGTTTTGTTTTGTATCCCCATATTTTTCCTGAATGGCTTATCTGAGATTGTTCCCCCCTCCCTTTACCTGTGTAATCCCTGGATGAGATCACCCCCAAACCCCCACCCTGGCTCTCTGTCCATCACTCAGCATCCCATCCCCTCCATCTGGAAGCTTCAGTCCAGGATGTTGAGTGATCAGCCAGAGGCCAGGGCTCAGCCCCCCAAGCCTTACAGAGTGTGTTAAAGCTCTACCCTACAAAAATATAAGAACTTTATGACTCTCCCCATTAACAGGCTAACCTATATTTAAATAGCAGAATTAACGCTGTCCTAAATGTTCATCCCCCAGTACCCATCCCTAAGGGTCACTCATTGGTCAGTAAATGTTCTCTACTTTGGGTTTCCACCTCCCTTTAAATGGAACCTTGGCACATCTCCAGGGCTCTCAGCAGGAGCCTCCTGAAGTGTAGGGGCTCCTTTGGGACTCCTGGAATAAAACCTTGGATTGACCCCTGCTAAGAGTCATCCCTTTATCTTCTACCAATGTTCTGCTGCAAAGGTGGCCAGCCTGGGTGCCCTCAGTACCCTTGGGGCACAGAGAGTGTCCCCCCACTGCCCGAGGGACAGAGACCCCTCACCTTGCAGCCCTTGCAGCAGAGCCCATCGCTGCACATGGCGTCGTGGGTCAGGGTGCATTTCTTGCAGCAGTTTCCGCCGCTCCTCGCGCACTCCTGCCGGGACAGCAGCCGGGATCATCCCCTGGGCATCCCTGCAGCCTCCCCAGAGCGGGGGCAGCATCCCCGGCCCCGCTCACCGCCAGCGAGCCGCAGTCGCACTCCTCGCCCGCCTCCACGAAGCCATTGCCGCACTCCGGGGGATCCAGGAGCTGCGGGGACCGGGGGGGACAGGGGACACACAGACACACACGGGGAGCTGCTGGGGACCCCGAGCCGTGAGCCCCCCGAAAGGGCATCACATCCCCAGGGATGGCAGCAGCCCCAAAGTGTGCCATGAGGTTCCCCCGCTCCGGGAGCTCAGCGGGGGCTGGGGACACCTCGAGGGACCCCCGGAGCATCGGTCCCCACTGTGTCACCCCAAAGGGCCGGGGGGCTGTGTTACCTTCAGGGGTTTGTTGAAGAGGCAGCTGCCGCCGCCGTCCTGCAGGAACTGGTTGTACTCATCGATGCTGCAGCGGGAGAACTTCCGCGGGAGGTAATACCTGTGGGGTGGGGTCACTGTCACTGTCCCTGTCACACTGCCACACCCTGCCTGGGGCGCTGCCGGACACAACAACCCGGGCAGGAGCTCAGCAGCGGTGACACGAGGTGTGGTGGCAGGGATGTGGCAGAGGATGTGGAAGGGATGTGACAGAGGATGTGGCAGGGGATGTGGCAGGGATGTGGAAGGGATGTGGCAGGGGATGTGGCAGGAATGTGGCAGAGATGCGACAGGGATGTGACACAAGGTGTGGCAGGGATGTGGCAGGGATATGGCAGGGGATGTGGCAGGAATGTGACAGAGGATGTGGCAGGGATGTGACATGAGGTGTGGCAGGGATATGGCAGAGGATGTGACAGAGGATGTGGCAGTGCCACCCCGAGCGGGCACCCACCCTGTGTCCTCCATGATACAGCCCAGCCACACGTCCGGACAGCGACAGTCCCCTGCGAGGAGAGGAGAGGCCTGAGGCTGCGGAATGTCCCCCTGCCAGCCCGGTGGCACGGCGGCGTGTCCCCTCTGTCCCCGCTGTCCCCTCTGTCCCCGCTGTCCCCGCTGTCCCCGCGGTACCTGCCGCCGTGCGGTGCTTGTTCCACATCATGCCCACGTTCTGCCCCAGGGTCTGTGCCAGTGTCACCGCCATGGCCGCCACGTTGCCGTACTGCTCGGGACGGACGCGGTGTCACCTCGGGGACCCCCGTGCGTGTCCCCAGCCCTCCTGGAGGGGATCCCCCCGCACCCACCTCGTTGACGCCGCAGGCGCGGGCAGCGGAGCAGATGCCCCCGACAAAGGCGGTGCCGCTGCGGCTGCTCTGGAACGTGTGACCCCTGCGAGGAAGAGGATGGTGGGGACGGGGGACGCTGTCCCCGGGCCCGGGAGGGGACGCGTGGGCGCGGCGCTCACGAGAAGAGGTGCACGGTGTCGCTGTGCTCTGCCAGCCCCTCCCGCCGGTACTTGACAAACTCGTTCAGGGTCTCCAGGGAGTCGCGTCCCACCCGGATGCGGTCCTCGGCCGCCCACGTCTCCATGGCCACCAGCACGATGCGGGTGTTGAGCTGCTCCTTGTAGATCTGTGGGGACAAAGGGACAGGGCTGGGGACGTGAAACCTCCCAGGGACAAATCCCTGCAGACAGCTCTAGGAGCTGGGCACACGCATCCCTCACCAGGGACAATTCCCCAGGGACAAACCCAGCAGGTGCCAAAGGAAAAACAAGAGTGGGACAAATTCCCTGGGGACAAACTCTCAAGGGACCAACCCAGCAGGTGCTGAGACCAAACCCCGGGATAAACCAGCAGGAATTAGGGACAAGCTCCCTGGGAACAGATCCATCAGCTGCTGGGAACAGTCCCCTCAAGGACAAACCCCTGGGACAGGGGGATAAAGCCAGGAATGGGGATAAATCCCATGGGAATGAAGGGTAATGAAGCCCCAAGGGACAAACCCTTCAGATGCCGGGGGATTATCCTCCCAGGGACAGCCCCCCCAAGGACAAATTCCTCCCCTCACCATGTCAGCCAGGTTGACCACGGACTTGGCGAAGTTGCTGGTGAGAACTACGGACTTGCGGAGCTGCAGGAACTGCGGGCACAGCAGGGCCGGGTGGGATTGGGGAGGGGGCCAGACCGACCCCTGCCCGCCCCCGCCAGCCCCGGAACGCCCCCTCTCACCAGCTGGTGGTCGTTCACCACGGCCAGCTCGATGTACTTGGTCTCGCTGTGCACCGTGTGCTGGGCTCGGCGGACCTGCAGGGGGAACCCGCGGCTGAGCCGGGATGGAGCTCAGAGCCCCCCGGGGATGGTTGGGGTGCAGGGAGAGGGCAGAGCCATCCCATGGTTGGGATGCGGCCCCACCAGTGTTTCAGACAGGAACAGCACTCTGCAAACACCCACGGAGGAGCGTGAGGAAGGCCACTGCAATTAAGATTGTGAGTGCTATGATGAGGTTGATTATGAGAGGATAGTTAGTCATGGGAGATGATTTGAGTTAAGCTAGGGAGAGGATTTGGACCTCTGAGTTAAAGGACTGAAGCCTTTTGCATTTTCCGAGCTCTGCCACGCTGGCTGGTCGTTTTCTTGGACGTGGTGGAGGAGCCCGGCTGCACCCACAGAGATCAACCAGGCTCCAGCACCCTTGTCCCCTGCCCGTGTCCTGTGTCCCCTGCGCACCCCGCTGTCCCCACTGACCTGCCGCCGCCGCCGCAGCTTTGGGATCCCCCCGGGAACACGCTGGCTCAGCGCAGGGAAGAGGCAGCCTGCAGGGAAGGGACAGAGCTGGTGGCACAGCAGGACACGGGGCCACCGAGGTGACCGCCAGGGGACAGCTTTGTGAGAGCGCTCACCCAGTCGGGGACAGCTGGGGATGCGCTGCACGATGTGCGGGCGAAGACCCTGCAATGGGGAGAGGTGTCACGGCCGTGCGTGCGACAGGGGACTGCGATGGCTGTCCCCAGGCCACAGGCAGAGCCACCTTGGGGCGGTGGCAGCGCTCACCTGCCCGCGCTCGGCGCCCGCCTGGGGCTCGATCAGGTACGTGGCTCGGCCGTCCGAGAAGACCCCGCTGCAAACAGAGGCGGGAGTGTCGGGGTGCAGAGGGGCGCAGCCCCCCGGCCCCCCTGCCGGCCCTGGGGGTACTCACCGCAGGCCCTGGCAGCTGGAGAGGGCGGCGAAGGAGCGCGGCTGCCCCCGGATCCGGCCCTGGTAGTAGCAGTGCTCCCCTGCGCCCTGCAGAGCGGGGATGGGTGCTGAGCATCGGGGGCCGCCCCGTCCCACACCCCCAGGGCTCTGGGGTTCAGTGCTGGGCACCCTCAGGGTGTCCTGCTCCAGGAGCATCTCCCAGCACCATGGCAGCACCCTGCCAGGCAGGGCTGGGCACCCAGGGGCACCCAGGGGCACCCAGGGGTGGGTGGGGGGATAATGAGCTGCTGGGGACCATTAATGGGCTTTTATGGGATTTACAAACTGGCCAGCACAACCCTGCACTGGCACAGCACGGTTTGACACAGCATGGTGTAGTTTGGCACAGCACAGCACAGCGTGGTTTGGCACGGCGTGGTTGGTTTGGCACGGCGTGGTTGGTTTGGCACGGCTTGGCACACATCTTACCGTGCTGTGGCTGCCGTTGCTGCCCGCGCCGACGTGCCGCTCCACGTAGTGGGAGGCGAGGAGGTGGCTGAGGGAGCAGGTGAGGAGTAAGAGGCCGTAAGGGGTGGGGAGGAAGAGGAGGAAGAGGGAGACAACAGCAGCGATCCACGCGCAGGCACCACCCTGGTGTGGGACACCACCCACCATCCATATCCAAGGTACCACCCCAGCGTGGAACCCCCCCAGTTTGGGGTCCCTGTCCCCTCTGCTCCACCCGCGCTGCTGGATGGTTCAGCACAGCTCCCCCATCCCCGGGCACCCCCAGCTCCTCCTCTCCGCCCTGGGCACAGCAGCAGCAGCTCCTGGTCCCTGCCAGGGCCCGCGGGTCACTCACTGGTTCAGCCGGAGATCGAGGGTGAAGGCTGAGCCGAAGGCACGCACCATGAAGCTCACCTGTGCCAGGTGCAGCCCCTGCAGGGGGCAGAGCAGTTAACCCCCCAAAAAATTCATAACTAAAATAATCATTAATACCCCAACCCCAATAACAGCCTGTAAGCCTGTTTTTGTTTAACCAAAAAATTCAGCATAAATAAAACTATTTTTTGGGGGGGGGGGGGGTTTTGGGTTTTTTTTTGTTTTTTTTTTTTTAACCTCTGGAGCCCTGGGATGGCACCTACGTTGGGGTGGGGGTACCGGAGGTTCCCCCCAGCACTGGGCCCAGCCCGGAGCCTCCGCTCCTCCCGCCCTGCGGCACCGCCGCTCCTGACCTAATTCCCAATTCCTGATTCCCCATTCCTGCCGCCGGCAGCGGGAGCCGAGCGCTGCGGCGCGGCCTCACACCCGGCAAAGTCGGCGCACACCGGTGAGAGCCCGGCACCGGCTGCGGCTCCCTCCGGTGCTTCCTTCACACAGGGAAACGACAGAAAAACCAAACCCGTCCCGGTGTGCCCCATCCCCTCGCTGGGAAATCGGCGCAACTCGGGATGAGGAGCTGTCATCACAGGGATGTCCCGGGCCCCGTTCGCATCCCGGGCTCCGGCAGCACTACCGGAGAGGGCTCTGACACCGGAGCCAGCCCCGAGCTCCTCCCGCCGCGACACCCCCGGTTTAACACGGCCCTGGCCCCCCGCCAGCGCTTCCCGGCGTCCGGAGGTTTCACTCCTCGCCTGGTGTAAATAAATCACCTCTGCGGCCACAGCATCTCCTCATCTCGCCTTTCTCCGGGATCGATAGGCGCCGGCCTCCGCCGCTGCCAGCACCGCAACTCCCCCGTGGCGGACGGGGAGCGTGAGCGGCTCCCCGAAACGAACCCCGAAACGAACCCCAAACAAACCCCGAAAGGCGGGGATGGTGGGGGGCACTGCCCGAGCCTGGGCTGGGCTGGGGAGCGGCACCGGGTGGGACCTGGGGGCCTGAGCCGGACCCACGCGTCTGTTCCTGGCTTCGTCTCTCCCAACACCCAGATTTAATGGGATTTTGCGGCACAAATCCGTGTCCCTCCCGGCAGTGGGATGGTCCCTGGGGGATCAGGGCTCCGGTTTGGGATGCCGGTACACGCTGGGGTGTGGCTGGGCCAGCGACGGCGCTGTCTGGGGACCTGGAGGTGCCACCTGCCAGGGACCCCGAAAAGGGAGCGGGTTGGGGGCTCTCGTTCACTTACGGGTCCTCCTCCTCCTCCTCCTCCGGGCTCATGCCTGACCCTGGTGTCCAATTGATGCTTGGGGACTTCTCCTCCCGAGCTCTGCCCCACCAGCCTGCTGGGGTGGGTGATCTGGGAGAGCACCCGCCCCTCCTGCCATGCGGCCCGCGGGAGCCGCCGCGGCAGCGCTCCGGCCTGCGAGGCAGCACCTGCGGGACAGGGACAGGGACAGGGTCACTGCCACCCTGGGAGGGGGAGGGACAGAGGCACAGGGGCTGAGGAGGGACAGGGAGGTGGGAACACGCAGAGGTGGGAGAGGAGGGGACAGAGTTGATGAACATGCTCAAGAAGGGGACACTCGTGTCCTGGATGGGATGGCCAGGGATTGTCCCACGGCGCACAGCTGGGGAAGATCCAGGGGTGCCCAGGAGGGGACAGCCAGGCAGCACGGGCTGGGAGGGGTGACCAGGAGGGGATCACAGCAGGGTGGGGAAGCTCAGGAGGTCTCAGGTACAGTGGCATGTCCCGGAGGGGACACACAGGGGACACGGGTGGCTGATGAAGTGATGCATCCCAGAAGGGGGCATGCAGGGGAGAGGGGGCTCAGAAATGCCGGCACACCTGGAGGAAAGGTTGGGGTGGGGTCAGCAAATCCTGGAGGGAGCATGCAGGGAAAAGGGGGGACTGGAATGGGGACACATCTCCTAGGGGACACCCAGGGGACAGAGAGGGCCAGGATGAGCCCACTGAATGGGAGATGGAAGACCGGTATGGGGACATCCCCCTAGAGGGGACAACGAGGGGACAGCAGGAATGGTGCAGGGACACCTTTGGAGGTGACAGCCAGGGGACACGGTGCGTGGCCGCTGTGGGGACACATCCCAAGGGGACGCGGAGGGCTGCTATGAGGACATCTATGGGGCATGCAGGGCACGGGGGATGCGGGGTGGGGACACATCCCGGAGGGGACACGGGGGCTGCGATGCGGCCCCTCCGGAGAGGGAGCGCGGCGGGGCCGCTGCGGGGACAGCGCGGTGGAGGGCGCGGGGCCGGGGCCGGGGGGGACCGCGGGGCTGCGGGGCCGGGGCTGCGGGGCCGGGGCCGGGCAGGTGCGGGGGGATCGCGGGCCCGGCCCCTCCCGGGGCTCTGCGGGGCGGCGCTGCGGAAAAATGTGTCGATGCAGCGAAAAAGCCGCAGCGGCGGCGGCGGGGCCGGGAGCGGAGCGGGAGCGATGCGGGGCCGGGAGCGCGGCGGGAGCGATGCGCGGCCGGTAGCGGAGCCGGTAGCGGGGCCGGTACCGCGGCGATGGCGGAGCGGGAGCGGGTCCGGACCTACCTGCCCGCGGGGCGAGCGAGAGCAGCGCGGCCAGCAGCCACCCCCGCAGCGGGCTCATGGCTCCCTCATGCTCCGCCGGCGGCCGCGCCGGGCCCGCCGCGCCGGGGACCGTCACCGTCCCGTCCGGCCCCCCCGCCCCGGGCCGGGCCGGCAGCGCCGCCCCCGCCCCGCCCGCACGCGGCCCCGGGCCCGCCGGACCGGACCGGCACCGGCACCGGCAGCGCCGGCAGCGGCACCGGCAGCGCCGCCCCGGGCCCGCCCCGCCCCGCCCGGCCCCGCCGCCCCCGGTACCGGCCCCTTCCACCCTCCCCGCCCCGGCTGCCGCAGCGCCGCTGGCACCCGCGGCACTGCAGCACCGGAGCCCCGCTGGCAGCACCAGCACCCCCGGCCGGTACCGGAGCTGCCGGTGCCATCACCCCCGGAATGGTACCGGAGCCTCGGGCACCCTGCGGCAGCAGGGACCGCCGGTGCCAGAGCCCCTGGCCAGAGCAGACTGTGTCACCCCACAGCCAGGGACAGGGACACCAGCACAGGGACACCAGGGTGAGGCTCCCCAGCCAATACTGGAACCTCGGGACAGAATCAAACCCCCCTGAGCCACTGCTGACCCCAGGCAGTGCCAGACCCCCACACCAGCACCAGTCCCAAACCCTCCCCACACCAGTACCAGTCCCAAACCCTCCCCACACCAGTACCAGTCCCAAACCCTCCCCACACCAGCACCAGCCCCTCCAGCCAGACCCAAACCCTCCCCACACCAGTACCAGTCCCAAACCCTCCCCACACCAGTACCAGCCCCTCCAGCCAGTTCAGGGCCTCCAGTTGGGATTGGAGCCCCCCAGTCTGCACCGTGCCCTCCTCAGCTGGCACAGAGTCCCTGACTTGTCCCCAGCTGGTCCCCAGCCAGTCGCAGAGCCCCTGCAGATTGTCCTGGTGCTGCCAACCAGTACCAGGAGCCACAGCATCGTCAGAGCCCCCCAAATGGGACTGGAGCCCCCAGGCAGCACCACCCTCCCAGCTGGAACTGAGCCCCTGCCTGGTGCCAGGGCTGGTTCTGGCTGTGGGAGCCCAGCTGTGCCAAGTGGATGGTGCTGGAACCAGGGAGTGCTGCTGCCCACAGCACTTGGGACATGGGGCTGAACTCCCAGTTCACATCCCTCACCCACCTCCAGGACAACTTTTTTGACCTTTTTGCCCCATTTTGTTATGGCTCCAAGCCCCTCTGCAGCTCAGCCTGTTATCCCCCGTGCTGGCAGAGCCACCAGGAGCTGAAACCTGAGGGGCAGCTGCCCAAGAGGGGCTCCAGCACCTTCTCAGCCACACTCAGGGGGTTCCTGGTTGGCAAATGTTCCTTTCCAGGCAGATCAGCACGGGGCAGGCAGGGCTTCCACACTGGGACCTGCTGCCCTTGGACCTTCCTCTTCCTCCATGCAGCATCAGGTGCAGCAGAGATGATCCAGCACCTGCCTGGCTCCTCAGGAGCTCTGAGGCTGCCAGCCCGAGGGGGACAGTCCCTCCCAGAGCCCTTCTGGTGCTCCTCAGCACCACAGGGACAAAGAGGTGCCCAGCAGGGTGGATCTACACCTGGTACCAAGGAAAAGCTCTTCCAGTGGAAGGTGTCCCTGCCCCGGGCAGGGGGATGGATGATCTTTAAGTCTCTTCCAAGATTCCCCATCTCCAGCCTGAACATCTCATCCAAGGTCTACAGGGTCCCCAAAAGGCCACGAAGGAGCTGCTTCAGTCCCTCAGAGAGCAGGAACTCCATGGTGTAAATCACTGGTTGGCATGAGGAGGGGACAGATGGCACTCGGGGGTCCCTCTCCCCTCCTTGGAAGGGCCAGGCTTGGTGAAACACAGCTGCTGATCTCCCAGGTGAGCTCACCACCATGAGGTAACTAACCAGTGTCCACAGGGTCACTTGGAGCTCTGGGGCCTGCAGGGGCCATTCCCTGGCCCCAGGGCACCCTCTTTGCTGTGTGGGGGCACAGGAGGCTGAGCCCACCAGGCCAGGGGCTGGTTGGTGCCCCAAGCCCCTCTCCAGGGCAGAACCCTGAGCCCAGTGGGCTTTGATCAGCCCTTCATGACAGGGGCTGCAGCAGGTAAAGAACTGGGCTTTGGCTGTGGCTCTGGAGAAGGATTCAGCTCAGGAGGAACCTCTGAAGCCTTGTGTGCCCCAAGTCCCTGCTCCCTCTTCAAGCCTTCCCTTAGAGCCTGGAGTGTTGTCCTTCACTCAAGGACTGAACATCCCCAAGGACAGACAGACCCCACTCCTCTGGGTGCTGGGCCCACCCTCCTGGGCCCTGAGCTTTTCCTTTTCCCAACCCACACCTGGAAGCAGCTTGGCACCACAGAAGGGTGGCTCCATTCTGCTTGGAACTGCCCTTCAAGAAGCCACAGGCTGCTTTAAACACTCCAGAACATCCTCCAGCCCACCCTTGACCTCCATCCCTCAGCTCCATGCCCAGGAGAGGTGAACAAGATGTTCTCCAGGTTCTCCACACCCCTCCTTGCTGGGCACCACCCCTGCACTGGGTACAGGAGCTTCCCAGTGCCTGCTGGCCACACTCCTCTGGCAAACCAAAGATGGGGTGATGTTCTGGGGCTGGACCCCCTTCATCATGGTGTCCATTGCCCACAAAGCTTCCTCCACCCAACCCTTACTGCTCTGCTCCTGCCCCCAGCCACATTCCCACAGTAAGGCAGAGCAGAATCTCATCCCTCCATTTTATTTCAAAAGTTCAAACGTTTGTAAAAAAATACCCAAACAAGTTAAAACCATCTGAAAATATGTAAAGACAACGCCCAGATCACAACAAGAGCACAAATCTCATCCCCGTGACCCTTCTCTCACAAATCCTTGCAGCTCTGGGGACCATGTGAGAGGAAGAACTCTGGAAGGGTAAGGAGCACACAGATGTTGGGTGGACACTTCCAGAGGCACCACTGGGTCAGTGATGAGTCTTGTGAGGAATCTGCTGGCTCTGAACGTGGCCAGCAGAGAGGAGGGAAGATCACAGCCAAGGAAGCCACTGCATCCCCACCAATTCCCACCAGAAGAGCTGCCCAGGCTGCCAGGGCTGTCCTCACCCTTGGATGTCCCTCCTGCTCCTGACACAGAGGGTGCCTTGGTGAATCCCATCCCAGCTCCCACTGAGGCTCCACAGAGCAGCCTGGAGATGCTTTTAGCTGCCAAACAACGTTCCAAGGATGGGGAAAGAGGCTCCTCGTGTCTCAGTGCAGCAGTTCCTGCAGCTCCTGTCCAGCTCCGCCTCCCTGAGCACGGAGCAGAGCCGGGACTCGTACCCGCTGTCCCTCACCCTGCCCTGGGGCTGCAGCAAATCCCTGCCCACAGCTGGAATGCTGCAGCCCGGGAGGAGCTGCACAGCCCAGTGTGACCCCGAGGAGCCCCTGCTGGAGCCGGGAGCAGCCTGGGGGCGCTGGGGAGGAGGCAGGAGGACACCGGGAGCTCCAGGGGCTGCTGCTGGCGCTGCCCTGACACAGCAGCAACATCTGGCTGCAGCCAGGGGCAGTGTGGGAGAGGGCAGGCAGCCAGCAGGGCAGCTGGTCCTGCTCGCTGTGCCCTCCAGAGCAGGCCTGCTGCCATCCCTGGGCGTGCTGTCACTGTCCCTGCTCCGGCCACGCTCAGTGACAGTGCTGGCTGCAGCTGCCTGCCCAGCATGCCAACCTGCAGCCACTGCTCCTGGGGGTGCTGGCTGGGATACAGGGCCCCCAGGGCTCTGACACAGGCACAGATCCAAAGCAAGGGAGCTGTGAGGACTGCTGGAGAGCTCTGTGCCCAGGGGCAGGCTGCCAGCCCTCCCCAAGGCAGGCAGGGCTGGCTCAGACACCTGCCCTGCACCCTGTGCCCCCATCTGCTCACCCAGGGGGGACACGCCAGAACCCAGCTCCAGCCTGGGCCTCTTTGCCACCTGGGAGCTGTGTCTGGAGCACAGCTGGCGCTTCCTGGAGGCAGCCTGGTCTTGGGGAGGGTGGCTGACAGGTTCACATGAAGAAGCCACTGCCTCTCTGACAGGAGTGGGTGATGCATGAGGCCCCCAGCCCAGCTCAGGAGCCAAATCTAAACCCAAAGCCCCCAGCCCAGCCTCCCCCATGGCACCATGGGCAGCACAGACCCCTCTGCTGAGCCCTGCTCCCCTTGGCAGCTGCAGGGAGCTGGGCTTTGACAAGTCCCCTCCTCCTGTGGGATCTGTGACCCCGTCCCTGGGCAGGCAGGGGGAATGTCCCTGGGTCTTCAGGCCATGATCCAGCTCTGTATCTGTTATCAGCTCCACAGCATCCTGCTCAGGCTGCTCCCCTTCCTCTCCCAGCTCAGCTGGCAGCAGCTTCATTCCTCCAGTGCTGTGTGCTTGAGGCACCACACGTTCATCTGCCAGGCAGGACCAGGGCACCCTGGGAGGAACCATCAGTTAATGCTCACCCAGCCCCAGCAACAAACACTCCCCCCAGGGAGACAAAACCTCTCTCCTGCACTGCAGGGTGTTTGCAGCCCTTGCTCAGGAGCAGGGAAGCAGTTTTAGCCTGCTGAGGCTCACAATGACTCTGCTGCTGGCAGAGATGGGCAGCACAAGGGAGCTCAGGCTCCTCAGCCCAGTGCCCAGGCACAGGGGGGCTACAGAGCAGCAGGGGCAGAAGAGGAAGGCTCAGCTGCCCTTTCTAATTTAGGAGGCACTCGGAGTCCATGGAGAGTTCCCCGAAGGAGAAACCCCATGGAAATGCAGGAACATCTCCCATTGTTTGTCTGAAATTTGCCCAGGAGGTACCAAGTTGGCCCTGCTTCAGGCACAGGCACCCCATTCCATGGATGTCTGCTGCCCTTGGGCTCCAGGAGTTCCCAGATCCCCAGACTTACTTGGCTGAGCCCTCCAGGAAGCTGTTGGTGAGCTGGGAGATGACCCGGTCCACAGGGATGTACTGGGAGCTGTCCTGGGCAAACCTCTGGTGCTGGGGGCTCTGGAGATGCTGGAAGGTGGCAGAGACCCTTTAACAACACTCACAGCTCTGCCAGGAGGGGAATTTGCACTTCCCACAGCCCAAGAGACCAGAGGGCAAAGGGACAGAGGCAATGTCTGCCAGGTTTGGGAACACACAGTGTCCCGTTCCATGCTCCTGCTGATGAGGGGGCTGTGTCTGGATCCAAGAGAAGCCCACAGGAATTTCCCATTTCCTCCCCAGCAGCAGACTGCACCACCACTGTCTGGCACTAACAGCTGGGCTCTGAAAGCCCCCTTGCTTGGCACCTAAAAAAAAAATCTCATCTCACCTTTCCAACCTGCCTGTGCCCCATGGAGCAGCCTCTTCACCTTATGGATCATGCAGCAGGATGATCCTTGAGGCTCTGGCACCCCAAGAGAGGAGCATGTTGTGCTCCAACCTTCAAACCAACCTTCAAACCCCCTGTGCTCTGACCACATTCCCAGCTCAGAGGCAGATCCTGCTGGATGCAGCAATTCCTCCCCAAGGAGCTCGCACTGCTAACGAGCATGACACAATTAACAAAGCCTCTGAGTGCTCCCCACAACTCCTGCAAGGAACCAGCTCCCAGGGGAACCTTTACCTTCTGCAGCTCTTCAAAGGTCTCTTGGCAGCACTCACAGAACCCCCTCCTTTTCCTGGGCATGGTGACGTGTGTGGAACGAGGGCTCTTCCCCCCAGTGCTGTGCAGGGCACAGCCCTCAGCAGCCCTGCAAGGGACAGCACAGGGTCACCCTGCCTGGCAGGGACAGCACAGGGCTCCCTGTGCCCACCCCCAAAGGCTGGTGGCTCCCAGAGCCCAGGAACCAGCAGTGAGCAGGGTTAAACACAGAAGGAGCTGCAGCCTACCTGGCTTGGCAGGAACTGGAGAGGCTTTTCAGAGGCTCAAATGGGCTGGAGCTTTTGGGTGCCAGGAAGTTGAGGGCAGGAAAGCTTTGGAATTGGTGATGGAAGGGCCTGAATTGCCTGGAAGCAGCAGATCAGGACATCAGAGTCATGGCAAGGCTTCAGAGCTGTCCCTCCTGCAGCCTGGAGGGGCTCAAGGTGCCACCTCATTCATGAGGAGATGCTGCCCAGTGCTCTCCTGGGGCTGTGCCAGAGTTCTCATTTCTGATTTCACATGAGAATGAAATTCTCATTCCATTGAACACATTTAAAGTGTTAAAACCAGCTCCCAGTAACAGCCCCAATGTTTTGGACAGAAGGCAAATTTGCCTGCTCAGCCCAAATTCCATTTTTTTGTCCCAGCTCAGAGCAGTGCAGCATTTCCAGCTACCCCACTGTACAGGAAGGTTTTGATTCCCACATTTCTCCCCTCACACTTCAGTGCATGCAGATGTAAACCCCAATATCTGACTCTTAATTGAGATGCCTTCAATGTTGCCTTTGGAATAATTAATTGGCCCCGTGGATGCTGGTAGAGTTACAAACTCCTCAGAAACACCACAGGGATCAGGTCCCCTGTGCCCAAGGCTGGCCTCAAGTTACAGGCCCTGACCTCCTGTGCTTCAATCTCACTCCTCTCTGCTGAGGGTGGATTAAGTGACCTGCGGAGGATCACACAGGGAATGTGAGCAAGGAAGGAAACTGCTGTCAAGTCTCGTTTGACACCTTTTTTCTCCCTGACACACAAGACACCTGGATTGTTTCTCTAAACTCCATCTGCCTCCCTCTAGGAGAGAATCAATTCCCAGAGTGGAACAGGCTCTGCACAGAAGCCAGGGCAGCCTCATGGGCAGGAATGAAACCAGGGAAGGAGAGGTTTTAGGTTTTAGGGTAGGATATTTAGAAAGGTCTCATTTACCTGCTCTGGTCTTCAACTTTCAGAAAAGGGGGCTTCAATTTTCCTGCCAGAGAGAAACCTGGTTAGTTTTCCTGGCCAAATTCCCTATTAAGACACTCATTCCCCAACAGAACTGGGCTCCAGAGCTGAGTGCATCACAACTTCTGGCTCTGGTGAATGCCAAGTGGTGGCCAAGCACAGACAAAACATCTCTGGGTGACCCCAACAGCCCTGATCCAAGTTTGCAGTGGGGTGAGCAAACCCCAGGCAGCCCAACCACGGGACATTTCCACTTTTGGAAGGGTATCCAGCCATCCCCTCACATCTTTAATGCCTCCTCAGCCACACAGCCACTGACCTAACCCTGAGTTCTCTGATTCCAGCCCCAAAAATTGTCACACAATCCCCCCACAATGCGTCACTGAGTATGAGGAGGGAACTCAGGAACTGCAGCAGCTGCAACAACTTCCAGCTCCTTTTCCTCCATTCACCCTGCCTCAAGTGCAGAACCTGGCTCATCAGCCTGGCTCAGGCCAGGATGGGGATGTCAAAGCAGCAAGAGATGCTGGAGACAAACCAAGGTGCAGCCAGCCAAGCCTGGCACCAGGACACTGCTCGAGAGCAGGATCTGGCCTCTGCTCAGCTCCCAAAGCAGCTTTGCTTCCTTTGGAGAGCAAGGACAGAGCAAAAGAGCCTCAGCAGAGCACTGAGGGAAAATGTTTTCAGAGCCAGGCTGGGAGGGGAGGTTCCAAGGTCCCTCCTGCTCTGTAGGTTCCACTCACATTACGCTCACCTTGGAAACCTGAGTCCTGATCTGGCTAAGAAACAAAAAAACACCAAGGTGTTCCCACAAGGCATCTGCCTGACCCTGAAACCAAGCCTCTCCTGCCTCCCTCATGGTCTCTGAAGGGCGAGGAGTTTTGTTTGCTCGTGATCCTGGCACTCAATGCTATTTTTTCCCAAAGATATTTCACCCTCCTTCCCCAGAAAGGCTGAGCCCACCTGTCCTCACCAGCCTCACCCTCTGCTTGCCTCAAATGTGCTGCCACGTCACTGGAGCTGCTATTTCAGTACAGGATCAAGTTTTTTCCATGCAAACACTGCCAAATGCTCAGCACTTCTGAGAGAGAGGCCCCAGATCCAGCTCAGATGGGTGAGTGATCCCAGCAGTGGCTCTGATGCCACTGTGAGACCTCGGAGCAGATCTCAGAGCTTTCAGGCACAATCTGAGACATCCAACAGCTTCTTGAGCCTTTCTTCAGCACCCCAAACTGGGAACTAACTCCCAAGTGTGTCTCACACACCACCCAGGCTGGAGCCTGCTCCAAACCGACACAAGTCGCAGACCCAGCTGACGTCAGCAGTGCCAATTTCAGCCCCAATTTCTGTCTAATTGCAGATGAGATGAGATGAAAACCTGGCTGTTCCCCCTCCCTCCTGCCTGCCAGAGCCATCCCCAGCTCGGTGTCTCAGCAGCACATCTCAGCCCAGCAGAAGTGAGTGGGCTGGGAGGAACACGCTCTCCTCTGCAGGATGCATTATTCCTCAAAACCTCCCTGAAGCTGCTGGATTCAGTGAGCAGAACTGTTCTCTCTGTTCTGGGAGCTGGCAGCAAAGGGTTTTTAGGATTTTGAAACACACTGTGACATCAAAGATCCTCAGCTGTCCTGGGAGGCTGCAGCCAGACTCCAACAAGGAGTAGCAGAGCCCATTCAAGTGGAACTGCCTGAAGAGTTGGCATATTTTGGGATTGCCAAAGGTTTTGATGCATTTCAAATTCTAAATGAGGCTTCTCCAAGCAGCTCCACGTCTGAGCATAAACAGCAGCAAAACTTCCAGGCCTTACCTCTGTGAATTTTGGATTTGGAGGCAGGGCATTTCACCTAGAGGAAAAAGGGACACATTCAGCATGGGAGCAGCACAAGCAGAGCTGCAGCAGCCTCACCCACCATTTCAGAGCTCCTGTACCACCCAGAGCACCTCCCCTCATTCTGCCTCCCAAATTACCCAGGGTTAGCTGAAATACTAGGTTAGTAATATAGTATTATATTAAATATAATTATTTAATAAATTAAATATATGAAATATAATTATTTAATAAAGGCTGCCATGCTCTATCCTTACATCCCACCTTCCCTCTGACCTCTCCAATGCATTAACCAATCCTTTGGTGAGCCAGTGTAGCACCCATATCATCATCATCTTTGATTTGCTTGTGTGTGTGGTTTTTGCTTTCCTAACTAAATCACCTTTATCTCAATCCATGAGCTTTCTCACTTTTGCTCTCCCATCCCAGGGGATCCCAGAGGGTGGCTGTGTGGGGCTGAGTTGCCATTTGGGGTTAAACCATGACCCTTAGGGTTAAAGTCAGCATTAGCTGTGCTATGAATGCTGATATTTAGCAACAGCTGCCTCATTCTCAGCTGGATTTACCCCCAACTTTATATTCTTTGATTTTTTTTTTCATCTTCACCACTAACACAAGCACCAGATTGGATCCAGCATCCCCCTGACTGCCCCACTGGCACTGAAGCTGCTACAAGAACTGTCCAAACCCTGAACTGCTGCAATTGGCTGCAGGTAAATTGTTACCTCTGTCTTCTGGCACTGCTTCCTTGCTCCTGAGATGGCTCGCAGCAGCTGCTGGGCATAGGACAACATTTCTGTGCAGGTGGGATGTCAAAGAGCCAAAGCTGAGCCAGGGAAGGGAGCTGTTCCCTCAGAGTGCAGCCCACCCCCCTAATACACTGGGAGAAGATGGAGCCTGCAGGAATGGTCCAAGAGAACATTTTGAGCCCCTCTGTTTGCTCTCTGGCAGAGCTGGAGGCTCTGGGGCTCTGCAGGATGGAGACACTGGCAGGAGCTGTGCAGCACACAGAGCAGGGCCCAGGGACAGGAACCAGACAGGCTCAGCCACAGCTGTATGTCACTGTCACCAGACACTCAGGAACCTTTTACTCCACACCTATTCTTAGTATCAGAGCTCCACCATCTGCCTTTCCCATCACCCCCTCCCCATCCATCATGGGGACAGGAGGTGCCTTCCAGAACAGGTCCTCAAACACCAGCACTTCCTAATTCAACCAGATCAAATCCTGCCCTTTTCATGATTGTACTTCCAGGTTAATTAATAAAAACAGTCTTTTTGGAACAAATTTTCCTAATGTTCCACCTTCAGTAGATGACAATGTGCTTGCTGTTGCAAATGTGACAGTGGCACATTCTGTACAAACGTGTTTGAGGGCAGGATGGCATCACTCAGCCAGGCCAGCATGGCATCACTCCAGGAGATTTGCTTGCAATTTCTTCCTTCTGTTCTACTTTTCTTCCATCCCTTCTGCTCCACCTGTCTCCAAAACCCCTCATTCCCAGCAGGCTCCTGCAGCCCACAGTGAAGGATACCATCCACGTGCAGGATCTGGACTCCCCACAGGCGAGCGTTGGCGAGGATGCTGCTGCCACTGCAGGTGTCCTGCACAGAGAGGTTTGGCAAAGCCCAGCTCAAAGCTCAGCTCTAAACTGAGCTCAGAGCCCTTCCTGCTGCCCAGCTGACAGTGTGGCTGCTACAGAAATCAGGGCACAGCAGTAAAGGACGGAGCTCATGCTTTATCCATCCCAAATTAACAGCAGCACCTTGGGCAGGTGTTTATTTAATCAGCATGAGCTTTTAAGTGGGCACTGAGATTTATCTGGGGAAAGGACTGCAGGGGAGCATTTTGCCCCAGCTACATTGCTTTCAGTTCTTTTTAGGCTAAAAATTCATCTAACAACAGGCCTAGTGTTAATAATTCTCTTGTGTTGAGCACCCAGCTGGCTGGGAGAGGTATCAGAGGTGTAACACTGGATGCCTTGGCTCCAGAAATAGTGACCAGGAGCACTACACAACCTCCTGCAGGCCACAAGCAACTGCTTTGTGCCTTTCCCAGCCCCAGGATCTGCTCTGTCAGCAGGGCAGGGGCTCTGCAGGAAGGCTGGCACTGGTTCTGCTGTGCTCAGCAGAGCTCTGAGCACACCCAGCCCCAGCAGAGCCCATCCAAGGCTGCTCACCTGGTTCTTCATGGCCTTGTTCAGCAGCTCCTTCCCCCTGCTCAGCAGTGCCTGTGGAGAGAGGAGACATGAGCAGGTCATGGCAAGGAGCTGGAGAGCAACAATCCCTGGGGATCTCCAAAGAGCTGGAAAGCAACAATCCCCAAAGAGCTGGAGAGCAACAATCCCTGGGGATCCCCAAAGAGCTGGAAAGCAACAATCCCTGGGGTTCCCCAAAGAGCTGGAGAGCAACAATCCCTGGGGATCCTCACACTCTGCTAGTCCAGAGAGCCTTTCAGAGAATGCAAACTGCAGACAGAACCACTCAACTGCACCACCAGCAGCAGCCAAGGCTTGGAATTATTGACCAGCAGGGAAATGAAAGCTCCAGAGTGAGCCAGGAGGGAGCAGCAATTTAGTTTGGAAAGTGCCTGCTGCATCATGGAATTCTTCAGGCTGGAAAAGCTCTGTAAGGTCAAGTCCAACTCCTCCCCAGTATAGCCAAGGTCACCACTGAGCCATGTCCCCAGGTGCCACATCCACTGAGTTTTTAAATCCCTGCAGGGATGGGGACTCCACCACTGGCCTGGGCAGCTGTGCCAGGGTTGGACAACCCTTTCCATGAAGTTGTTTTCCCTAATATCCAATCTAAACCTGCCCAGCACAGCTTGAGGCTGTTTCCTCTTGTCCTGTCACTTGTTACCCATGAGAAGTGACCAAGCCCTACCTGGCTACAATCTCCTATCAGGGATTTGTAGAAAGATCAGGTCCTCCTGTTCTCCAGGCATCTCAAGATGTTGGCCAGGGTTAGGAACATCCTGGGAACTGAGCCAACAGCCTCAGCAGATTGGGTCAGCTCTTTGTAAGACAAGGGACAGTGCTGGGAGCCAGGACAGGGGACAAAAACTGGGAGAGAACTCTGCAGCTCAGCATTCCCACTGCAGGTGCTTCTGCTCCAGCTGGCAGAGATTCCCCAGGCCTGGGCTGGGGCAGCTGCTTTTCCCCAGACACCACATTCCAGGTGGGATGTTGGAGCTTGGCCACAAGGATTTGTGAGCAGAAAGCCCAGCTCCAAGAGGCAAATGGGACCAGGAGAAAAACGGGACCAGGAGAAGCCCCTTCCTGCAGGAGGCCCTCATGGATCTCCTCCAGGGTACAGGGGCCTTGCCCTGTGACTACCCAGAGTCTGCAATGCTTTCCTCTGTCTATATTTCTGTTTTTTCTCACTACACCTCTGGGAACCAGCCATGGCCTCCACATCCTCTGCCATTCCAGATTTCCTTGATTACAGCCCAAATCTGTGACATGCACAATGATGGCAGACACAAAATACCAGAGTATGAATAAGGACAGCCAGGGAAACAAGAACAGAGCAGGGAAAAAACCACACAGAATATTTGCTCAGAGCAGGAACAACTCCACCTTCCAAAATTGGCCCCAGATTCTGCCCCTCCAGACTTTTGTAGTTCTCACAGTGTAGGGTGTCTTTGGACAAAACCCTTGTAGCTCTTACAGTGTAGGGTGGCTTCTGGTGAGCTCTGTTTGGGGTTCCTTTGGGGACAGCAGGCACTGAGCTCGTGGATTTTGTTCTTTCTGCACTTGGGTTGTTCTGCTTCTCCTCCCGAGCCCTGGGCTGACCCCTCTTGGCCTCTCTGTTGCTGGACACCACACAGGTGACTTCTTTGCTGAGGAAGCTTTCTGTCACCTGCAGAGAGACAGAACACAGCAGCTCTGCAAGGGCCTGACCCTGAGCTGGCAGAGTTCTGCTGAACAAAGCTGGGCTCAACCCACACACAGCAGGAATATACACATTCCTTCTTTCATTCCATACCAACCAGGAGATCCTGTGATGCCCTAGAGATTCACTGCAAATAAACCCCAAAAATTCAGATCCAGACATCTAGGACTCTGTCACCTACAGTGCTTTCAGAAAAAAAAAAAAAAAAACCCCAACATTTGAGGAAAACAACCTGGATATCATAGATCAGCTTGGAGGAGCTCTGTCCTCAGAGAGTGTATCAAGTTTTAGAAAAATAAAGGAGAAAGGGAACAACTGGGCAAGCAGCTCCACAGAGGGAGGAGGGAAGCAGAGAAATGAAACACATACACACAGCAGTCCTTCCAGCACTGGCCTGATCTGGAACACCTGGAATGTTGGGAAGGAAAAGCCAAAACAGCTGGAATGTTGGGAGGGAAAGGAGCTCTGTCGCCAGGAGAAAATAACCAGTTTTTGACAAATAAAGGAGAAAGAACAACTCGGCAAGCAGCTCCACAGAGGGATGAGGGAAGCAGAGAGATGAAACACATACACACATCAGTCCTTCCAGCTTGGAAGTTGGAAGGAAGTTGGACCTGGAACACCTGGAATACTGGGAGGGAAAGGCCAAAACACCTGGAATGTTGGGAGAGAAAGAGGCTCTGTCCCCCTCAGAGGAAGAGTATAACCAGTTTTAGACAAATAAAGGAGAAAGGGAACAACTGGGCAAGCAGCTCCACAGGCAATAGGGCAGGAGGGAACCAGAGAGATGAAATACACACACACCAGTCCTTCCAGCACTGGTTGGACCTGGAATGTTGGGAGGAAAAGGCCAGAAGATCAAGAATATTGGGAGGGAAAGGCCAGAACAGCTGGAATGTTGGGAAGGAAAGGCCAAAACACCCAGAATGTTGGGAAGGAAAGGCCAGAACAGCCAGAATGTCGGGAGGGAAAGAGGCTCTGTCCCCAGGAGAAGACCAGTCCACACCAGTCCTTCCAGCGCTCGTTGGACCTGGAACACTGGGAGGGAAAGGCCAGAACAGCCAGAATTTTGGGAGGAAAGGGCCAGAACAGCCGGAATGTCGGGAGGGAAAGGCCAAAACACCTGGAATTTTGGGAGGAAAGGCCAGAACACCTGGAATGTCGGGAGGGAAGGGCAGATCCCGAGCCCAGGGACCCCCAAGGGCCGGAGCGCGGGGACAGCGGCGACCTCCACCAGCTCCACTGCGGGAGAGCGGGGAAGGGAACCGGTTCATCGGAAAAACAAGAAAATCAGGAAACTTTTAAAAATTTGCAGAGTTAGAAAAGGGGCGAGGCCACCCCAAGGCACCCCCCTAGAGCCCCCCGCAGTCCCGGGTCACCCCCAGCCCCTCACAGGCCCGACCCGAGCTCACCCCGCCGAGCCGCCCGATGGCCTCCGCCAGGTCCCGGGCGCTGCGGCCGCTGGGCAGGTCCAGGTAGAAGGACTGTCCGCGGAGGGGCCGAGGGGAGGCCGTGCCAGCCATGGCCCTGCCCGGCTTGGAGCCCGCCGCTTGGCCGTGTTTAAATTCCGCCGCCCGCCCCGCCCCGCACGGCGGCCGCGAAGGGACGCGCCGCTCCCCGCGAAGCCGCTCTGCGGGGAAAGGAGAAGCTGTGTTAAAGGCGTAGGTGGCGCAGGGGGTAGACAGGGCACACCGAGCACACCGGGGCACACCGGGCCCCGCCGCTCCGGTCTGGGCACGGCCGCACCGAGCCTGACCGCGCTGCCTGCTCTCCCGCCGGCGCCACAATTTTGTCCCGCCGCGGCCGCCGTCCTCTCCCTCTGCAGGCCCAAGATGGCGGCGCCCGGCGGGGCGGGCGCGGCGCCGATGGCGATGGCGATGCCGATCGCGGCCCCCATGCTGCTCCCGGAGCCGCCGCCCTTCCCGGCATGGCTGGCAGCACGCCTGGACGCGCTGGGGCTGGACCGAGCCGTGTACGGCGCCTACATCGAGGGGCTGCTGCGGGAGGAGGAGAGCGATGAGGAGCGGCTGGAGGCGCTGCGGGCCGTGCTGGCCGCCTGCCTGGTAAGGGCGGGGGTCGCTCCGCCGCACCGGGCTAGCGGGGTCTCCCCGTCCTCCCTGTGCTGATGAACGCTCCTACCGGGGCTCCCCTGCTGCCCACAGAGGGGCTGCGGCCTCCACAGGGAGCAGGACGGGCGGGGCGGCTCCCGGCATCACCCCGTTCCCGGAGCGGGTCACCCCCTTATGGGAGGACACCGACAGCAGGGGGTTTTTAACCCCCACCCGAGGGTCTTGTGGGGTTTCGGGTGCTTGTTTGGGGTTCTGGTGCCTCACACCCGCCTTGTCTGTCAGCAATGGGATCCCGCTGGGGCTGGGACGGACAGGAACAGCCGTGGGTGAGCAGGGATTCCCTTTGCTCCTGCCTCATTCTCGGGACCTTTCCCAGAGCGGGTCACCCCTTTCCTGGGAGGTCACCCACATCAGGGGGTTTTTAACCTTCACCCGTGAACCTTGGGGGGTTTTTGGTGCTTGTCTGGGGGTTTGTGCTAGGCTCGGGCTGCTGGGAGCTCTGTTCGTGGGGATCCCCCTGGTTTGGGTGCAGCGCTCAGGGTTCACCGCAATCTGGGCGGTCTGGCAGTGCTAGGTGGGCACCGAGAGGTGAATTTAAGGACATTACTGGGAGGACACTCACATTAGCGGCTTTTTAACCCCCACCCGAGAGCCTTGTGGGGTTTTTGGTGCTTGTTTGGGGTTCGTGCCCGCCTCGGGCTGGTGGGAGCTCTGTGGAAGGGGATCCCCCTGTTCTGTTCGTGTTCTGTTCTGTTCGCGGGGATCTCCTGGTTTGGGTGCAGCGCTCAGGGTTCACCGCAATCTGGGCGGTCTGGCAGTGCCAGGTGGGCACCGAGAGGTGAATTTCATGGTAAATCCTCTGGAGGAAGGTGTGGGGTGGTGCTGTGGTGGCTCACAGCCGCCTTGGCTGTCAGGAATGGGATCCCGATGGACAGGAACAGCCGTGGGTGGCAGCGCTTCCCTCTGCCCTGCCGCATTCCTGGAGCCAGGAGGGTGCAGGGAGGGATTTCCCTTCCTAATCCTCCCTGTATAATTTTTACAGTGTTTGTGTCTCGGGCTTTTTCATAAATGGATGTTTCACAGTTGTGAAAAATGCATGTATTTTATGATTGGCTTTTTGCAAATATTAAAATGAATATTATATGTGTTGTGTTAGAAAGTAATGCTGTATTAATTCTCTTAAGTTGTGCGTTAAATATAGTTTTAGGTTATAAAAAGTGTCAAAATAGAAACAATGCTGTGTAGGATACTTTTTTAAAGAAAGGACTCACACTGAGATAGCAGCCATAGGACACCTGAATCTTTCAGAGAAAAGGAATTTATTGCTCTCTTATCAGAAGAAATGAACTTCTTCCCACCTCGAAGGCGCTGTCAGGATTCAGAGGAAGAAGTTGAGGATGACCAGACAGAATCCTGTGTTTGAATGGAATTTATGCATCATGTATGAAGTGTATGAATATGCAACAGGCTGTTGCTTTTAAGGGTTAATCCTTTGTTAATGTGGGTCCTTTTTTGGGCTCCTGCTGCCCAGAAAAGGTACCCGGACTTTGTCCCTCTTGTCTCATATTGTCTTAATTCAATTTGTCCAAATTATTATTACTCTAATTGTATTACTATTTTTTATAACCACTTTATTACTATTAAACTTTTAAAATTTTAAAAACAAGTGATTGGCATTTTTCACAATAGTGTAAAATGTTAACTCATGAGTAGTGCTGGGAACTGTCTGCTCAGTTTTCCTCCCAAATATCACTGTGGGAGCACAAACCCCACAGGGACTGGGTGGTGGTGTTCACAGGGGTCCCAGGACGACAATCTTGACTCCATGTTTCAGAAGGCTTGATTTATTATTTTATTATATATATTACATTAAAACTATACTAAAAGAATAGAAGAAAGGATTTCATCAGAAGGCTTGAAAGGAAAGGAAGGAATGGAATGATAATAAAATCTTATGACTGACCTCACAGTTTGAGCCAGCTGACTGTGATTGGCCATTAATTAGAAACAACCACACGAGACCAATCCCAGATGCACCTGTTGCATTCCACAGCAGCAGATAACCATTGTTCACATTTTGTTCCTGAGGCCTCTCAGCTTCTCAGGAGGAAAAAATCCTAAGGAAAGGATTTTTCATAAAATATCATGGCTACAGGCCTTGGAGCCTGAAAGAGCCTGGGAAGCAAACGGTGCCTGCTGAGGGATGGAGCCAGATGTCTTTGCAAAGTGGTTGAAGTTAATTAACCTCCCTGTAATTACCAGACTTCATTCCATCTCCATTGCTGTGCCTGGCTCTCTCCAGGCCTGGGAAGTGTGTCCTGGCTGGAATATTCCCCTTTCCTGATATTCCAGCTTTCTGCTGTTTCCCCTTTTCCTTTCTGTGCTGCTGCCAGGACTGAGCAGCTGTGAGGTTCCCTCCAGTCCAGAGCCTCATTTGCAGTTTCTGGCTCACTTCGATTTTTCTGCCTTTCCTATAAAACATTTTTGTCTCTTGAACCCTCAGGCTTTGTAATTATTCTTTGTAGTCTGTTCTTTTTTAATGTCTTTTTTTCGTTTATTTTTAGACCATGTGCTTATTTCTGTGCTGACTGTTGAAACAGTATTTTATTTGGTGAATTTGGGGGTTTTCTTGCCAACTCTCTTCTCCTAATTCCATACACAAATTATAGGGGATTTTTTTTGTTCAATTTCACAAACACTGTTAAAATAAGGTGACATCTCAAGTGATGTCACAGACACATTTTATGAAAAATCCTTTTTCTCCTGAGAAGCTGAGAGGCCTCAGAAATGAAATGTAAGCAATAATTATCTGCTGCTGTGGAATGCAACAGGTGCATCTGTGATTGGTCTCATGTGGTTGTTTTTAATTAATGGCCAATCACAAGATTTTATTATAACTTTATTCCTTTCTATTCCTTGGTAGTCTTCTGATGAAATCCTTTCTTCTATTATTTTAGTATATTTTTAATATATCATTTATTTTAATATAATATATATAATAAAATAATAAATCATAAATAATATAATAAAATAAAATTATAAATAATAATAAAATAATAACTGGAGTCAAGATTCTCATCTCTCCCTCATCCTGGGATCACCACACAGTGACATCTCCTCTCATGTCCATGGTTCCTCAGTCCTGCTCATGTCTTGCACCAGGGATTTTCTACCATTCCTAATCCAGAAATTTAAAATCAAGTTCTATTTCTGTCTAGTTTTTAAACCAGACAGAATCCACCTCACCTGTGTTTTTCATGGTTGATTTTTTTTCTGTATTTACTGAATGCCAAACCAAATAATTTCTTGTTTGTTTGGAAATATTTGAGCTCTGTGAACTCCATCTGTGGTGTTTGCCTCTCCTGTGTTCCATGGAGCAAATACCAAATGGGCTCCAAGACATTCAGCACCTTTAGGGAACAAATTTAACCAAGAGAAAAAGAGAAATTCTGAGCAGGAGCAGAGCTGGAGAGAGGAGTGAGAAGCTGTGAGAGCTCTGCAGGGTCAGGAGCTGCTCCAGGCACCATGGAGGGGATTCCACAGAGATTCTGTGGTGGGACCATGGGGAGGCAGCAGTGCAGCCCCTGGAGATCCACCTGGGAGCAGAGATTCTCCTGCAGATCCACATTGGAGCAGAGATTCACCTGCAGATCCACACTGGAGCAGAGATTCTCAAGGAGATCCACACTGGAGCAGAGATTCTCCTGCAGATCCACATTGGAGCAGAGATTCTCCTGCAGATCCACACTGGAGCAGAGATTCCCCTGCACTGTGTGTCAGTGTCCCTGTGCACAGTGACCAAACATCCCAAGCATCCCAGAGTCCTGTGTGTGTTCCACAGGCAGATTTGGGTTGAAAAGCTGTTCCTGAGCTGGGCCTGCAGATCCTCTGTAGCTGCTGCTTTTCTTGCCTGACTGGTGCTGTTTGAAGCAGCCAACTCTGTTCCAAATCTGAGGAGTCTCTTTTCCCTTTCTAGGAAGAAGATCTCTTGAATGATGTGTGCAGGGAGGTTGTGGAGAGGTGGTCTGACTCCCAGGTCGTTGATTCCAAAGAGGAGAAAGAAGGTAGAGTGCTGAGGGCCTCACCTCAAAGGGAATTTTGTGTTTGTCCTGCTGGGAGTTAAACCAATGCCTCTCACTCCATTGCTGCTCTTTTCACCTGGCATGGGGAGGAGCAGCTTCACTTTGGGCTGCCCCAGCATTTGCTGCTCTTTAGGTTCATAATTTTTTCTTATTTGTGGGGTTTTTTGCCTTCTGTTGTTGTTTTTTTTTTTTTTTTTATTTTTTTTTTGTGGTGGTTGTTTGGTTATTTGTTTGTTTTGTTTTGGGTTTTTTGTTTTCTTTGGGTTTTTGTGTGTGTGTGTGGTTTTGGTGGGGTTTTTTTTTGTGTGGTTTTTTTCTCCCTACATGATTTTTTTTGGGTGAGATGGTCATTAAGGTCCAGCCTGAACCATTCTGTGCTTTTTTCAGAAACCTTTCCCAGCACATCCAGAGCTGTCTCTGCTCAGTGCTGGCACTGCAGCTGTTATGGAATAGAAAAATAATGCTGCTCCTCTCTGGGCAGTCTGGAAAGCAGCTGCTTTGTCCAACTGCAGTGCCCTGTGAGAGCTGGGCTGTCCCTGCTGCTGCTGCTCACCCCCCTCATTTCCTCTTCCAACATTTTCCCTTCCAACTCTCCCTTTTTTCCCCATAAATGTTTGTTGCAGGGAGCTCTGTGAGGCTGCTGATAAACTCTCACTGCTCCTTGCTGTGCCTGTGTCCATCCCTTGTCCTCAGCTGTGGGAGGTTTGTCCTGGTCCCTGTGCAGTTGGGAGGATCAGTGACATTGCAGTGACACAGACCTGACAGGAGATTGTGACAATGGAATGTCCCTTTGGTCTAAATCCTGCTTTTTGTTGGTTTTGCATTTTCTTGTTGCAAAGAGCTCATTGTCACTCCCTGGTCACTGCATCAGCCCCAGCATCCATGGCTTTCCCCAGAAATCCTGGAATTCTGCTCTTGGCCTCACCTTGCCTTTGGCTGGGGACAGGGAGAAGTTAATGCTGTTTTATGAATTAAAGAAAATAAATTCTTTTTGAGGACAAGTGACTGGGATTGCTGGAGCTGCTCCTGACAGTGCTCACCCACAGGGATTTTTCTTGTTCTAAAAAGGCAGCACAGTGTGTGTGGATTCATGGAATTCCAGGGTGAAATTATATCACAGGGGTTCCATAAAAGGATAAATCCCCACTGAAGTGTGGATCCTCTCCAAATAAGAGTCCTGAGGATAAGTGATTAACAGACTAAAACAAAAATTGGTGTCAAAACCCAGATGTCAGTTTAGGAAATGGGCAGTGGAATTTCAGTGTTAAAAGGTAAATCTGTAAGGTAAAGGTAAATCAGCTGTTGGTCTCTCTTGGTTGGAAAGAAAGGGAGAGCATGGAACTGATCCCTGACTTCAGCTTTTCAGAATTTCTCTTTGATGGAGGTTAAGTACATATTAAATAAACTTATTAAGCTGCTTTGAAGCAGAAGAGAATGTGATTTGGAGTCAAATGGATTTTCATTAGCCAGAGCCTGAGTGATTGCATTTTCACTGTGAAACTCCCCTTCCTCCAGGAATAAATAACAGTGTGTGCTCCATAAATAAATAACAGTGTCTGGTGGTGGCTGGGTGCAGCCCAGGGAATTCCCCTCCAGGAGAAGCACAGGGTGCCATCACTGTCACCTCAGGGTGTCACCTCAGGGTGTCAGCCCCATGCTGGCCCTACCCAGCCCCGTGGTGGCTCCTCAGCAGCTCCATCTCTCCCAGGTCCCAGCTGGAATTCCCAGAGCAGCACCACTGATGCCCTTGGGAAAAGCTCAGGGGTGTTTTTGGGTGAGATCTCTCCCTTTGGGTGGGTGCATTTCCCCTGCAGGACACGGGAGCACACCAGGGGCTTGGTGGCCTTGTCTGTGGCCTGGGCTGACACTGTCACTCCTGTGCTGCCAGATGAGGTCCAGGCCATTGCCAGCATGATGGAGAAGCAGGCCAGGATAGTGGTGAAGCCCAAGGAGGTGTCCCAGGAGGAGAAGCAGAGGAAGGCTGCGCTCCTGGCCCAGTATGCCAACGTGACTGACGAGGAGGAATATCCTTTTCCTGCACTGCTGGGGGCTCTGAGGGACATCAGCTGCTCTAAACCCCCTCAAACAATGCTCTCCCAGCTCTGCAGGGTCTGCTGGGGAAGATTTGCAGTCTTTCTTCATGATAACTGCCAGGGACAAAGCATGGGAGCTCCTGGGAGGGTGTTTGTGGCACTGCCTAGCTCAGGTGTGGCAGGAGAGCACTGAGTGCCCCCATCCCTCAGCAGCTTTCCCAGGAGAAATCTGCTGAAATAATCCTTTACAGAGAGAGTGTGTGGAGTGGGAGGGTTAGAAGTTAACTCTTTGTGGTGCTGAGGAATGAGTTTTTCCCTGCCCAGCACAAGATCATTACTGGTGGCTGTGTTTCCTTAACTCTCTCACTGGTGGGGATGAACAGGATGGATTGACAACAGCTGTAAATATTGGATCAGAAAAATGTATCCTTTCAATTCCTGGTGACTCAGGCTTGCCTCCATGGTGAGTTTCCCATCCTTCTCTCCCTGGGATTGGTTTTTCTCCCTGTGTCCCCTGACCTTGCTCACAGTGACAGTGACAGTCTGTGTGCTCAGAGTGCAGCGCTCAGACCAACCCTGCCATTCATTGCCTTCTCCTCCCCTCTTTCCCTCTTCCACCTTTTTGCAATTTCATAGATCATGCTAATTGATAAGGACAATGCTCCCAGAACATCAGGTTAATGTTGACTGGTGTCCAGAGAGGGAAATCCTGTCAGGAATGAAGCTTTGAGGCAGCTGAACACCCAGGGTGGGCAGGACCAAGGGGCCATGTCTGCCTCAGAACTGGGACCATCCTTGAGCTCCCAGCTGGCACATTGAAGATGGAAGCAGGTTTTATCACATAATTAAATATGAAAGCTAAGTTACTGGGAACATGTATTTACCTGTCTGTCTGCACACACACATGTGTACACATGTGTTCAGACATGTCACACACAGCTGAACCCACTCGAGGCTGTGCCCTGGGTGTTTGCTTCCTTTCAGGTTCTACAAACCTGATATTTATTTTGATATTTATTTTTACATATCAGTCTTAAGAAGCAGTAGGCAACCTCATTTTTCTAGGAAAAAAACCAGAATCACTAAGGTTGGAAAAGAAAAAGAGTCCTCTGGGATTGAGTCCAACCATTCTCCCAAGGCCACCACTGGCCCCTGTCCCCAAGTGCCAATGCCTGACCACCCTTTCCATGAAGCAGTTTTTCCAATATCCAACCTAAACCTCTCCTGGCATAACTTGAAGTTATTCCCTCTGTTCCCTGGGAGCAGAGCCTGACCCCCACCTGGCTGTCCCTTCCTGTCAAGGAGTTGTGGAGAATGAGGAGGTCCCCCCAAGCCTCCTTTTCTCCAAGCTGAGCCCCTTCCCAGCTCCGTCTGCCACTTGTACTCCAGACCCTTCCTTCTCTAGGAGAGAATGTTTTTTCTGGTTGGACAAACAACCAGATATTCCTTCTCCTTTCTGCATTCCTCATTCCCCAGTTCCATCCCTGCCTGGTGAGGAAGCAGGGAGTCAGAAGGTGAGGGGGGAGGTAGAACAAAAACAAACCTCCCATGTGCCCAGGCAGTGTCACAGGTGCCCTCAGGCAGAGCATTGTGAGCCCTTAGCCCTGCCCAGCATTGTTCAGAAACACCAACGTGGAGGATGTGCTAAATGCCAGGAAACTGGAGCGGGAGCTGCTGAGGGATGAGTTCCAGAAGAAGAAAGAGCAGGATAAACTGCAGAGGGAGAAGGACAAGCTGGCCAAGCAGGAGAGGAAGGAGAAGGAGAAGAAACGAACACAGAAAGGGGAGCGGAAACGGTAGCTGGTGATTTCCAGTTGGACTCTGAAAGGATAAAATTAATTCTGAATATGGTGTGTGTTTAAAAAGCAGCAAGAATTCCAGGCACGTGGCTGGGAGCAGGTCTTGGAAAGTGGTGCCTTTTTTTCCTTTTTGTTTTGTTTTGTTACATAGCAGAACAGAATCTCTGAGCAGCTCCTGGACTCAGTGTGCCCTGTGCTTGTGGTATCAGTGCTTGTGTACCAAAGAAGGGTGAAGTGATTATGTCTGTCTTGTTAAATTGATCCATTTTTACTTCTGACCACCTGGCAGCAGAGCATGGTGTAGGAGCAGCCCCTGCACTGGCTGTGGTTTGAGGTTTGAGCAGGACATGCTGCTCCAGGGCACACACATGGATTCATTGCCACAAGCCTTGAAAAATGTCTTTGCAAATCCCTGTTTGCACTGCTGAGGCCAACACTGCAGCCCTGCTCAGGCTGGGCTGGAGCTGAGATGTGTGAAACAGCTGAGCTGCAGGGATGTGACTCTGGATGAGGGAAACACCACCCAGGCAGGACCATTGGCCTCAGCAGCAGCAAACCCCACTGCTGACACAGTTTTAGGGCTCCAGAGAGTGGAAAATGTTGCTCCCTGATGTTCTGTGGGGTGAACATGGACTGTTACTTCTACAGCTGTTGCCAGGGTGAAGCTCTGAAGCTGGGTGAGCCAGGGATGCCCTGGGGTCACTGCTGGGCACAGCTGTGTCCTGCATGCTCCTCCTCCCCCCAAAGGGCTCATCCCTGCTGCTCCAGCCTTCTTGTGGTGGTGTTGCCTGCTGGAGAAGGAGAACACCAACCCTGTGAGCTCAGGGGGAAGGAGGGGCTGAGGCTCTGTGCTGTTTGTGTGGGGTGACCTGTGCTGAGCTCCTGCCCTCCCAGCGTGCCTGACTCCAGGGCCAGGCCTCCCCCTCAAGCTGCTGCTGTGTGTGTGTGTGTGAGTCTCCAGCTGCTTTATCTTTGGACTTGAATAATAAATCTTGATTGGCAAAGAAGTGATTTCCTCTGAGTGATGTTGCCATTCATGTGTTCTGTGTCCTTGCTGGCCCCTTGCCCAGCAGCAGCATTTCTCAAGGCTTGCCTTGGTGCAGATGCAGCTTCATTCATGCCTTGTTTCTGTTTCTCAGGGCTCTTTCCTGGGAGCTGGACCAGCTCTGCTGCTCCCCAGGGCTCTCTTCCCAGAGAGAAGCACTGTGTTGGTTCCTGGTTGGTATTTCAGGTGGCTCAGGCAGCTGCCAGGGTGTGGATCAGGGCAGGGGGCAGCTCTTGAGGGAGGGGGTGTCACTCAGCCCCAGCTCTCACATCCAGGTGCCCTGGAGCCCTGTGCACACCCTGGGCTGAGGCTGGGTGAGGCACTGGCTGGGATCTCACCTCCTGCTGGCACCCACTTGCTCTGCCCATCCTTGTCAGCCAAAGTGGCTTTTCCCAGAGCTCTGGGACCTGGCACTGAACTGCCCAGCCCTTGGCTTCCAAGACAATGCAAGCTGAGGGCTGGAGCTGCCTACCTGCATGGGCATGGCCCACCTGAGCCTGTCATGGCCTCCTGAGACCTTTGGTTGTGAGGGTCCAGGGAAGGGCAGCCTTCACCTCTTCAGGGGTCAGGAGCAAGGGCAAGTCCAGCCCTTTGGCTTCCAGCAGCTGCCCTGGGGCAGAGTGGAACCAGGAGCAGCACCAGTGGTGTTAGAAAGTGAGCTGATGAGGCTGCAGTGCTGCCCCCTCTGCCCACCCCATGTTCCTGCCCCTGCCCCCCAGGACTGTGGGCTCCCCCCTTCCCATGCCAGCAGTTTGTGCCATGGATCAGTGCCCAGGCAGCTCCAAGCACTGCTGCTCCATTCAGGACAGTCAGTGCACAGCTGGCACTGACAGTACAGTTATTTATAGAGCAGGAATAGTCTGGACTCACCCCCAAGATTCCCAGTGCAGATGACAGAATTGCTGCATCAGCCTCCCCTGACAGTGCAGAGCTTGGAGCTGAGACTTTTGCAAGGAAGAATCATTCCCTGCTCTGGCTGCCTTGGCATGTCTGATGTTATGGTCAGAGCTGTCTCCAGGGAAGGGTTTCAGCCTCCCCTCTGCTTTTTCCTGAACTCAGTTCCATACCAGACTCAATGCTTCCCCCTGGTACCGGTTCACCTGGAAACACACTTGCAGAACAGAATCTCTTCAACAAAAATGAATTTATTTTTTTATAGACAACTCCAGTCAGCACAGTCAGTTTTGCTTTAACATCAACACAGCCTGGGTCAAACTGAACCAGCCCCAGTGCAGTGGCTGTTAGGAAGCTGTGCTTGTTCTGCCCCTCTCCCCTGGCAGCACTCCTGTCGTTGCCGTGATCACACCCCACCTTCTGCTGAGCCTTTCTCAGTCGTTTCTGCACATCATCTCATGCCAACTTATCTCATGCCATCACCCCTTCTGCAGATCAGCATCCCCAGCAGCAGGAAGGACAGAGCCATGTGGGTACCAGGGTGTGCAGGCATGGTCAGCTCAGTCATTTTAACCCACTGTTCAAGTGAGTTTTTCCCAGGGCCACTCTGTCCTGAGTGAATCCATCACTCCTGCTCCTAAAGACTGAGAGCTGCAAGCAAACACCAGTGCTGGGAGCTGCCCAAATGCAGAAGGGAACTAAGAAGTCTAGAAGTTGACAATCAAATTTCAAACCAAACTAGTAACTTTAAGAAAATCCAAATTTCAGAACTTGGCACGACCTTTTCTGAAGTTAAATTAAAAACAACGCTCATTATTGAAGCTCCTTCACAGCTCTGCAGGACAATCCTGTCTGCCTGTCGTAGTTTGATTATGCTTAAATACTTTACAACAGTAGTTCATTTGTTCCCAAGAGCATTCCAAATACCTGAACACATTCACTAAATTCATGGTTTCACACAGCAATTATGCTCTACTGGTAATTTAGTGGCACCTGGTGCATATTGCCTTTCCCAACGTAGACTTTAAAATCTCAAATTCATAAATATTTGTATTTTAAATATCTAGTTTTACATGAATATTGGGTATTTCTAGCCTTTTTTCTTTCTGTTTCCAGGTTTTAGTTCAATAAGGAAACCATTTTACATCACAATCTGATCTGACACCAACCTCACACCCCGTCACACCACAGTCTTTAAGAATCATTATTTAAAAACCTATATCCTAAAGCAAAACTAAAAGGAATTATGGGGAGAGTTGGACACCAGGCTTCACCCACAGGAGTTAAATAATATCTTGGCTGTTAATGAATTAGTCTGATTATTTTTTTAAGTTAACATTCACCAGTTTGGCTTTACAACATTCTGACCCTGCCCATCACGTTAACAGCTTAACCTGAGAGCCCTTAAGGCAAATCTCACTTCTCATCAAGAGATAGCTTTAAATATGAACTTTAGCAGTTGAAACTTTGAAGTAACTAAAAAAGAACCAAAAATTACGAGGAATTCACGTCCCCTCTCTCATACACACTGCGGAGCAGGTCCGTGCACGGCCCCGGGGCTCCCTCTGCCCCCCCTTCCCTTGGCCCTCTCGGGGCCGCAGCAGCCGGGGGGGTCTCGGCTCGTTTCTCTTCGGGCGCCGCCCCCTCCTGAGGAAGTCTCTCCCGAGCCCGTTTGCCAGCGGAGGGTTTGGGCAGGGTCATCTGGAAGGCGCACCAGAGCACGGTGCGGACCTTGCGGGTGGCCAGGCACAGAGCCCGGAGCGCCGCGGCCAGAGCCAGCACCACTGCAGGGGAGGAAAAGAGCGCTGCCTTCAGTCCCGAGCGCTGCGGGGCTGCCCTCACACCCACCCTGTCTGTCTGTCCCTTTGCAGGTTTATTAAAGCTGGGTCTTAATTTCTCTGCCCTCACACAGCGAGGTGTGCGGGTTTTAGGCTCTGAGTTTGTTACAGAACCTTCCTGCTGCAGGTGCAGACCGGTACACACACATTAATGGCACCTGAGCACTGCTGGGGCTGCCCTCGTCCCACACCTCATCTGTCCCTTTACAGGTTTATAAAAGCTGCATCTGAATGAGGTTCTGAGTTTGTTTGAAGGTTCTGAGCCTTCCTGCTGCAGCTGCACCCCAGGGTTGGGGTGCTCCATGTACACACACCCCCTAATGGCACCTGAGCACTGCTGGGGCTGCCCTTGCCCCACACCTCATCTGTCCCATTACAGGTTTATAAAAGCTGCATCTGAATTTCTCTACCCTCTCACTGCGAGGCAGTGTGTGGTTTTTAGGTTCTGAGTGTGTTTGAAGGTTCTGAGCCTTCCTGCTGCAGCTGCACCCCAGGGTTGGGGTTCTCCTGTACACACACCCTAATGGCACCTGGGCCCTTTAATCCTGAGCACTGCCGGGGCTGCCCTTGCCCCCCACACCTCCTCTGTCCCTTTACAGCTTTATAAAAGCTGCATCTGAATTTCTCTGCCTTCACAGAGAAATTCAGATTTCTCTGGTGTGTGGTTTTTCGGTTCTGAGTTTGTTTGAAGGTTCTGAACCTTCCTGCTGCAGCTGCACCCCGGGGTTGGGGTGCTCCTGTACACACACATTAATGGCACCTGGGCCCTCCCCTTCTGGTCACAGCAGGGTCCTTCCCCTGTCCTGTCAGGAAATCCTTACCATGGGTGAAGGAACAGCTGGTTTGGGGCACTGGGCTGAAGCACAGCTCATGTTCTGTGAATGGGTGTTGAACCACTGGGCTGTGGTGCCAGGCTGCCCAGAGCAGCTGGGGATGCCCACCCCTGGAAGTGGCCAATGTTGGACAGAGCTTGGAGCACCCTGGGATAGTGGAAAGTGTCCCTGCCCATGGTAGAGGTGGAATTGGATGAGATTTAAGGATCCTTCCCACCCAAACCATCCTGTGATTCTGTAATAAATGCTTAATATTGGATCAGATGGAATAGAAAGGTGCTGTGGAAACAAGACCTGCTCCCAAACAAACCAGAACAGCTTCAGGCCTTTCCCTCAAGAGCAAATACAGTTACTGCATCCAATAATTAACTGTTCTAAAAAATCCTCCCCAACTGCTGCTCCAGGTTCAACCCCCCAGTAGAGCCATGGGAGGTAGAGGACCAAGCTCCCCCCTCCAGGTAAGTAATGAGATCCCACTGTGCAGAGCCTCCTCTCCTTTCCCAGCACGAGAACCTGGATCTCCAGGCCTGACAACTCCTTCCCAGACTGCTCTGTTCTAAAGACAATTATTTTCATGGGCTTCAACACCCAAAAAAATCCCCTTTACCTTAACAAGTCTCATAATCTTTAGTCAAGGTAAAGAGAAACAAGAATGATGAGGAACAGGTGAAAAGAAAGAATGCTGCAGTGCATTTTCTGAGGTAAACTTCAGCATTACAGAACTGCATGATGGGATACCCCAAAGTAAAATAATCTCTGTAATTCAGATGGAGAAAGAACAGCAGAAGGGATCAGAAGATTCAGAAACAGCTTCTGACACAGGGTAGAGATCAGAGTGTTGCAGGGAGCAGGAATTTACCCTGACTCCATCTCAGAGACAAGGGAACCTGCCACTCTGCCTGTGCCCTGGTGAAAGATTAAGCTGAATATTTGGGACACCATTAAGAATGAAAACATTCTGCCCATTGTATTTTTGTGCATCCATCCAAAATACGATTTGTAATTATGCCAGTCTAAGACAGAAGATGCTTGAAGAGGAAATCCATTTGTAAGCTAAGGCCATGTTGGTCACTTTGGGCAGATTCAGCATGGAGATACCAAGGAAGTTGTAGACAAAGACAGAGCAGGGGGTTCATAGGAAGAGGAATATGGGGGGACAGGGAGAAGCTGTCACAGACACATTTTCTGAAAAATCCTTTCCTTAGGATTTTTTCTCCTGAGAAGCTGAGAGGCCTCAGGAACAAAATGTGAACAATGGTTATCTGCTGCTGTGGAATGCAACAGGTGCATCTGGGATTGGTCTCATGTGGTTGTTTCTAATTAATGGCCAATCACAGTCAGAGTCTGAGCCACAAGCCTTTGTTATTAATTCTTTCTTTTTCTATTCTTAGCCAGCCTTCTGATGAAATCCTTTCTTCTATTCTGTTAGTATAGTTTTAATATAATATATATCATAAAATAATAAATCAAGCCTTCTGAAACATGGAGTCAGATCCTCATCTCTTCCCTCATCCTAAGACCCCTGTGAACACCATCACAAGAAGCAAGAGGCAACTGCTTAGTAACACCTCCAGTCCCTGAATGTGTTATCAAAAAAACCCACTAATTTTTATTCCTTACTAGTTTATTATTTGAATTACCACCTCCAAACTGATTTAACCTATTTATCTCTAAAACCCAGTTTTAGTGCCTCCTCAAACCTTCACCCAAACCCCACTCAGCCTACCTTGGACAAAACCCTAACACTGAGAAGTTAAAACTTGAATTACAACCCCTCACTTATTTTTGCAAGATGTTCAACACCCCAGCTACCTCATCAGGGCACACCAGCCCAGCTGTACCTCTCTCATCCTGGCACCTGGGGGGGCCGTGCCGCTGCCGGCTGGAGGCGCTGACAATTTCATCCTTCCTGCGAGCCTGCACCACGTGGATGGACTCCAGGTGCTTGTCCAGGGCAGTGGAGATGTTGGCGTGGAGCGGGGAACTGCGCAGGCGCTCCATCTTCCCCAGCAGAGTCACAACCTGAGGGACAATGCACATCTCACAGGGGCTCACACTTACAGGGAGATCAACTAACCAGGGAGAACAGGTTAATGAGCATCATTACTTCATTTTGAGAGCAGTTCAGGAAGTTAAAGGTGAAGGAGGTTGAAGTTCTTACCCAGGATTTGTTATCGCCAAACCGAAAACTGGGTGTGCAAAGGACAACAGCAAAGCTACAACACCCCAGCAGTCACAACCTGGTGAACAATGCACACCTTACAGGGGCTCACACTTACAGGGAGATCAACTAACCAAGGAGAACACATTAATGATCATCATTACTTCATTTTGAGAGCAGTTCAGGAAGTTACAGGTGGAGGAGGTTTAAGTTCTTATCTGGGATTTGTTATCTCCAAACCCAAAGCTGTGGTAGAGCTGGGTGAGCAAAGCTACAACACTCCAGCAGCGTCACAACCTGGTGAACAATGCACATCTCACAGGGGCTCACACTTACAGGGAAATCAACTAACCAAGGAGAACACAATAATGATCATCATTACTTTGTTTTGAGTGCAGTTAATGAAGTTACACCTGAAGGAGGTTTAAGTTCTTACCCAGGATTTGTTATCTCCAAACCCAAAGCTGTTGAACAGCTGGGTGTGCAAAGGACAAGATCAAAGCTACAACACCCCAGCAGAGTCACAACCTGGTGAACACTGCACACCTTACAGGGGCTCACACTTACAGGGAAATTAATTAACCAGGGAGAACACATTAATGAGCATCATTATTTCATTTTGAGAGCAGAGAAGTTACAGGTGAAGGAAGTTTAAGTTCTTACCCAGGATTTGTTATCGCCAAACCAAAAACTGGGTGTGCAAAGGACAACAGCAAAGCTACAACATCCCAGTAAGGACCCCCAGGTTACTGGTTAATACCAGAATCTGTACAGCTTTGAGACACCCCTGGTTAATACCAAACCTGTACAGCTTTGAGACACCCCTGAACAAAAGATGCTTTCAGAACAATGTTTTGTTCTGAATTTCTTTTTTGCGTTTTCCTGAATTCAGAGCACTGAGGTTCTCCCTTCTCACAGCACTGCTGAAATTTCAGGGTGAAAACCCAGATGGGGACTTTGAGCTGTGCAGGGCAGCTTGGGCCAGCAGCAGTCACAGCTGCACTGAGAAAGGGAAAGCTGCTGTGGAACCATGGCTGACTTTGGGATCAACACTCAGCACTAAGGGAGCTGAGAACAAACATTCAGCAATAATTCACGTTCATTTAGTCCACTGAAAATGTGCATCTTTGTTGTCTTATCTTACACCAGTCACATCACTTGTGGGTTTCCCAGTGGTGAGTGACTCCTCAGCCAATAATGCTGAGAACCTGGTTAGTGGTGTGCAGAAAAAGAGAAACTAAAAATCCCCAAATTGGGATGTCCCTCAATCCATGGCTACACTTGATGTCTTAAAGGAATGAATGTGATGGTCACGAAGATTTAACAGGATGCTCCAACTATGAAGAGTTAATCCCAGATTCAGCCAACTCAGCTTCTACTCAAATCTTTGTACCAGGGTTCCTGTCTGGCTATCACCAAGATTTCTGATGTTAACAGGTTTTTAACAGCCCCACTCTGCTGTTGAGCATCCTTAAAAGTACCCAACAAGGGTTTGAGGTGAAGTTTGATTCCTCAAATGGCTGGAGAGGTTTAAGCAGTGTTTTGGAGGCAGGCTTGGATTACCAAGCCTTCTAAACATGGAAAGTGAGGCTGTTCTTTTGGGGTTCACAGAGCAGGAGTTTTAGTGCCCTAAGCCCATCCATGTCTTGCAGTCCATGGGCAGCAGCAGGCAGGTCCTGCAGGAGGGAGCAGCCACAGTTCCAGGGATTCTTTCTGCTGTGTGAGGCAGGCAGGACAGGCTGCTGCTCCCCCCTGCTGCCCCAGCACTGCTGCAGCCTCCAAACCCACAATTTCCCAGAACCCTTCCACCCCACAGCCCCTGGCAGGAGGGACAGCTTGGTTTCTCTTCTCCTTGCCTGCAGCACCATGGCTCTGGGCTCTGGGCCTCAGGAGGGCCACAGCAGCCCCTCAGCATTCTGATGGCAGAGTTTGTGCTGCTCCTGCCCCAGCTGTCACCTCCCCAAGGACCCTGGGGCTGTTTGCCCACAGAGCTCAGACTCCCTTGCCCTGCTGGGTTAAAGATCAAACTGGTAACAGCAACTCAGGCTGAAGGTGTAAATTATCAAATAATCATTCTGCATTAAAATATACCAGACTCTCAAGCAAATATAAATCTTCCAAACATTAACTAAAGCCATTTTTTTCCATAAAGACCTCCTCTATCAATGTCTCCAAATCCACAGTGACCATTTCCCTGCCAAGCTGCTCTGAATGCAGCACCCCTGAGAGCTGTGCACAGGCTCCAGGACTGGATGCTGCACATTCCTACACCAGGAACAACATCCTCCTGTAACTGTGAGCCTCAGCCCCTCTGTGGTTCCCTGGAAACAGCACCCAGGAGCTGCAGAAGCTCTACCAAGGACTGCTGAAATGCCATTCCCTGCACAGCAATGAAGAACAAAGCTATTTTGGGAAAAGCTGCTCTGATCATCTTACCTATCTCACACTGTACTCTAAGTTCAATAGATTTTTTTTTTTTTAGTCCTACAACTCACTCTGGCTTGTTCCCGTAGCTGATCCACAATTAAGCGATCAACCCTTGATGGATTTGATGTCAGCCTTGGAATTGGAATGTTGTTAGTACTGGAAACCTTCTTCCCTTGGAAATTCTTAGCAAGAGCTGATTCAGTCTGCAGGAAAACAAAAGAACAACTCCCTCAGAATGTACATGCAGAGCGTGCTTCATTACAGAAACAAGAAAAAATATCAGGTTCAATTTCTTCCCATCAGGGTTTTGGAGATTTTTAAAGGAGACAATGAGGATTCAGGCATTTGGGATTTAACCCTCTGGTGAGACAATCACCTGCTTTTAAGTGAACAACTGCTTTACTCAAAGCAGTTCAACTAAAGCCAACACACCGTGTTCCAGCAGTGCTATGTCTGCTCACTCTGACTACAGCCTGTACTGGTTTTGCCTGGAAATAAAATGGAGGCAAGTCAGAATTACAGGGAAAAAAAATGACCAAACAGATGTGGATCTCACACATAAAATTAAAATAAAACTGTTTTTCAGTCAGCAATTAATCTAATTTTTGTACAGATTAAACTACAGAAAGATTTTTTCCTAAGCACCTTGGTCCAGTGGAAGGTGTTTCTGTCTTTGGTCTTGGTCTTTAAGGTCCCTTCCAAACCAAACCATTTCAGGATTCTATATTTTATTTAGCCATCAGAAAACTATTTTGAAAACTGTTTGCAATATTCCAAGTTTCCATCTCTTTCATCCCCTTGTTATGTCACTCTAAAACACCCATAAGAACATAGAATTTGCTAAAACTGATTTAAAACTGCAATTCTTGGATGGTTTCATAAGTAGTCACTATCAACAAGAACATGGAGTGCCAAGACAAGGGGGAATGGCTTCACACAGAGAGAGCAGCTTTGGACTGGATATTAGAAATAAATTGTTCCCTGTGAGGGTGGAGAGGCCCTGGCACAAGTTTTCCAGAGCAGCTGTGGCTGCCCCATCCCTGGCAGTGCCCAAGGCCAGGCTGGATGGAGTTTGGAGCAGCCTGGGACAGTGGAAGGTGTCTCTGCCCATGGGACTGAAGGAGATTTAAGGTCCCTCCCAGCCCAAACCATTCTGGGATTCTGTGATAAACTGAATTTCTCCCACCATGACTCATGCCAGCTTTTTCTCTCTTGCTCTTTCCATGCACCCCAGACACCACCTCCCCTCCTGAAGCTGGGCTCACTCTTCCTCAACCCCTCTATACAGAGAAACTCCTGGCGTTTGTCAGCAAACACCACCAAAAAAAATCCCCACATTACATCTTCTTGGAATTGGTTTCTTTGTAGGGATTGGCACAGAAGAACTCCCCAAGGCCCCACTATTGCCAGGTTACATTTGGCCCAGCTCACCCCACAGACAAGCCCAGGTATTGAAATTCAAAGCCCATCTCAGCTGGTGAAATGAAGACAGGTTTTCCTACAGACCTGCTTTTAGTAGGGCTCCACACAGCACTACCTGAGCCTTTTACTGCAAGGGTTTTAATTAAATGACCCTTCCCTGGGGAAAAAAACAAAGAACCCCTTCAAATACACCTTAGGTTTAAATCTTCAGGGAAACAGGAGGTAGGAATTCAGTATAGTTTCTAAAAAATAGAATTGAAAGAATTAAAGTTTAGTTTCAATTCAAACCATATTTACTGGTTTTGCTTCCAAAGTTCCAGAGGCACTGTATTTATTGTGTTAATAAAAAGGGTATAGAACATGTTTGTTCCTTATGAACACACCTTCCCCAGCCCTGGGACTGGAAAAACCCCTCAATTCCTGCTTTTGGTGCAATATTCCATACAACATTAGCTATGCTTCCAGCCAGGCTACAAATCCCCACACCTTTCACTTTCTGTCCCTAAACAAATGTGTAACTCTGAAGTCCCATCAAGCACTTCAACTTCTCCCAGTAGAACAACCCATGATTTGTGACTGCACTGAGCAGGATGAGATCTACATCAAATCTGGGATATTTTTCTAGTTTGGTTTTCTTACCTTCTTCCTTTCTTTCTCCAAAGCTCTCCACTGCTCATAACACTCCTCCAGTCTCACGTGCAGCTCGCTGGCAGGCCCACTGCGACTTTTCACTTGCTTTTGAAATCCAAATGCTGACACAAACCCAGAAAGGGCATTGTCACCATACATCTTCTCTGTGAAGCAGGGGTAGAGGCGTTTGAGATCATCCTGGGAGAACAAGGTGTGAGGCTCCACCAGGGGCACCACGGAGCGGCCCAGGAGGTGAGCAGATCTCATGGGGAAGGTGCTGGGGCCCAGCTGCCGGTTCCTCCTGAAGTCACCCACCACACAGTTGGGAATGCCTGGAGCCTGCAGGCAGCTCCCAGCACCGATGGCACTGGTGTCCCCATTCCCTGCCCCCAGATGCAGCTGCCCCTGAGACTCCAGTAACTCCTGGTACATGTCCTGGAACACCCCATCTGCCTGGTTCTGCCCTTCCAGATCGCAGTGCTCGCTCGGTGCCTTCAGCTGGAAACGCTGCTTGTTCAGATTGTCAATGATCCCCAACTGCTGAGCCAAGTAACTGTCACAGAATCCATTGGGCTGCTTCAGCTTCTTCTCACTGAGGTACTCGAGGAGGTTCTCTTCCCCACCCCTAACCAGGGCTTCCATGCATGCAGCTGCCCGAGCTCGCTCTGCAGTGCTGTAGCCAAAGTCAAGGCTGGAGAGGAATGGGTTGTCCTGACAGTACTTGTGAAGTAAATTACTATTTAAAGGCAAATTTGAAGATGGCAACTGAAAAACATCATTAGAATGACGAGAGCTTTTTGGAAATGCAGGTGACTGATTATTCAGTTTCAACAAAGGATTTGGATTCTGGAAAGGGCCAGAGGTTGTGGGTTTGGTTTGGATGTTCATCCATGCTGGCCTGGCACTAGAGCCTGCTGAGGGGACTGCTGCACTGGGCAACAGTGGGAGTGATTTATAGAATTCAGGATTCTGAAGATCAGCCTTGGAAAACTGCTGCTTTTCCACACCATTATTGCCTGGACAAGCTGCAAAAGATTTTAGTCCATATTCAAATTTTTGCCCAAAATCAGTGCCGAAGGAAGATTCGCTTGCAAATTGTTTTTCTGATACAAGTCCTACAGACTTGGGAAATGTAAAGTCGTGCTGATCTGAAATTGTATCTTCAAATTTTTTCTGAGTTCCTGATTTAACTTGAAATAATTTAGCGTAGGGCTCTGCATCCAGAGATGGTGCCTCAGGGGTTCCATTTACCAGCTTTCTATTTTCTTGGAGGCTACAACTGGTGCCCTTGTTGGGCTTTGCTTTACCAGCATGAGAATATTCAGTGTACCTGGTAAAATCTGTGTTCTCATTGTATCTGTGACACTGTGGAAGGAATGGTTCAGCCCGCTTTGGGTGCACCTGTGCCTCTGCTCCTTTGGGACACACCTTCTCCCTTCCATAAGAATAAGCATCAGCTCCCGAGTCTTTGATTGCTTCTGAGTACCCAGCCTGGGCTGCAAAGGTGTTTTTCAGGTAGGGGTAGTTCTGATAGACAGCTGCTGTCTTCACACTCTCATTAGCCTGCAAGGTGCAGCCATTGGCACGCTCACTCCTGGCAGAGTACAAGCTCTGCTCTTCCAGGTCCACGCCGGCAAAGCCGCGGTAGCAATCGTCAGCTTTCTGCTGTGCCACCAGGGTGGGGCTCTGCAGGAACTGCTTCTCAGCACCAGGGAGGGGCTCAGAGCCATAGAAACCCTGCTGGGGCACTGCCCCAACCACTGCCCTCCTGCCCTCTGGCAACAGCTCATGGTGCTCCATTCTGCTCGTGCTCACCGGCCACACTGACTTCAGGGTGGGAGGGCAGCTCCTTCAAAAACAACAAACACGTGGTTAGGCACTGATCTGTGCTGCTGCTCTTCGTTCCCACACACAAAGCAAGGTTTAACAAACAAATCATTCCCAAATAATTTCTCTCTAACGATTGCAAGATGTCTGACTTCAACTTCTCCCCAGTCCTGCCATCCTCAGTTTCCCATATCTGGCTGAGAAAACGGATTCTGCCTTGTCTGAACAGACCACCACAGCTCAGGAGCTATGGACAGGCCTTCAAGCTGCACACATCAAACCCTGGTCTGTCAGTCTGTCCATCATCACCAAAATACTCCTGGTTCAGCACCAACTTCAGGCACCCAGACTGCCCTCAGTGTTCCTAAGCCATGTCCCAGCACTCCAGAGGAAATGTTTCTCCCTCACCTCCTTTGTGCTTCCTGCAGGGAAAGCCAGAGGCAGCATCCCAGCACACCTCATTTCTTTCCACTACCCACCATGAATGAACACAGCACCATCAATCCCTGTCTGCCAAGAGCTGTAAACAGACTCAGTAAAGTGGAAATGTTCCTGGAAGCCATTGCAGGCCAGATCTGGGAGTGCTCAACCAGCCCTGGTGTCCACAGCAAAGGAATTAAGGAGTTTTTTTGTGGTATCAAGACTGACTCTGAAGTTTTCCCTGATTTCAGCCACATAAATGAAATCACTGGAATTGTTTGGGAAGACAGAAAGGAAAGCAGTGCCTGGTTTGGGAACCTGAGACTGGGCTCCCTGTTTTGTCTCTTAGACCTGGAAAAGCCAGAGAGCTCTGGAAATTCATGGGGATGCTGGACCTGCCCCCTTCAGTTCAGGTTGTTATGACTGTGGAATTGTCTCTTCCTGTGCAGGAATAGAGGCAAAATAAACCTGACATTTAGAAACACAAATATTGCTTAGGTAGCACTAACAGCAAGAAACATTAATTTTGCATGGAATTTTCTCCTGCCAGTTCAGACAAATGTGAAGGAGTTTGTGCTTGGTGTATTTTTTCTGTGAATTGACATTAATTAAGAAAGAAACCTAAAGTCTGAATTTAGTCTTCATTAAAACAAAAAAAAAAAACAGACCAAGGGGATTCATCTGAATAGAGCATGTCCACAACACTTGTTAAGATCTTATTAAAAAAATGCCAATTAACAAGTTCTGTAAATATCAGAGAGCTGCCATGCAATCTAAGTGCTTTGGGAAAAGCTTCCAAGTGTCCCAAGGAAAATGCTGAAGGGAAAGGGAAAGGAAGGGAGAGAAGGGAAAGGAAGGGAGGGAAGGGAAAGGAAGGGAGAGAAGGGGGCCTGACCAGCAGCAGATGGAGCTGACCCAGGAGCACAGGGAGATCAGAGAGAGGAGTTTCTGTCACCTGCACCTCACTCACCCCTCAGCAAAGCACGGCTGTGGTTTGTCTTGTTCCTCCAGGATGTTTGACACGAGTCCATACAAATCAGTTTCACTGCCATAATCATTCCTTTCGGGCTGAATCCTGAAAACCAACTGGGTGTTAATAAAAAATTCCTTCATTTCAAGTACTTCCTATGTTAAATTAAACAGAAAAATAGAATCCATCTACTCCAACACACCCACACTCACTCCCTGTCAGGGATGACTACCTGGACTTCAGGTTAATCTGAGGAGCAGCAGGCTGCTTGGTGTCATCTGTACACGTAGACCAAGGGGGGTACAAAAGGGAAGGGTCCATGGGTGCAGAGTACTCTGATGTTGAAAGGGAAGAACTGTAGGCCTGAGGTAACTCCACATTTTCTTCATTCTGCATTGAATGTACAATAAAAGCATTTGTTTAACATGAAACACATCAAAGTATCGTTTTGTCATTGTACATGGTTGTAACTAACTCTGGGAGGAACCAGCACATGAGAAGTCAGCAAACCACACACTTGGAACACAACTTATTTCAGGCCATGGTAATGTCTTCAAGCAGAATTCTCAGAATTCTCAAGCAGAACTCTCTGTCCCTTCCCTTGCCCTCTGCTGCAGATGGAAGCTGATGGATCATTCTCACCTTTCACCCCTCTTTTGAGCACAAACAGATGATCTCAGGTGTGCTGAGCCAGTGTTGCTTAAGGCTTACGGAAAGTTTTGTATTTTACATCCTGCCTGGCAATTGTTTAAGAAGGTGCTGGAGCTGCACATCACAACTTCTGTGTTCTGTGTGTTCTGAGCTGAGATTTGCTGGAAACTGAGTAGGGGACACCTTCCCAGGCACCCAGAGACCCCCCAAAAAGGCCCAGGCAGGCATAGCAACAACAATTGGTACTGGACTTGTAAGATGCTTTCTTCAATCCCACCAGACACCAGGAGCTGTTTGTGAATGGGAGAATCCACACATGGGGCCCAACCTCAATTATGCTGGATCCACAGGGATTTAAGAACAGCCCAAGGTTTTTGGAAAACAATGTAAAACTGTTTATTCTTGAGACTGGAATGGGAGGCAACACAAAAAGAATAGTGAAGAAATATGAACCACAGTGTGCATCCACAGATCCAGCATCAGCCTCCCCCAGGACAATCCAAAAAGGGAACACACCAGGAAATTATTGGCAAATAGACTTCTCTCATTGCCATGGCAGAATGGGTATCAATAATTATTGCTAATAGCTGATACATTTCCTGGGGGCCTGAAGCTTTTCCCTGCCAGGCCAACCAGGCTGAGGCACACAATACCTACAGGTGTGTCAGCAAACTGTCCTGGTTCTGGCCAGGACAGGGTTAATTTTTGCAGTAGCTGGGAAGGGGACCCAGAAATTATTCTGTACCACCCAAGCTCATTGCCTGGGGTGGGGCAAAGGGGCTCTTTGGGGATCCTTCCAGCCAATAAAAGGTGCTGGAGGGAGCCATCCAGAATAACAAAACTTCTCCATGTGAATCCCTCCCTGTGCCCTCTCCATGAGTGCTGTTGCTGTTCCCTTCCCTTTTCTTCTCTCATTGCTGCTCCCAATAAATTGCTCTTAGCTCAGCCTGGGATCTTTGCTTTTTGTGCCTCCAATTCTCCTCTCCACTGTACCACAGCAGGGAAGGGGAGGGATTGGACCAGTGTGTGGTTGGAGAGTCTCAGTGGGAGGGGCCATTCCCAAACCAGGCACCCAACAAACCTGACACATAAAGGGTTAACAGCAGATCTGCCCAGATTTGCTGGAAACAAAGGATCCAAGCATTTGTTGGAGTGGGTATGGAGCACCAGGCTCTGGGGAAGTTGAACAGTTCAGTGGAGTGTTAAAAACCACACTGCAAACAGAGGGGGTGGGACCTTCAAATATTGGGATCTGCATTTAGTGATCAGTGAATACCTGAGGCCACACCAATCCAGCTGGGGCTGCCATCAAAACCTCCATGTCTCATAGAATGAATAAAGGACAAATCAAAGAGGGTCAGAATAACACCTCAATCCAGAGATAAACTCAGTCCTTTTGACATCTGTACAGGAGACCTTATCAAGTATCCACATCCTGTGAATATCTGGGTCAAGAACGCTGCTGTAATTATTTTATCTCCCCAAGGAGAGTTTTGTCCTCTATCAACAAGTACTCTCACTGCAGAAATCAAACTGATCTGGACCTTCCTGTTCAGGACATCGGGTCTAAGACCACAGAACAATGAGGCACCAAAGGAACACAGGAAAGGACCACACCAGGTTCATTTCACAACACACTCAGCTGGGAATTTCAAGCATTAGAGCATGGAAGCACCATTCAGGACTGAACAAACTACAGGAGCAGGTAAGTGAGAAATCACCTCCTCTGGACCTTTGGGACTAAGAAAGTTAAAAAGTAACTTCCTGAACTGTGCCTGGGAAGAAGGCCTGTCTTCCACAGAACTTGAATGCCCTCAAGGGGTAGCAGCAATTCCAACTGCAGGAATTGTTTTAGACAAACACAATTGCACAGAGCAGCATTGCAAAGACAGTGCCAGATGCCAAACTTGCTGTAATGTTGGTATAATTTTGTACTGGTTAGGATTCTAACTGTGACATGTTTCCCTGAATTGCCTTAACCTTTTTGAATATTAAACTTACATAAGTAATCCTTTTGTTCTTTCTTGTCCAGTCAAAGACAGTAACAGGAAACCAATTGTACAATGGTTTAAGGAGGATGGAAGAGAATTTAAATTATTAATTAATTTTACAACTAGGTGGGAATCTGACAACACACACTGTCTAAAATTTCCTTTGATGCATGAGGAGGATGAAGGTAAATATTGCTGAGGTAGAGGAGATAAAGCAGTAGCAAAAGGCCATAGAATACAAGTAAAGGTAAAAGGAAACCCCTGACCATTAACACCTCCCAAAGCACCTGAAATCTGGGAAATCAGCCTGAATGGAATTAGGGAAGCAGGGAAACAACATTGACTATTTAACATTGACTGTACTTAAAACCATAGTACATATTATTCATGCTTTTATTGCTCTAGACCTGATCAATAATGGAACCACAATGCAGCCAACAGGACACAGAGCATGGACCCATTAAGAAAGAAACCAGAGGTGTCAGCACCTGTACAGCTCATGGACAACAGCAGAAGGAAATACAACTGAAATTCAAGATTTCTGCCTGGATATGGAACAGAACATCTGTAAGTTTGAAATTCCACCAGTGATTAATATAAAAAGGATACTCAGATACATGAGTAAAAGGTGGGTATAGAAATATATATATATAGAAATAGATAATTAATTAAATCACATATTAATTTTTGTGTTTGTAAATTTACCCAGCTTGGAGATTCTAACTATTCAACCCCCAAGAGCTTCCTTTAAACTACTAAGAAACACCAATATCTTAATTTCAACTGTACAACCCAGCCCTATGGGTATGAGCCTTGTGCTGGTATAGAAATTGCTACAATGTAAAAATTTGCAAAGGCAGTTTAAAGCAGCTAAAAACAACAGCACAAACTCTTTACTATCCATCATGACCCTAAAGAAATCCATCAGGTGATGAAATGAGCAAAGAAAGATGGGGATCACCACAGGTGGGATGTTTTATTTAAGGCTGCACAAGCTCAGTGACTGCATCAGGCAGGAACTGTGCATTGGACAGGCAGGTTAATGCAAACTTTAGTGTCTAAATTCTCTTGCTTTTCACTCTTTGGAGTGCTGGGAAACTTCCCTGGGCACCAAGCACAGAATAAACAACATCTCCCTTCTCAACTCGACCCTTCCTCTACACTTAGAAAGTTCTTAAAACCAGCAACAATGTTAGCCCAAAACATCTGCTCCAGTTTCTGCTGGTTGGTCCCTGCCAGGAGTTTGGAACTGGACCCCCTTTCTCCCCATCATTACAGAGTGTTAAGGTACTGAAATAAACTTCCAGCAAACTGATTTCTTGAGGAAAGGTATTATATCCTGATGAAATGACAAGGAACATCTTTACCTTTATTTCCTGATGAAATGACAAGGAACATCTTTACCTTTACCTTTATATCCTGATTAAGTGAAAAGGAGCAGCTTTACCTTATCTAATTGGTTTAGACACAATATGCCTTCTTAACTCTCAGTAAGTGAAACAATAAATGGTGTTTTTGCAGGGTTAAATGGTAAAGACTTCTTTGTGGAGCAGAGTAGTCTGACAAAATAAGTCCTGGATGGATGAAGTAGCAAGTCTGCTCTTGAAGGTACTGGGAATGAGTTTTCATTTGAGTCTTTTACCTCAGTGAAAGTTTATGGCTACAAAAGGCAAAAATTCCAAGAGAGAGCTGACATGTTTAACTGTCCTGGCACTTTCTGCTGATCAGACTGAGAACTGGTTCCTACAAACTCTTGGACTACAAGAATATCTGAGGCAATAGCTAAAGTTCTCCTTCTTATCCACTCTCCAGTTTTCCTAAAAGAGTTGTTTGCTCCTCACTCTGCCTACAGAAGAACAATTACCATGAACATTCCACCAGAACAATGGTGAAACCATTTTACCAAACAACCCCACAGCTTCACCAGTGACTGCATTAGAAAAGCCATTGTCCCCCCTGATGGAAGTTACAACAAGGAGGATTTATTACAATTCCACCAAAATCTGTGATTTATGTTCAACCACTTTAGAAACATCTCCTGATAATTTTGTTGACAAGCAACCCAGACTGTTGCAGAGCTAGAAAAAGAATCAAGAAGGCAGCAAACCTGTGATTTGTAGCAGCCATAGAGCGAGGCAGAGCCCGGCAGGGCGGTGCCGAACACGTCCGTGGGCCGCCCGCCCCCTTCCGCACTGCCCCAGCAGCGGCCGCCGCCTCGGAACGCCACGTTGGGCTGCGGGGACAGAAGGACAGGGACATCAGGACACATGGAATGGCATCAGAACACACAGAATGGCCTCGGAACGCCACGCTGGGCTGCGGGGACAGAAGGACACGGACATCAAACACACAAAGGGGCATGAGGGGACAGGGACATTAGGACACACAGAACGGCATGAAGGGCTGAGGGGACAGGGACATTAGGACACACAGAATGGCATGTGGGCACAGGGACATCAGGACAGAGAATGGGATGTGGGGACATCAGAACACAGAATGGCCTCAGAACGCCACGTTGGGCTGTGGGGACAGGGACATCAGAGCACATGGAATGGAATGTGGGGACATCAGGACACACAGAGAATGGGATGTGGGGACAGAGAGAGGGACCTCAAACACACAGAGAGGCATATGGGGACATCAGAACACACAGAATGGCATGAGGGGCTGTGGGGACAGGGACATCAGGACACATAGAACGGCATGAGGGGACATCAGAACACAGAATGGATGAGGAGCCGCAGGGACAGGAGAAGGACAGGGACATCAGAACACACAGAATGATGCATGGGGCTCTGGGGACAGAGAAAGGACAGGGACATCAGGACACAAAGAATGGCATGTGGGGACAGGGACATAAGGACACAAAGAATGGCATGTGGGGACAGGGACATAAGGACACAAAGAATGGCATGTGGGGACAGGGACATCAGAACACAAAGAATGGCACATGAGGGTATGGGGACAAGGACATCAGAACACAAGGAATGGCATGAAGGGCTGTGGGGACAGAGAAAGGACAGGGACATCAGAACACACAGAATAACATGAGGGACTGTGGGGACAGGGACATCAATATACACAGTATGGCATGTGGGGCCACAGGGACATCAGGACACAAAACAACATGAGGGGCTGTGGGGACATCAGGACACACAGAACAACACGAGAGGCTGCAGGGACAGGGACATCAGGACACACAGAATGGCACAAGGGGCTGTGGGGACAGGGACATCAGCACACACAGTCATAATTACACACAGACACACAATTATAAACACAGCTGGCAGCTATGGATTTTATACCAATGTTAACTTCCATTTCTGATTTACTGCTGGATTTGGTTCCATCTGATCCAAGGATGTGGCTCTATCTGTATCTATGGATGTAAAACACTTTGCTATTTACTCTAAAGGAAAAGCTGGACCTGCCAAAGCCAAGAAACTCCAAAGGTGTTCAGAGACAGAGGAGGTGCAGACCAAGAGGAAATCTGAACTCTCCCAACATCAGAGCCACCACCACAGGGGAACATCAGACACACAGGAATGCTCACAGAATCATGGCGTGGTTTGGAAGAGACCCTAAAGCTCATCCAGTTCCAGCCATGGGCAGGGAACCCTTTCTCCCAAAGCTGCAGAGGAGTTATCCAGCCTTCCTTCACACATTCCTGGACACCTCTGGCCCTTCCCAAACACTGTTTAACTCACATGATGGCATGGATGTGCATTTCCAGTTGATGGGAGCTGGAAATGTCCTACAATACAAACTCTGAGAGCTGTGGGAGGAATCTGCTCTGTCCTTTAACTATGGGAGAAACAACTCCAACCAGAGGGACACCCCTCCAGGTGCCAGAAACCACAGGATAGCAGGAGCTCAGAACAAACAACAGCTGTGCACTCTTCTCCTCTTCTCCCAAGGGTGAGGCACACAAGGAAAAGCTGAACTGGTGAGCTAAACCCCCTTTTAGCCAACAAATAAAAAAGTGAAGTTATTGGCATTTTACCACAGCAGCTCATTTGGGATGATGAATAAATTCAGAAGAATCAAAGTTTCCCAGGGATCAGGGTTCAGAACAAGCTCTGCTCTCTAGAAACCCATCATTCTGCAGCTCCCAAGTGATCTTCATGGTAGTTCACACCACTTTTATATCCTGGTATTATTTAGTGTTTTTCTGGCACATTTTCCAAATAAGTGAACACACTGAGTTATTGCAGAGCTCGGCTCTATACCCTGACCTTACTGTGCCATATTTTCTCCTCAGAGATTGCCATTCACAGGGACACCTAACACTGCGACCCCACAGAACAAGGGCAAACTTGTAGTGCCAGAAACAACCCAAAGACACCCCCACACCCACACTCTCTTCCTTTTTCCACAAACAGGTATTTTTCAGATGCTGAGGGCTATTTTCCCCACAGACCTGAGCTCCGTGTCTCACACCTACTCCCACACAAGAGGGCGCCGTATCCCAGAGGGGACAACGGGGCTCGGACACCCACCGGGGTCGGGCCTCGGAGCCTAAGGGGTCAAGCCTAAGACAACCGCAGCGGCCCGCTGGGTGTGTGACGGGTGAGGGCGCACAGCGAACCCCGGTGCCCGTGTCGCTCCCGGTCCCGTTCCCGTCCCTCACCTCCATGGCTCCGGGCCGGTCTCGGCGCGGGCCCGCGCGGGGCGGCCTGAGGCGAGTTCCGGCCGTTGTCCTCGCGCCGGCCCAACGGCCGCCCCACCCCGCGCGCCCCCGCCCATTGGCCAGCTCCCGACGCGCTCGACCAATCAGCGCCCGCGAGGCCGCCTCGCACCTCCCCGCGCAACGTGAGCGGCTCTGCGGGCCATGCGGTGACAGCCGCCCGGCGAGCGCGGCGCTGCGCAGCGATTGGCCCCGCCCGCCGGCGCGCAGCCAATGGGAAAACGGCTCGCTCGTGCCTCCCGCCAATGAGCGGCCGCGGAGGCGCCGCTCGCCCGGAGACAGCGCCCTGAGCGCCCCCTCGGACCTGTCACCGTCCCTGCCCTGTCACCGTCCCTGCCCTGTCACCGTCCCGACCCTGTCACCCCCGGACCCTGTCACCTCCGGGCCCTGTCACCGTCCCTGCCTTGTCACCGTCCCTGCCCTGTCACCGTCCCAGTCCTGTCACCTCCGGGCCCTGTCACCCCCGGGCCCTGTCACCGTCCCTGCCTTGTCACCGTCCCAGTCCTGTCACCTCCGGGCCCTGTCACCTCCAGGCCCTGTCACCGTCCCGACCCTGTCACCTCCGGGCCCTGTCACCCCCGGACCCTGTCACCTCCAGACTCTGTCGCCTCTGGGCCCTGTCACCCTCCCGATGCTGTCACCGGACCCTGCCACCTCCAGACCCTGTCACCCGTCCTAACCCTGTCGCCTCCTCGACCCTGTCACCCCCAGGCCCTATCACCCACACAGACCCTGTCACACCCTGGACCCTGTAACCTCCCCGACCCTGTCACCTTCCTGACCCTGTCACCACCAAGTCCTGTCACCCTCGGGCCCTGTCACCCCTGGACCCTGTCACCTCTCTGACCTTGTCACCGTACTGACCCTGTCACCTCCAGACCCTGCCACCCCTCTGGGCCCTGTCCCCTGTCACCCCTGGGCCCTGTACCCCCCCAGCCCTGTCACTCCTGGGTCATGTCACCTCTGGGTCTTGTCACCCCCCAGGCCCTGTCACCCCTGGTTCCAATCACCTCCAGACCCTGTCATCCCCCAAGCCTGTCACTCCCAACCCTGTCACCCCTGTCCCTGTCCCTCAGCCACCCTCAGCGGCTGGGCCTGGGGACTGTGGCCCAGCCAGGGGACTGCCACCCAGGAGCTGTGACCCCAGACTGCACACACCTGCAAAGGTACACAAACCAAGGATTTGCTCAGTTTGAGCTGTAATTTTGCTGTTTAATTATTGCACCAAGATTAGATAACCTGGGTTGAGATGGCTGAGACTCTGCTGTGAGGGCGGCAGCTCATGTGGTGACAGTGACACCCAGAGTGGCTCCTGGATGGTGGGACAGCCCTTGCATGGCAGCCCTGACTGGGTTTCCTCTCCTCAGCCCTGCTCATCTCCCACAGGAGCAAGAGGAGCCCTCTGTCACTCATGGGTGACACAGCTGTCCCCAAGTGAGGAGTCCCAGCTCGGCTGGCAGAGAAGCCACAGGGGAGCTGGGACAAGCAGGGGGTCACAGCCCGCGTTTGTTTATACTTTTCATTGTTGCTGCTGCTTTAGATACTCTGCCAGCGCACCACTGTCACTGTTCTCACAGAAAATGACTCTGAAAAGCTCTGAAGCCACACCCAGCTTGTTTTCACTTCCAGAGATACTTTGTGTTGCTCTCCAGCTGTTTTTAAGGAGCCTGGTGACAGCATTTTGTGTCGGTGTTCACAGGGGTTTTCAGATTGGGGAAGAGACGAGCATCTGACTCCATGTTTCAGAAGGCTTGATTTATTATTTTATTATATATATTACATTAAAACTATACTAAAAGAATAGAAGAAAAGGTTTCATCAGAAGGCTGGCTAAGAATTGAATAGCAAAGAATGATAACAAAGGTTTGTGGCTGGGACAGAGAGTCTGATCCAGCTGACTGTGATTGGCCATTAATTAGAAACAACCACATGAGACCAATGCCAGATGCACCTGTTGCATTCCACAGCAGCAGATAATCATTGTTTACATTTTGTTCCTGAGGCCTCCCAGCTTCTCAGGAGGAAAAAAACCCTAAGGAAAGGATTTTTCATGAGAAGATGTCTGTGACAGCATTTTTACTGCCACCCTTCTCTGGGCCACTCAGGGCAGTAGGTGCCCACAGAAGCAGATGTTATTTTGTGAATCTTGGGGTTTTTTGTGCTGCCTTACATCTCCCACTTCCTCAGTGTGTGCTGCAGGATCATGGGGAGAGCAGCCAGCTCTGCCCAGCCCCTTCCTAAATCCATCCAGAGACTGCAGACACAGATGTTGTGTCTGCTGGAAGGCAGAGGATTCACTCCAGGAGATGAGGGGGGGGCATCAGTAAAGGTCTTGGCTCCAGGGTGTGAGAAATGTGTACTTTATGATTGGCTTTTGGCAAATATTAAAATGAATATTATATGTGTTACGTTCAAAAGTGATGCTGTATTAAGTACTGTGTTAAATATAGTTTTAGGTTATAACAAAATGTTAAAATAGAAACTGTGCAATGTAGGATACTTTTTTTCTAAAGAAAGGACTCACACTGAGATAGCAGCCACAGGACACCTGAATCTTTCAGAGAAAGAGAATTTATTGCTCCATTATCAGAAGAAACGAACTTCTTCCTGCCTTTCAGCTGTGAAGACACCTTAGGATTCAGAGGAAGAAGTTGACACTGCCCAGACAGAATGCTGTGTTTGAATGGAATTTATGCATCATATATGAGGTGTATGAATATGCAACAGATCATTGCTTTTAAGGGTTAACCCTCTGTTAATGTGGGTCCTTTTTTGGGTTTATTTTGCCCAGAAAGAGGTACCCAGACTGTCCATAACTCTTTGTTTTTATTTTCTCATATTGTTCTAATCCAAATTATCCAAATTGTTATTACTCTAATTATATTGCTATTTTTACAACCATTTTATTACTGTTAAACATTTAAAATTTTAAAAACAAGGAATTTACACAGGGTTTTTCACACAGGCCGCGTCCCAAACCCACAGAGTTGTGGGGCAGGGATTGGTGAATTCTCCTTGGTGCTACTTTTCCATGGTCCTGGCAATCCCTCTGGGTCCCAGCTGATTTAAATTATATTGCTATTTTTATAACCATTTTATTACTATTAAACATTTAAAATTTTAAAAACCAGCCTGGTACCTGTTGGAGGCAGTAAGAAGCAGTTACAATCAGTATTAATATTTTATTATGCTGTCAAAGCTGCTGGGACAGGCTGCTAATGTGTTGAAGCTCCCAGGATGTTTGGGTTGGCTTTGCAGACACCACTGAGCTTTGGGGTCGGAGCGTTTGCCATCAACACCCTGAGAACACAAACCTCAGAGCACGGCTGGGATTTCATGATTTCATCTCTCTGAACACCACCCAGGGGGATGAGCTCTGTGAAGGAGCCATTGTCACTTCTCAGCACCTCTGCAGTGTGAACTGCTTGTCCAGAGCACAAATTCCAGGGAATCCCATGAGGATCCCCATCCCAAAGCCTGGCTGGAAACTCCCCGTGCTCAGACAGGAGCAGAGAAGCAGAGCTGCAATGGTGAGAAATGGAATTATTGAATTTGCAGGGAGCGAGAAATGATGCATCTGACTCCATCTTATCAGCAGGCTAATTAATTACTTTATTATACAATATTATTCTATATTATATTACATTGCATCTAAACTGAATCTGCCAAGCACTCACTGCACAGAATCTCGTGGCTGTCAGTGACAATCCTGACACACACACACACACCTGGCCCTGACAGGCCAAGAAAACAAAACACCATCACTGTGGGTAAACAATCTCCACATTGCATTCTGTCACAGACATAATTTTTGAAAAATATTTTTACAAAGATTTTTCTCCTGAGAAGCTGGGAGGCCTCAGGAACAAAATGTAAACAATGGTTATTTGCTGCTGTGGAATGCAACAGGTGCATCTGGGATTGGTCTCATGTGGTTGTTTCTAATTAATGGCCAATCACAGTCAGCTGGCTCAGACTCTCTGGTCAGTCACAAGATTTTATTATCGTTTCATTCCTTTCCTTGCTAACATTCTGATAAAATCCCTTATCCTATTCTTTTAGTATAGTTTTAGTATATAATTTTCTTTTAATATATATCATAAAATAATACATCAGCCTCCTGAAACATGGAGTCAAGATTCTCATCTCTTCCCTCATCCTGAGACCCCTGCAAACACCACCACACATTCAACTTCTGCATAAACACAGGCACAGCAAATGAGATAATAATATTCTTGGGAAGAATTATGCCTTGCTTTTCTCTGTGAAGAGAAAATGTGGGGCTACAGGGGATGGGGTGGAGGAGCCCTGAGCCCTCCAGGGCTGGCTGTGACACCTGCCAGGGGTTGGGTGACAGCTCTGAGCTCCCATTGTCGCCTCTCAGGCTCACCCACCTGGGGTTGTTATCAAATATAAACAACCATCGGTGTCAGGCAGGTGCTGCTGAAAGGGAAGTCCTGTCAGGGAAAGTTAAACCATGAGATGTCACTGAAGGATGCCACAATGCCTGGTTTGCAACAGCTGCTGTGTGTCCTCTCTGGAGCAGGAACAGAATCAAAGCCAGATGAAAAATGAAATGAAAATAAATAAAAATAAATGAAAACGGAATTAAATTTTGTACAATTATTTACAGTTAAAACATTACATCAATATTATGTTTGATTATATGTATAAATATAGCATCCTGTATTGTGTTCTAACATACAATTGTATGTTAATATTATATAATACATTAATAATATAATGTATTATACTGTAATGTAATATAATATATTGTAATAGAATGTAATGTAATATAATGTAATGTAATATAATATATGTTACAACACTATATTATATCATATCACATTACATTATATTACATTACATTACAATATATTACATTATATTTTATGTTATAATACATAATATACATATTATATACAATATACATATATTATATATATGATATTATATATTACATTATAATGTAATTAATGTAATGTAATATAGTAGTTATATAATACAATATGCTATACAATATATAATGTAAACATTATCATTAATGCATTAATATTACCACAAAATAATAATGCTTATAATAACTATTATAAACATTAATAATTAATCAAAACTACATGAAAATAGAATTGCATAATTTAAATCATTAAAGCAGGGGTTGCCTGGCGGCCCTGCCCCGCTCAGTCTCACACCATGGCACTCGGCCCATCCCGGGACCGGGACCCCTGAAATACCGCGACGGGCCGGAACACCTAGCCCCGCCCACCCCACCCCATCGACCAATGCCCGCAGCTCTCCTGATGACTGACAGCAGAACGTCCCGCCCCTCACCGCCAAACCGATGGGCGGGGCATTGCGTGACGCACCCATCATTGCCTTGAGCGGCGGGCAGAGCGACCAATAGAAAGGCGGAATCGCGCAGGAGGCGTGGCTTCCCCGCCCTCTTGGCTCCGCCCCGGCGCTCCGCGGCGCCTGCGCTGCGCCGCCCCCTGGCGGCCACGGGCAGGGCCTGTCGGTCGGCGCTGCGGCAACATGGCGGGGCGGGTAAGTGGGGGGGACACGGACCGGCCGCTCTCGCCCATCCCCTGCCCCCTCCTCCGCTCCTGCTCCTCCCTGCGCCACCGCGGCTTTGCCAGCTTCCCGCCGCCCCGCTGACCATTGGCCGTTCAGCCCTGGGGGTGCCCCGGCAGCGCTGTGAGGCTGCGGGGACCCCCTCGCCCCCAGCGCTGTGAGGGGTCCTGGCGGTGCTGTGAGGGTGTGGAGACCCCCGGTGGTGCGGGGGGCTGGGTGGTCACCCCTGTCCCGGTGCTCCCCGGGTCTCTCGGGAGGCTGAGGTGGCCTCTTGGTGATGTGGCATGTGGGATAGGACTGGGGTTCCTTTGGAGCCGGGGCAAGGGTGACCTGTCCCTTGTGGGGCCGGATTTTAGGGTCCCCCAGGTTCGGGGTGGCCCCTTGGCAATGTGGGGTGTGGGGCAGGACTGGGGGTTCCCTCAGGAGCAGGGTGACCCCTCTGTGTGGGTGTGAGGCAGCATTTGGGGTGCTCTGAGGTTGCAGTGGTCTTGTGGGGTGCAGAGCTGGGTTTTGGGGTTCCCTAAGGGATGCTGTGAGGTTGCAGTGTCCTTGTGGGGTGCAGAGCTGGGTTTTGGGGTATCCTGGGGGTGCTCAGAGGTTGTGGTGACCCCTTGGTGCTGTCGGATGAGTGTAGGGCTCCCTCAGGAGCTGGGGTGCAGGATTGAGGGGTGCAGTGAAGCTCAGGGGTGTCTCAGTGCTGCTGTCAGGATTTAGGGTCCCCTAAATGTGCTGTGAAGCTCTGGTGACCCCTCTCCCTGCGACCTTTAGGGATGCTGTGACAAGGGGTGTGAGCCCTTGGTGCTCTGGGATGTGGAGCAGAATTTTGGGGTTCCCTGAGGAGCCTCTGGGGTGCCCCTGTCTCCATGGGGTGTGCAGCAAGATTTTAGGGCCCCCTAAAGATGCTGTGAAGTTCTGGTGACCCCTGTCCCTGTGAGCAAGGACCTTTAGGGATGCTGTGACAGGGGATGTGATCCCTTGGTGCTCTGGGATGTGGGGCAGGATTTTGGGAATTTTTGAAGGGCCCCTGTGAGTTTGGGGTGCCCCTGTCTCCATGGGGTGTGCAGCAAGATTTTAGGGTCACCTAAATGTGCTGTGAAGCTCGGGTGACCCCTTGTTGCTGTGAGATATGGGGAGATTTTCTCACGTTATAAAAACAGCCAGGTGCTGTTTTATAATGTGGATTCTCCTTTTGTGGTGCAGTGGTTTTATTCTGTATTAATTTAAAAAATAAAAAAGTCCCTTATTAGTGAGTGTTCACATCAGCAAGTGGCCAAAAAGGGTTTAACATGTGAAATCCCTTCTTGTGGTGCCTGCACATCCCCTTGTTTTTCAGGTGTCCAGGTGCTGCAGGATGTGTTCGGGTTGCTCTGCTCTTTGCCAGGAGCTCAGTCATGCTTTGCTGGGTGTCAGCCTGGGAAAGTCACATTTTTCATCCTTGGCCAAGTCATTCAGTGCTTGAAATGCCAGGAATTGCTTTTCCAACTGCTTTTTGCACTGTGCTGGGCTGGTGGTGCAGAGCAGGGGTGAGGAATCTGCTGTGCATCCACTGCCACCCCTGAAATGTGCTGAGTAATTGAGAAAAACCCAAGATTTTGTGGTTTATCTCTCATTAACAGCTTCTCCTCTGCTCCACATTCCTGGTCTCACCTTCCTCCTCGCACCTTCTTTTCTTCATCTCACCCAGGGGAATTTGTGAGCCTTGTCTGGATTTTTTCAGCATTCTGTTGCCCAGAACAGGCTCTGCTCAGTGCTGAGATCATTTTACTCACACTGGATGTGGTTCTGAGGCTCCCTGGGCCCTCCCAGCTGTGTCCTCAGTGACAGCCTGGTGCATGGAATTGGGACTGGGAATGTGGGGAGGAAGGAGAAAAATCAACCTCAACTTTATTCTTCTGCTTTGAGCTTTTCTGTTGCTAAAAAATGTGAGAAAAATGTGACCAGCTTGGGAGCCTGATGAAGGAAAGGGGGATTTATGTGAATTTGAAGGAAAGATTGATGCTTAGATCTGGCATTTGGATGAGTGATGCTCTCCTTGGCTTATCAGGAAGCTTCACTGTTTTCATGATTTGCCTACAAATGCAGTTGTTGCACAATTACCAGGCTGTTGAATGCTGCAGAGAGAATCCTTGAGCTGAGAGTTCCATCTCTCTCTCCGAGCTGGGTCTGATCCTTTGAATTCTTTCCAGGGGAGCTGCCTGCTCCTTGCAGCAGTGCTGGGGAGGCTGAGAGCAGGGGCAGCAGGCAGCAGCACCCCGGGCTGTGACCCAGAGCTGTTTTGGGGTAAACACAGAGCACTTGGTGGGAGGATGGAGGAGTGTGAGAGCTCCAGGCACAACAGGTGAGCTGATGCAGGAACACAGGTGCTGTTCTGTTGTCAGCATTTTTAGCAGGTACAAGGTGGGAAGAGGAGCTTTAGTGACTCCTCCTGCCCTGCAAATCTGTTCTGTAATGTCATTTAGAGCTTAATCTCTTTTGCTGGACTGGTGTGATTTGATTTGTGCAGTGTATTCTCCCAGGGAGAAGTTGAATGGCTGTCCTGATGTAGCAGAGAGACAAAATATTGAAACATTTTGAATAATTCAGGTGAATGATAAGCTAAATGTGATTAATTGTGTGATGCTGTTTCAGGTGTGCTCCCCTAATTGCACTGGGGCTCTCCATGGCAAGGAAGAGATGGTGATTAGCAGTGATTGAAGTTTACAGGAAAAACAGTTTATAGTGATTAGAAATAATGGCTGTTTCTGTAATAATTTATTCTGCATCTCTGCATGGGGATCATTAGGCACACAGAGGAATCTGCAGGAGAGGGAATGGTGAGGAGCTGCTGGGTATGGACCTCTTGTACCAAGAAAACCCCTGGAAGTTCCCTGGGGCTGTCTGTTACTAATTTATTAGTAACTACATCAGGAATTAGTTCCCAAAAATTAGTTCCCAAAGGGATGTAGAAACACCAGGTGATTTCTGTGCCTTGTTGCAGTGAGTGGATCCAGCACAAGCTGAATTTCTGCTGTGTCTGCACAGGGGGAGAACTCCATGGGACTGGGACAGGGACCTTAAACCCACCCAGTGCCACCCCTGCCATGGCAGGGACACCTCCCACTGTCCCAGGATGCTTGGGCACTGCCAGGGACCCAGGGACAGCCACAGCTGCTCTGGGCACCCTGCCCAGCCTCACAGGGAACAATTCCTAACATTTAATGTATAATATTTAATGTATAATACATACATACATATATATATATATATACACACACATATATATATATATATACATATACATATATATCCTATATATATATAATATTTATATAATATCTATTTATGATAATTTATAATAATTCATTATATAGACAATATATAATTTCTATAATTTAATTATAGAAATTATTTATATAATTTAATTATTATATAATTGATATAATGTAACTATATAATAATGATTTATTATGTTATAACTTATGATATTATATATTTATAAGTAAATATATATAGTTCTATTTATATTTATTTTTAATATTATATAGAATGTATAATGTACATATTATGTATTATATATAAATATGTAATAGATAATATATATATTATAGATTTTATATGTTCTATATATATAAATATACTATTTATATATATAATATATATAATATATATAATAAATTATATATAATATATATAATATATTATATATAAATAGTATATTTATATATGTAGAGTACATATATAATATATATATTATATATAAAAATATACTATTTATATATATATAATATATATAATATAATATATATGATATATATAATATATCATATATATAATATATATAATATATATAATATATATAAATAGTAAATAATATTATAACTATTTATATATATAATAATATATATATAATATTATATAATATGAATAGTATATAATATTATATATTTATTATTATTATATATATGGATAGTATATAAATATAATATATATTATGTATAATAGTATATAATATTATATATATAAAATAGTATATAATATTAAATATAATATTTATAATATTATAAATATAATATATATTAGATACTGTATGTATAAAAATAACATAATGTTATATGCATAATATAATATATATAAGATATATAAGATATATATATATAATATGTAATGCTGAAACAGCACTAGACAATTAATAACATTTGGCTCATTATTTCCTTGAATTATTTAAAAATACTTCAAATGTAGACAGTGTGGTTTTAGGTGGGATGGTTTTTAGGGAAATTTGAAATAATGGGGGCTGAGCTTTGTGTTGATGGGTTAAATCTGTAAGGTGATTTCTGATAACATATGGAACCAGCCTTCAGACATGCAGGGGTTGTCAGGCAACTAAAGAAAGGTTTGTGAATCAACTTAGCTCCTTCTCCCAGCCTGCTTCTGTTCCTGCTGTCGTCACTTGGGTTTTTTTAGTATTTCCTAGCATGTAAATATGAAGAAATGGGAGAAAACTCTGTGTGAATCTCTGTTTCTGTAATCACTTCTGCAACCTCCTAACTGTCTTGTGAAATCACCACAAATCAGCTTGTGGCCTGCTTTCAGGATTTCTACCTTGCTGAATTATTTAAAATGAAACCACATCATTTGTTAAAAACCCTAAAATTATTTAGAATAAAATTCTGAGGACCATATGAATGTTTGTGGGCATATCTGGCCCTGTCATCTTTGATCAATTTGCTTGGCTCAGTGTTGCAGAAGCAGTGCTTAAAAAGTCACTGCCACAGGGAGATGTCACTGCTGCCTCTCCAGCTCAGTTTTTGAGGTGCTGCTGTGTCACACCTCTTATGTGGATCTGCCAGAACAATTAAACTTAGCTAATAATTTTTTAATAGGAAAAAATATTTTAAAAAAGTCAGAGAATCTTTTTGAGGATCATTTAAAGTGTGAACTTTGTAAGTATTACTTTTAATTTTTTTTTTCCTTAGAGCACAACAAGATCTTTTCTTTTCCTCTCCTGTTCTGGGTTCTGACCACAGAGGTCATTCAGGCTCAGGATAAACCCTGACTGAATTTGGAAGAAATTCTGCCACAAAAGCAGATCTGCTTGAGCCCACAGAAAAGCAGTAGCTAGAAAATAGTGGCACTTCTGTTTTACTGTATTCCCCACCAGGCAGGATGTAGATTCAGTGCAATAAAATTCCCATTGATTCCTTTTTTTTATACATGAAAACAACTGAAATGTTGGTCCCCATGTCATGGAGTGATCTTTTTTTTGATCCGGGGTGGTGGAGATATTCAGGTGCCCTCACAATTGTAGGAGGGGATGAGAGCTGGAGCAGGGCCAGGGATTTTGGGAACTTTTGGGAGAATGAAGTTCAGCCTGTGGGCTATGCAGGATGTGTTCAGGATGCTGTCTCACATCAGGGAGGTTCTCTAGCAGAGATCAGAGTTTTGTGATGAAACTCCCACGTTGACCATCTCCAGAAGGTTTTTAGACCCCCAGGAATTGGAGAGCTGTGTTGGAGAAGGTTCTGTGAACAGAAAAAACCAAACAGTTGCTAAAATGAATGGAAGAGCTTCTGTTGCAGAATGGATGTGCAGCTCCTCTGCTCCTCCCTGTGCAGGCACATCCTGCCCTCAGGGAGGCCAAAGGTTTGAAGGATGAAAAGATTTACCACCTTCCTCTGGTCTCCTGGGATGCAATAAAGCAATGACCTTCTATCCAAAAATCTGGAGTCATTGATGCCCTGCAGTTGTGTCATGTGCTTTTTTCTGTAAAAAATAGAGCAAGACTTGCAAGCTGCTGCATCTTAAGCTGGGTGGTGTTTGGAACCTCAGTCCTGGGGAATTCAGTGCCAGGGACAGCAGCATCCTGGGCTGTCACAGGGCAAATTCCAAGGGGGATATTTTTAATATTAACAGATATTCACGTTTGCCCTGTTGCCATTGGGTAACTGTGATGGTGTTCACAGGGGTCTGAGGATGGGAAGAGATGAGGATCTGACTCCATGTTTCAGAAGGCTGATTTATTATTTTATGATCTATATTATATTAAAACTATACTAAAAGAATAGAAGAAAGGATTTCATAAGAAGGCTGGCTAAGCTAAGAATAGAATAGCAAAGAATGATAACAAATGTTTGTGGCTTGACTCTCTGTCCAAGCCAGCTGACTGTGATTGGCCATTAATTACAAACATTCAACATGGGTTAATCAAAGATCTACTTGTTGCATTCCACAGCAGCAGATAACCATTGTTTACATTTTGTTTTTGAGGCCTCTCAGCTTCTCAGGAGGAAAAATCCTAAAGAAAGGATTTTCCATAAAAGATGTGTGTGACAGGTAACTTGTCTAAATATAAATGGGATGAAATTTGCATCCATGAGATGTCCTCACTGCTCATGTGGCAAAATCCTGTGGCCTGCATCCCAGGACCTCAACTTACTCTGGTTCATTCCCTTGGCATGTTTTAAAGATGTTTAGATGCAACACAACAAGCAACAATTCCCTGTAATTAAATTGTTGATCATCCTGGCTTGAGGAAGAAATGTGAGGCAACATGCACTCAAAAATGGATGTGTTAATTAAAATGCACATACCCTGGGTCATTAATGCTTAATAGGAAGCTGCTGAGCTGGCAGGGAGCTGCTCCCTGTGCTGTGGCACAGCAGCTTTGGGTGCATTTCCTAAAATTACTGATTATTGTAATCTGGAGACGGAATCTCTGGGCAGAGCAATCTGTGTAATTCTGTAAATGCTCTGATTGGAGAATCTCTCCTTTAGGGCTCTTGTTCTGCTCTGTTGGATCAGGGAAACCCTTGGAACTCTGTTCTTGGGACTGTAAATTGTCTTTGTTGTGCTGTTGGCAGAGCTGGGTGCCCAAAGCTGTGAGCTCCTGGAATCTGCAGGTAAACAATGCTGGAGTGACAGAGCTGCCCTGCACACCTGGGTTCATTTCAGCTTTGCAAACAAAGGGAAGCAGCAATAAAACCCAGGATTCTGTAATTGTGGGAGAGGCTCTTCTGCCCTGATAAAGTGGCTCTGGAGTGCCAGGACAGGCAGGAATTTCCTCATTCAGACCCACAGAGTGCAGGGCTGCTCTCAGAAACAGAAACTGGAAATGTGCTGAGTGTTTGATAAGGAGTGCAGTGTCTGGTGATGCCTTGAGAGGCTCCCTGCAACAGGGGCTGGACAATGTTAAAGAAATAAAGTAGGGATTTATTAAAAGACCTTCACAGCATACACCTTGGGCAGTGCAAGAGCCTGGCTGTGACTCCACCCAAGATGGATTCAGAGTTATGAGTTTTCACACTTTTATAAGTTTTGGTCCATCTCTATATTGGGGTTAATTGTCCAATTACAGCTTCAGGTTATTCAGACCCATTCTCCCAGTTATTTCCTCAATTCACTGCTTTTGGGCCTTTTTGGGCTGGAAAATGATTGTTGTGTCCAACTAAACTGTGAAGAGAACTTGTTAACACTTTATATGAAGTTCAGAGCTATATCCTAATGCAGTGCAGAATCTGGAAAATAGGAAAGTTGAAATTTTCCTGTGTCCTGCTCCTGTCTGTGCTGGGGGAGAGCTCTTACCAGGCAGGGTTGTTGCCCCTGCCATGGGGTAAGAGAGTGCTGGGGAACATTCCCTGTGTTGTATTTTCTGAGACCCTCAATGAAAGGAGGAATGAATGATGAATCTGACTCTATGTTCTTAGAAGGCTAATTTATTATTTAATATAAATAATATTATATATTAAAGATGGCTATACTAAACAATACTAAAGAACAGAGAAAGATACAGACAGAAGGCTAAAAGATATTAATGAAAAACTTGTGATTATCTCCCAGAGTGTGACACAGCTTGGCCCCTGATTGGCCAATAAGTAAAAACAATTCACATGAAACCAATGAAACAATCTCCAAACCACATTCCAAAGCAGCAAAACACAGGAGAAAAAATGAGATAATATTGTTTTCCTTTTTCTCTGAGGCTTCCCACCTTCCCAGGAGAGAAATCTTGGGCAAAGAGGATTTTTCAGAAAATATAATGGTGACACCCTGTTTCATTTCCAGCCCTGGCTGATGCAGGAGGAGCTGATGGGAGCTCTCCCCTCTCTGCTCCTGGGAGCTGTTTGGGTTTCTGTGCTGCAGCACCATCACAGGGGGGTGATTCACAGCGTGGGAGTGGCTCAGGGGGGGTGGAAGGAGGGATCCATCTCACCCAGGCATCCCCGGACGAGCTCGCTCAGTGTTCCCTGCCTCTGTCAAGGATGGGAATATTACTTCTGAGGTTTGAGCTTCCCAATGCAGTCCTCCTTAATAGGAGAAGAAAATTGGTATTTCTGGGTTTGTTGAGAGAGAATGCAGCTCCTTTCTGAGGAGAATAAATGGGGAGCAGGTGGAATGGGCAGGTCTGAGCAGGGCTGTGTGTTCCAGGGACAGCAGCTTATCCTGGCACAGCCAGGAGCTCTGGAAGGGTCTGTCTGGCCAAGCCTGCTGGTCCAAAATGTTCCTTGTAGGTTGATTTCCTCTTGTGGCTGCAGAAATGTGTAAGCTTTATTCTAATGTTTTTATTTTAATGTGTAAGTGTTTTTTTTTGACATGTCCAGAAAATCCCTCTGCAAGCTAATAAACTTTCTTAGTTAATTTTTAAAATTACTCAGAACCACAGTGTGGTGGTGTTCACAGGGGTCTGAGGATGAGGGAAGAGATGAGGATCTGACTCCATGTTTCAGAAGGCTGATTTATTATTTTATGATATATATTCTATTAAAACTATACTAAAAGAACAGAAGAAAGGATTTCATCAGAAGGCTGGCTAAGAATAGAAAAAGAAAGAATGATAACAAAGGCTTGTGGCTCAGACAGAGAGTCTGATGTGATTGGCCATTAACTAGAAACAACCACATGAGACCAATCCCAGATGCACCTGTTGCATTCCACAGCAGCAGATAACCATTGTTTACATTTTGTTCCTGAGGCCTTCAGATTCTCAGGAGGAAAAAAATCCTAAGGAAAGGATTTTTCATAAAATGTGTCTGTGACACCACAGCATTCAGCTCCTCCTCCTGCTTTAGCTGCTGCTTGTCCCTGTGTCCCCAGGTGTAATGTCCACCTCTGGTGTCTGGAGATACAGGCAGAGCTTTGTGTGTGTGTTTCCTGTCAGAAGAATGTGTAGGAGCTGTGATTCATCATGTCAGTTCCCTGTTTGACTTCAGAGCTCCTTTGACATCATAATTCTTCCTGTCAGTATTCAAACTTCATTTTACTGGCAGACCCGTGGTGATGAGTGTTTGGTTTGGAGTTAGCTGTGGTTCCACCCACTCTGCTGGGGCTCTGGGGCGTGTGCACTGCCCTGCTCAGCAGGAATTACAGCTCTGCAGGTTTACTGCACCTCTCTGCCCTCTTTGGGTGATGAACTCTGGGCTCAGAGAGATTTTTGTGCTGCTGGCAAGGGTCTCTGTACAAATCACAAACAGGATGGGGTTGCTGCAGAACGTGCTTTGAGCTGTTTGATTTTCCAGCATCAGTCTCATTCCGTGGTTATGACAATGGGAAGATGCCAGCAGCTCACATCCCAGGCAGCAGACTAAGAATTTAATGTTACAACTCACTTTATAAGTTTTTTGACCAATCCCACAAAGCAAAAGCACATTGACAGGAGTTCTGTCCAACCACTATAAGCACAGGTACCTTTAGTTAAAACAATGCTTATTTCGAATACAATACCTACTTGTGAGCCTTAAAACACAATGCCCAGAGCTCCATTATTAAGATTCAACCTTCCTAATATCTCACTAGATAAACTTTTCTGTACCTTAGAGAGTTATTCTAGCCAAGAGTTAATACACAGACCATTTTTCTATTTGTCTTTGCTTTTCTACAGTTTAAATAATTTTTCTGCTGAGCTATCTCATGGCTGCTGCTTAGCTCTAATCAGTTCTGCTGTCTCTGGGGCCTGCCTTTTGCAGCTTTCCCAAACCCCTCTGATTTTGTGGATTCCCACACTTTGGTGCCCAGCAGCTGTTACAGGAAAGCTTGGGTGCTTTTTGGAGCAGGGATCCCCATCTCAATGCAGCTCTGCTGAAAAATGGAAATTTCTGGTACCCAGAATGTTTCCTAACACTGCTCTGCCAGCACCTGAGTGCCAGAAATTCCATCTCTGTGCACCTGCATGTGCATGGGATGTGTATCTGTGTCTGCTTTACACAAAGGAGATTTTTGAGCATCCAGTGCTTGAACAATATTTATCTTGTACAAACCACGTGAGAACAGGGCACAGAACCAAACCTGCCTCAGCTTTAGAGGCTGTTTCATAATCTCTTGCTCAGCATTAGGAAATGAAATGAGTTCAGTTGTCTTGGATGAGGAACATCTTTGCCTTAGCACTTAATGTTTCAGCTTTTCTCAGTACCAGCTGTCAGCAGTGCTCTTCAGTCATTGCCACCACATGATTTTCCTTGGCTTCCTGTTCCATCAGCCTCAATGATTCACAAGAGGTGAATTGACAAAACATGACAGGTGTGGTTTATGTGTGAAAATATCTAAATAACAGCATCACTTTCTGGGCTGTAGCAGGGGTTTGGACTGGATGATCTCCAGAGAGCACTTCCACCTATTCTGTGATTTTGTGAACATGTGAGTTTTGTATTTTCTGTGGAGGAAAACGAGTCCTTGCAGCTTTAGGAAAAAAGATCTCTGAAAGATCAGATGCTGTTTGTTCTTCAGGGCAACTTTTCTTTGTAAAAATAAAATATGCCAGTATCATTAAGCCTCCTGAGTTTTGAGACAACATTCCTGCTTTGTCACAGACCCAGAGGTGGGGTGCTGCATGTTTGCCTCTCACAGTGAGATTTATCAGGTCTTGTTTTCCTCTTGGCAATCAGAAGGAATGCTGGAACAGCTCTGGGTCTAATAGCAGGTGCTGCCTGGCTGATGCTGGATGCTGGGAGTGCTTTAGCAGTGTGCAGTCACCTCCTCAGGACTGTGCTGTCCTTGGAGTCTCCTCTTGGTATTGGAACAAGGCTCCCAATATTACCAGTTAGATTGTGCCTGGGCCGGTCTGACCCTCGCTGCTGGGCCAAAGGCAGCAACTGCGGTGTGTCACCCCAGAGATACCTTGGCTTGCTGGTGGTTGCAGCTGGGCACTGAACAAGTCCAGGCTTGCTAGGAACCCCGTTTACCTCAGGAGGAATGGCTTCAGGCGATGGTGAAGAGAAAAAGGAGAGGATTCTGCTGGAGGGTTTAATGTCCAGAGGTTTATTCCATGGTCACAGAGGTCTGAACGTGAGCAACTGCTCCAACAGAACACGGCCACATGGTCTGATCACCTTTTTAAGCTCAGGGACAGGGGGAGGGGAGGGACAGGTGAGCCACCAACCAGGTGAGAGGGGCAGGGTCTCAGGGGAAGATGACACCCAGACAGGCCAATGACCCCTGGGCATAGGGGCATCCTTTGAACTTGACCAAGCACACGACGCCTTGCTGGAATGTTCAGCCTGATTGACAGGACTCACTCAGCATGGGGGCAAGGGGGAAGGGAGAGAGGTACAGGCACACCTGGGGAAGTGACCTGGAAGGCCAAAATGGGACATTACAGCACACCACAACATCTTGGCATAAACCAGAACAAAACCTGGAGAAGAGGAGGCTCAGAGGTGTTTTTGCTCTCTACATCTTCCTGAAGGGAGGTTGGAGACAGGTGGGGTTGGTCTCTGACAGAACCAGAGGACACAGTCTCAAGCTACATACACATATACCTCCCTACATCAGGGAAGGAATAGGTTGGATATTAGGAAAAAGTTTTGCACCAAAAGAATAATAAAGTACTAGAATGCTCTTCCCAGGGAGGTGGTGCAATCACCATCTCTGGATGTGTTGTAAAAAAGACTGGGCCTAGTTGAGGTGTTAGGGCATAGGTTGGACTTGATGATCTTAGAGGTCTCTCCCAACCTCATTATTCTGGGATTCTGGGATTTTGTGATTCTGTGATTTTGTGTTTCTGTGGGTCTGTGATTCAGTGGTCCTTTGATTCTGGGATTCTGTGACTCTGGGATTCAGTGATTCTTTGATTCTGGGATTCTGGGATTGATTCTGCGATTCTGTGATTCTGGTATTCTGTAATTCTGTGATTCTAGGGTTCTGGGATTCTGTGATTCTGGAATTCTGTGATTCTCTGGTTCTGTGGTTCTGTGATTCTGTGAATTCAGTGGTTCTGTGATTGTGTGATTCTGGCATTTTGTGTTTCTGTGGTTCTGTGATTCTGGCATTTTGTGTTTCTGTGATTCTGTTGTTCTGTGATTCTGTGAATTCTCTGATTCAGTGGTTCTGTGATTCTGCGTTTCTGTCATTCTCTGGTTCTGTGGTTCTGTCATTCTGGGATTCTGTGATTCGGTTCTGTGATTCTGTAATTCTGTGATTTTGTGATTCTGGGATTCAGTGATTCTGGAATTTTGTGGTTCTGTGATTCTGGGATTCTGTGATTCTCTGGTTCTGTGGTTCTGGGATTCTGTGATTCTCTGAGTCTGTGATTCTGGGATTTTATGTTACTGTGGTTCTGTGATTCTGGGATTCTGTGATTCTGTGACTCTGACTCTGTGATTCTGTGATTTTGTGTTTCAGTGGTTCTTTGGTTCTGTGACTCTGTGGTTCTGTGATTCAGTGGTTCTGTGTTTCTGTGGTTCTGTGATTGATTCTGTGTTTCTGTGTTTCTGTGATTCTGTTCCCAGTGCAGACAGGAGCAGCAGCTTGCCTGGCTGCAGTTTGTCACTGAGGATTAAAAATGCACTCGAGGACTAGTGCTGTAAAAAGATTTAATCCAGGAGCTCCGTGGCCACTTTCCTCCAGAAATATCCCCTGTAATGCCTTTTATCAGGGCATGTCCTTCCCAAAACTGTGCCCTGCAGATGGGAGCAGAAGTGATAAAATGTGAATGTTTGCTGTGGAGTGCCCCAAGCCCAGAGGCTTCAGCACACAGGCTGCGTATGTCATAAATCCACTGATGTCACATATTTTATTACAAGAACGTTTGAGGCTTTTATTACACTCAGCATTCAGATAGATAAATCTGCTTCAGGCCTGAAAATGGAATATTTTTTTGGTTGTCACATATGTCAAGGGCAATTGAGCATTATTTAGTAAAAGTAATGAGTTGGTCCTTTTGTAAATAGTAAACACTTGAGACAAATCACATTGTGATTTTAAAGTTGATCTGAACTTTAGAGCAGGCTGGGGGGAACTTCTGGGGGGGAATTTCTCTGATTCTTGTCCCAGAGGGATGGGAGAGAAAGGTAGAGCAGGGCAGTAACTCCTGGGAAATGATTCAGATGTGTGTGTTGGGATCAGTGCATTTCCTATGCTTGCTGCTGGGATTTAAGGGTGGTTTAAGAGAAAATCCCTCCTGAATTACTTTTTGCAATAGGTTGAGGCTGTCAAGTAGTTTCTGTTGCACTGCCTGCAAATTTGTATCTGACAGAGGTTTGATTCTCCAAATGACACCTTGGGGAGCAAGTTCAGCTTTTCCCCAAATGAAATGTCTTCTAACATCCTGTTTTTCCATCCCTATCTCCATTCTGGAGGCATTTTGATCACAATTTTCATTGTTCAGCCCTTGTTTTGTGGTGTAATTTTGCAGGAGCAGGTGGGGTGAGGGTGTAGGATGGAGCTGAGATCCCTCTGTGTGTCCATCCTGCCTCATGATGGGGAGGGGCAGCTTGGGTAGGCAAACCTAAAATTGGCAAATTAAAAACTTATTTCAGTTTTTAATTGCTGATTGATGAGTAACAGTGGAAAGGGCAAAAACGAGCAGATACTCCTGAAAAAGGATTGGTCTTCTGACATTAGAGAATAAAAACACAGAGAGGACTCCCCCACAAAATTTGTTGCAGTAATTATTTTCATAGTGATAGGCTGGAATTAACTATTTTATCTGATTTTCTTCTGTGTGTTATGGATCTGGGATGGGAAATATTCACATGTGATATTTCTTTTGAGAAGTGACACAGAGGGATTGTGGGGTTGGATAGGAGCTGGCTGAGCTCAAACCTTCCTGTGGCCTCTCACTGCACTGGCTGAAGGGGTTTATGCAAGATGGACATGCTGAAATTCCAGTTTTCTGAGGGATTTTATCCCTCCCTTCCTCCCCACATGGGCTCTGTGACCCAGCACTGAGACAGGGTTGTGGGGAATGCTCTGGCTCCAGGCTGCTTTTCCTTAGCAGCTTCCAGAAGATTCCAGTGCCCTGTGCAAGAAACACCTTCCAGGGAATGCTGATCACTCCTGCCTCAGTGCCAGGGTTCACCTGCAAGTTAACAGGGTTTGCCTTGCAGGCTTTGTCCCAGCTGATTTTAAAGTGTTTGTGTAGGTAGGGTAGAAAAGACAAAGTACATAATAGTCCCAAAATGCAGTTTTGGGATAAAAAATCTGAAATTCCAGTGTTCTGAGTTATGTTCAGGGAAGAGAGAAGGTCACATCTTTATCCCTCCTTTCTTCCCCACATGGGCTCTGTGACCCAGCCCAGCACTGAGACAGGGTTGCAGGCAATGCTCTGGCTCCAGGCTGCTTTTCCTTAGCATTTTCCAGAAAATCCCAGTGTCACTGTGCAAGAAACACCTTCCAGGGAATGCTGATTCCTCCTGCCTTGTGCCAGGGTTCACCTGCAAGTTAGCAGTGTTTGCCTTGCAGGCTTTGTCCCAGCTGATTTTAAAGTATTTGTGTAGGTAGGGTAGAAAATACAAAGTAGATAATAGTCCCAAAATGCAGAGCTTTGGGATACAAACACCTGTGCCATGTGGAAATGTTTGGAGGAACCTGGGAGAGCAGCTTGTGGGCTCTGAGAGTGTGCCAGGACTCAGGAGATCTGTTCTGTGCTTTGTGCTTTTGCAGAAGTCTTGAGGCTTGGCTTGGTAAAGGAAAAATATAATTTATTTGATATTTTCTCCAGTTTTCTCTGATCAATTTTATTGATTTTTACTCCTCTCTTGCAGCCTATGCAAGCAGCAAGGTGTCCCACTGATGAGCTGTCCTTAACCAACTGTGCTGTGGTCAATGAGAAGGACTTCCAGTCTGGGCAGTAAGTGTGCACTGTTCCTCTTTCAGCTTTTAACCAAAAAGGAATTGTTTTCAAAATTTGTGTGACATTTCAGGTTTGGAAAGGTGAGCACAGCAGTTTGATTAACAAAACTTTAGTGTCTTTAGGGATCAGAACTTTCAGCGTGGCTCTTTCTGGAAATGGCAGATACTGGAACAAGAGTGACTGTTTCTCTAAAGGATTTCTTTCTTGGGAACTGCATCTGCTTAACTAATAGAATAATTATTTAATGAAGTAGTTCTTGTGATAATTTTTGTTTGTTTTGGTTTTGCTGTTGTTCCTGTTATACAGTGAGAATATTTGAACTATTTCAACAACATTTTTATAATTTTATTGTGTAACTTGGGGCATCCTCTCACTTTCACATCATATGGGAATGCTGAGCAGAGCCAGGAGAACTCCTCTTTCTCAGGGTTTTCATGAACAAAAGGGAGAAGCAGCCAGAGTGTGAGCACCACAAGCTGGATTCTTTAATTGCAATTTTGGGGTGACTGATGGAACCAAACTCTGGTGTTTACTTCTGTTAGGTGGAAGACACCTGCATTGTTCAGCTCAGCCCACACAGAAGAGTTTTGGATTGCAAGAATCCAATTCACATAGTCAGATTATTTGCTTTGCTGCAAAGAATCTAGGGAAGAAAAAGAATCTAGGGAAGTTTTGACAGATTTTACTATGTAGGTTGTAGACAGAAGTCATTAATTTTGGCTGAAAGGGAATATCACGTGCAGCACAAGGGCTTGGGTTTGAAAAATGGGGAAAATGTTCAAGGAGATAGTGAATGATATGATAAAGGAGATACTGAATGATATGATAAAGGAAATACTGAATGATATGATAAAGGAGATGCTGAATGATATGATAAGGAGATACTGAATGATATGATAAAGGAGATAGTGAATGATATTCCACCTTTATATAAAATACCTGCTGAGGGTGCAGAGCTCAGCAGTGCTGAGCTGCAATGCAGGGATGTGTTCAGGACCTGCCTGCCTGTCTGCTCTGCTGCCCTGGCACCTCTCATGGCTCTGCAGGGATGAACTGAGCTGTGATTTCAGGAGCCCAACTGGAGTAGAAAATGCCAAACCCAAACAAAACCCACCCTCTAAACCAACAGTACTTTTTGGGTCAGAAGTAGACAAAAGTGTCTGCTTGGGCAGAAAAGTCTCCTGGTCATTTCAAAGTATGGTTTCCCCCAGGTTGATCTTTTTTTCAACTTAATTGAGTTACAAAAATACCTGTACTGAGCATTGTACCTCATACATTATAAAAACTTTAATTTCCTCCAGAATGGATGTCCTGCGGGGACCCAGCTGCCCGCCCTGCAGCCGGCTGTGCTCCTTTTGCTTCCAGAACCTTCTCTGCTGGCATTTGTGGCAGCATGCAGGGAGCAGTGCCCTGGGATGTGCTGCCTCAGCAGGCTGGATGTGATTCTGGCTGTTCCTGTGCCCCTGGGAGCTGTTTATTTCTAGCAGTGCTGCTCACACACCAGCAGAGTGTTTGGTCAGGAGCAGATGCTGCAGATGCTGTGAAGTGGCAGAGGGAGCACGGGCAGCTCCTGGTGCTGGCTGTGCTGGAGCTGGTGCTGCATTGCAGATCCCTGGGGCCATCCCTGGCTCTAGATCTCCTGGAGCCAGCCCTGCTGCAGCTCCCTGGGGCCAGCCCTGGCTTCAGATCCCCTGGAGCCATCCCTGACTTTAGATTTTCGCACACATCTTTTATGAAAAATCCTTTCCTTAGGATTTTTCCTCCTGAGAAGCTGAGAGGCCTCAGGAACAAAATGTAAACAATGGTTATCTGCTGCTGTGGAATGGAATGTAACAAGTAGATCTTTGATTAACCCATGTTGGATGTTTGTAATTAATGGCCAGTCACAGTCAGCTGGCTCAGACTCTCTGTCCAATCCACAAACCTTTGTTATCATTCTTTCTTTTTCTATTCTTAGCCAGCCTTCTGATGAAATCCTTTCTTCTATTCTTTTAGTATAGTTTTAATGTAATATATATCATAAAATAATAAATCAAGCCTTCTGAAACATGGAGTCAGATCCTCATCTCTTCCCTCATCCAAGAACCCCTGTGAACACTGTCACATTAGATCCCTGGGCCAGCCCTGCTGCAGATCCCCTGGCTCTGGTCCCTCACCACATTGCCTGCCCAGGAGGGTTTTTGGTGGTACCTCCACAAAGGTTTTGCTCTTTTTGCAGCTGGGGGTGTAGAGCTGGAGTTTGCCCTTGGATCAAGGAGATGCTTTAACCCCAGGGTGCTGCTGATGATCTTCTCATGCTTCACTGCCTGCACCCCTGAGCTGGGCAGGGATGAGTCAGGGGTGAGTTCACAGCAGGCCATGCACACACAGTGTGTGCTGTGTAATGGTCTGGGCAGTGGCAGCATCTTCAGCTCTGTGTCCTGCTCCTACCTTGGGTGCAGTTTGGAGAGAGAAACAGTTCTGGGTGCAGTTTGGAGACAGGAACCAGTTCTGGGTGCAGTTTGGAGAGAAACCAGTTCTTGGTGCAGTTTGGAGAGAGAAACCAGTTCTTGGTGCAGTTTGGATGAAGGAACCAGTTCTTGGTGCAGTTTGGAGAGGAACCAGTTCTTGGTGCAGTTTGGAGAGAGGAACCAGTTCTTGGTGCAGTTTGGATGGAGAAACCAGTTCTTGTTGCAGTTTGGAGAGAAACCAGTTCTTGGTGCAATTTGGAGATAAAAACCAGTTCTTGTTGCAGTTTGGATGGAGGAACCAGTTCTTGGTGCAGTTTGGAGAGAGAAACCAGTTCTTGGTGCAGTTTGGAGAGAAAAGCCAGTTCTTGGTGCAGTTTGGGGAGAGGAACCAGTTCTGAGCACAGCCAGGCTGAGGGGACAGCAGTCAGGGCAGGTTTTTCTTCCTGTTAAGAACTTTTTGTTCCCTTTCTCATGGTAAGCTCATCCCTCCTAGGCCAGTTTAGTTTTCTGGAATGATTGCTGTGGGTTTCCAAACATTCCAAATATATATTATATTATATTATATTATATTATATTATATTATATTATATTATATTATATTATATTATATTATATTATATTATATTATATTATATTATATTATATTATATTATATTATATTATATTATATTATATTATATTATATTATATTATATTATATTATATTATATTATATCATATCATATCATATCATATCATATCATATCATATCATATCATATCATATCATATTATATTATATTATATTATATTATATTATATTATATCATATTATATCATATCATATTATATTATATCATATCATATTACATTACATTATATTTACTATATTATATATTATTATATTCTATTCTATATTATATATATTATATGATAAATGATATAATAGATAATATAATTTATATTATTTTATATTATTTTATGTAATATATAAAATAATATTATATTATTTTATATATTATATATTATTTTAGATTTCATATCATTATTTTATATTATATATTATTATGTATTGTATTATATTAAATATAGACATTATATTACATTATATTATATGACATATTACATTATATTATATTACATTATATTACATTATATTATATATACCCTACTAAAACTATACTAAAGAAAGAGAAGGATACAGACACAAGGCTTATGAAGAATGAATAATAAAAACTCATAACTGACTCCTCAGTCTGACACAGCTGATGATGATTGGTCATTAAGTAAAAACAATTCACATTAAACCAATCAAACATGCACCTTTTGGCAAACAATGTCCATACCACATTCCCAAGCAGCCAAACACAGGAGAGAGGAATCAGATAAGTATTATTTACATTTTCTCTGAGGATTCTCACCTTCCCAGGAGAAGATCCTGGGCAAGGTGATTTTTCCAGAAAATATCACAGTGACAGGATGTAAATATTGATTTTTGGTGCAAAGTCTTGCAGTTGGGCTTTGAGATCACATTGTAGCAGTGAGGGTGGTGGGCTCTGTCACCCTGCTGTGTGTCTGAGTCAGTGCTTTTGGTTTTCTTGTGTAGCCCTAGAGATAACCTGGGTGTTCCTTTTGAGCTCCCACATCCCTGTGAGCAATGCACAACCCTTCAAAATCAAATACTGATCTCTTTTCCAGGCATGTTGTGGTGAATAATAATAAAATACTTTCAAAATCAAATACTGATTTCTTTTCCAGGCATGTTGTGGTGAAGACCTCTCCCAACCACAAGTACATCTTCACTCTGAGAACTCACCCCTCTGTTGTCCCTGGCAGCATTGCCTTCAGCTTGCCCCAGGTATGGCTTTCTATGACTTTCTACTCTGCTACACCATAAGCAAAATCTCTTTTTTAGGATGAGGATTGATGATAAGTTCTCTAATTGGAATAAATGTGTGCTGCAAATTTGATTTCTGCCAGCAAAAGTTCAAGGATGCTCACACTGCAAGTGAAGTGACTGTGCTTATGTTGCTTTGATATATTTTTAGTGCATGGTGGGATAAAGATACTGGAAAATGTGTAATTTAACCTTTAAAAAAAAAACACCAGAAAGAAACTATTTGAAAAGGAAAAGTCTAAGCAATATCTTCCATTCCTTGTGAATCTTTAAACCCTTGGCTTTAAATGGTTTCTTTGCTGTGTTTTTCATTTTTAAGACCTGCTGGAAGTTTTATTGACCACATTCAGTCATTGTTAGTATTTCTAGATGAAAACTGCAATGAAATGCATTAAAAAAACCCCAAACAACCCAAACCCCTTTGTCTCCTCTTTCTTAATTAAGTTATCATCAGATGTTAAATGATGGTTAGAATAAATAATGAATATAATTAACTTCTAAATTGAAAAATGAAGCCACTCAGCTCTCACTGAGTGTCATCCCATGAACCTGCAGCAGTTGTGGTCTCTGATTCAGTATTTTCATATCTCCCTGCCACTGTGCTGCAGATTTTTTTCCTCAGCACATTTTGGCACAAGCCCCCAGATGACATTTTGCCTTTTGATGTGCTGCTGGAGCTGGGTCTGTCCCAGTGGGTGGCTGGGGGATGCATGACCTTGCATGTTCCCCAGAACCTCTCTGGACAAGGTTTTACCATCTTCATTCACCCTCTTTCAGTTTAAAGCCACTTCCCCTTTTTTCTTTTGCTACAATCCCTACTAAAAATTCTGTGCCCTTAAAAAGATTCAAGCCCACTTTAAGTATTGAAAGGCCACAATGAGATCCTCCAGAACCTCCTCCATGCTGAACAACCCCCATTCCCTCAGCCTGATTCCACAGCAGAGCTGTTTCAGCCCTCTGAGCACTGGGCATTCCTGATACTGGGTTTTAATTTTAAAATTCCCAGTATTTCCCAGAGCCCTGGATAGCTGCAGTCAGTCTGACACCCACTGTGTGTTTTCTGCTCCTGTTCAGGGGTGTCTGTGCTCTGAGGCCTCCAGAACATCTCTTTGTTGTACACTCACTGTTCTTGACCACCATTATTCTGTGGTAATCTTGGTTTTTGACTTGGAGTTCTTGACCACCTTTATTCTGTGGTAATCTTGATTTTTGACTTGGAGTTCTTGACCACCTTTATTCTGTGGTAATCTTGAGTTTTGACTTGGAATTCTTGACCACCTTTATCTGTGGTAATCTTGATTCTTGACTCCTGACACTGAAAGCTGGGACAGATTTTCTGTCCTGAGAGCCTAAAACACAAATTGCTGTGCAGTGATGACAAACCTTTAGCAGAAACCAGCTGGGTGAGCATGGTGGGAGTTGAAGAAGAGGAAAATCCACAGAGAAGAACCTGACAAATCTTCCCCCAGAGGTGCTGGCACTGCCCAGGGAATGGTCCCAGCCCTGAGGCTGCCAGAGCTGCAGGAGATGCCCAGGGTGGGATTTTTGGGGTGTCTGTGCAGGGCAGGAGCTGCACTGGATGATCCTTTGTGGTCCCTTCCCACTCAGGATATTCTGTGCATATTGGAGAGAGTGTAAAGGGAGAAATGTTCACTTTGTAAGCAAAGTCATTGTGTTCCTTCTCCCAGACAAGAAGGCAAACACAAATAACCATAAAGCCTTTCAAATTTCAAACACAAATGTCTTACAGCTTTTCAAATGTGAAGTCCCCAGAGCTGTTTGTAATGACCCCTACACGTGCCTGGTGCCTTTATTTGATACCTGAGGGTATCAACATGGCACAGCCTGTGATGAGGGCTGTGAACACACTGCAGCAGCCACTGGGCAGACCACAACTTTGCAGTCATCAAGCCAAAACTGTTGGAATTGTAAAGGTTATAGATTTTTTTTTTGTGTCACATAATTCGTGAACCATTTCCCACTTCTGCAGTTCCATGCAGCACAAACCTCTCTAAAGGAATTTCCAAGGGACCTAAAGATTTGAGCAGTTTCATTTATATTGGTTCTCTTGGTTCAGGTAATATTGTACCTTGGAGCACATTAGAGCAAGCTTTTCAAATGCTCACGGGGTGTGTAACAGCCATTCTGGTACCTGTGGATGCTCAGAACTTGGGCTTTGGTAGGAAATGAGCAGAAGGACAAAAAACCCCATCCAGCACCCCAACTTCTGCCTCCAGCATGGTGGGAACACCAGAAACCTGAAGGAGGTTGGACAGAACAACCTTCTGATGTCACAAGAATCATTTGGAGAGATTATTCAATGTTTTTGACTTGCTTCCTGTTAATTTGGGGTATTTGGGATATTCCATTCTGCTTCTTTTTCTGCTGCTGAAGGTTCTCAGGGGAATCCTGCTCCTCTGGGTGAGGAGGCTGCCTAAAAAACATTATTCACTGTTTTTGACTTATTTCCTGTTAATTTGGGGGTCTTTGGGATAATCCATTCTGCTCCTTTTTTCTGCTGCTGAAGGTTCTCAGGGGATCCTGCTCCACTGGGTGAGGAGAATACCTAAAATCATTATTCACTGTTTTTGACTTATTTCCTGTTAATTTGGGGGTCTTTAGGATATTCCATTTTGCTCCTTTTTCTGCTGCTGAAGGTTCTCTGGGAATCCTGCTCCTCTGGGTGAGGCTGCCTTTGAGGGGGCAGATGTTCTGCAGGCCAGGTGTTTGTTCTGAGGGCCAGGTGATTCTGAGGGCCAGGTGATTGTTCTGAGGGCCAGGTGTTCTGCAGGACAGGTTTTTGTTCTGCAGGACAGGTTTTTGTTCTGCAGGACAGATGTTCTGACCTTTTTCTCTTGTTTTTCAGAGAAAATGGGCCGGCCTTTCCATCGGGCAGGAGATTGATGGTGAGTCAGTCAGAGCAATGGGGATGTGTTCATAAAGCTGAATTCATGTTTTCATGCTGAATTAGGAACTCACAGAGCTCCAGTCCTTCTCCAGGTGATGTGAGGACTTCCTTAGTGAATGAGCTGCTCTCCTCTCTGCAGCTTTTCTGCTTTTAATGTTTTCCAGCCCTGGGCAGACTGCTTTGGGAGTCAGATACCTGCAGGTATCTCAGCCTGGCTCTGTGTGGGATATCAGTGTCCTTCCTGCTCCATACAGTGACCTGCCAGGAGCTTGGTCTCTTCTCCCAGGAGAAAAGGGGCAGGATGGAAGGAAACAGTCTCAGGTTGTGCCAGAGGAGGTGTAGGTTGGATATTAAGGAAAATTTCTTCACAGAATGAGTTGTAAAGGCTTGGAACAGACTGCCCAGGAATGTGGTGGGGTCACCATCCCTGGAAATGTTTGAAGAACTGGTGGATGTGGCACTTGAGGACATTATTTAGTGGTGACCATGGTGCTGGGTTGATAGTTGATCCTGGAGGCCTTTCCCAACTTGATGATTCTGTTAATTGTGATTTTTTTTTTTTGGCCTGCTGGTCTTGTTTTAACTGAAGAAGAACCTATAACAGGGGAAAATTAATTTGTCATAAATTAATTCGTTTCTCACCCTTGTTTGGCTGATCATGTGCCAACTCACCTACAGTGCTTTTCAGTTCTCAGATCTTTTGGGGAAAGAAGCACTGATATTCTGTGAGCAGTTTGTGGCTGTCCCTGTCCTGGGCTTTGCTGTAAAACCTCCCAGCTACGTGGGAGCCTGTGTTAACAAAAATAATGCAGTGCTTCTGTGCACAGTGACTAAATGTCATCTGACTCTGTGCTGGGTGGAAGGGATTTGTAAAAACATTCTGCAGGTAGGGAGAATGCTCACAAAGCCAGTGATTTCCCAGGGCTCCTGCTTTGTCCTGCTCCCCTGATAACGTGGAAGCTGTGTTTTAAATGTCAGTGTAAATGCAGCCCACAGCTCTGTGGAGCAGTGATGAGTGCTGCTGAGCCCCTGATGAGGCAGTAAAGGTTCTGCAGGTGAGTGATTTTCCTGGTGGGAAGGCACAGTGCCCCGATGGATGTGTCTGTCCTGCCTTCTGTGCACTCCAGCTGCACCAGCTCCTGTGTTCTCGGCAAAGATGCTCAGCTGGAGCCAGGGCTGGCTGTGCCTTTCTACCCCATGGATGTCCCTGCTGCCTTCCCACCCCAGGGAGGTTCCTGCTGCATTCCCTGCTTCTCTCTGGAACATTCCAGGCTCTTGGAGCTGGTGCAGTCTCTGCTGGGTTTGCTGCATCCCCTCAGCACTCAGTCCATGCTGTAAGAGCTCCTGACACCTCATGATGTGACCAAATCCAGGCACTGATATTCCAGAAACCTTTATTTGACCAAGCCATGAGGTTTAGCAAGGAAAAGGAAACTGCTCAGGGGTGACCTGTAAGGTGACAGGAGCTCCTGGGGTTTGCTTGCAGGCCCAAAGGGATCACCCTGCTGCTTTTGGAAGAACTCAGTGCAGCAGATCAGGAGTAATGTTTTCATCTTTATCCCTGTTTGCTGTGGCAGCTCCTCCCAGGGAGGGTGTTTGGGGTGTGTTTTGTGTGTTCTGGTCACACCTCAGCAGGGACAGGCTCTCCTTGTTCCCTTCATGTGAACAACCCTGGGGGCTTGTTTTGCCATCAACCTCAGCATCTGCAGGTTTGTTCTGGAGCCATTCTGCTGCCAGGGGCTGGACAGGAAATCACAGATGGAGTGAAGAGCCTTTCCCACATTCCCTTTCTCCTACTTCATCCTTGCTGCTCTTTGCTTTCCGGATTCAAAGCAAACCTTTCATGTCCCTCAGTCTTCTGGAGAATCTTTCTGCATTGCTGGGCCTGCCTGTTTGTGAGGTGCTGACCATGCTGGGCAGTCCCTGGAGCTGTGGGTTGTGCTGCTCTTTCCTTTCCATCCTCTTCATCCTCTTCATCCTCTTTCCCCCCTGAGTGGGCTCTTGTTTCCCTGTGGGATCAGGGTGGCAGTGACATTGCAGTACCTTCCTTGCCCCTTGGCTTTCTGTCCAGGGGATTCTGCAGCACTGAAGGAAACCTGGAAATGTCAACCCAAGGGCACCTCAGGGGCCTCCTCAGTGTCAGGGATGAGGGGCAGTTGATGATGTGCTTTGTTTTTGGCTGACACACTGCATTTCTGCATTTAAATGTGCAGTAATTCACTTTCTGCTGCCTCATCTGGAGAACAGCTCAGCAATCTTGTCACAGAAACCCAGTGATGACCTCTTGTCACAGCTTTTGGGCAAGGCAACCCTTAAAGTTGCTTTTGGGCTTCCTGGAGATGTGTCCAAACCCTTGGGTGGAGATACAGCCGTGTGGGACCATAGCACATCTGGATTTCCTTTCATTGTCGTCATTCCCCAAAGTCTGTGTAGTGTTTGAGCTGTTTTAAAGATTTATTAAGAGTTTTTAGAGCAATGTAGGCATTTTCAGTGAAAAATGGGACTTTTCAGTAATTTTACTGTATTTTTGACCTTTTAGTTGAACATGGGTTAAGAGAAATAAAGAAAGAATACATTCAGTTTTACCAAGTGAAATTCTCAAGGGAAGAGTGTGCATTGCCAAATTTGTTTAATACACTGGGGAGACCTTAATTATGCTGTTTTTTGGTTTTTTTTTTCAGTTTCCTTATACACTTTTGACAAGACCAAGCAGTGCATTGGCACCATGACCATCGAGATTGACTTCCTGCAGAAGAAGAACATTGACTCCAACCCCTATGACACAGACAAGATGGCTGCAGAGTTCATCCAGCAGTTCAACAGCCAGGCCTTCTCTGTGGGCCAGCAGGTGAGCTGTGCTCTGGGGCTTTGAGGGACCCTCTGAGGGTGCCAAGAGCTCTGCAAAGGCTGGGTGAGGGGCAGCAATTGTTCTTTGTGTGAAGTGATGCCTCAGGTTTTAGTTTTTCTATTTTTCAGGTTCTGTGCTGCTTTAGTTTGTGGTCTGGGTTTCACATTGGGGGATGGTGAGCTCTGTGCACAGAGCAGGGGGACAAAACAATTCCTGCTCCAGCTGGGGACCAAGGACAAATGATCCAAATCTTAGGCCCAAGAGCACAAACAACGTGGGCTGGAGAGAGAAAAACAAGGATGGGACTGCATGGGCCAAACCTGGAATTGGACAATTAACTCCAATATGCAAATGGAGCAGAGCTTATAAAAGTGAGAGACCCTGTGACCAGTGGGGCATTTTGTGACCATTTTGGGGTCATCCTGGGTTCATTTTGTGACCATTTTGGGTTCACCTTTGGTGCAGCCCTGGCTGGGCTCTTGTGCTGCCCAAGGTGGATTTATTGAGGCCTTTTAATAAATCCCTGCTTTATTCTTTAGCTCTGTCCAATCTCTGTTCTAGCTCAGCCTGCACAAGGCATAGAAGGAATTTCTTTATGAGCAGTAAAACCTTTGTGACTTTCACTGAGAGCATGGCCAGAGGGGTTTAGAATCTATCCTAAATCTGTGAGGAAAATCCCAGGGTTTGGGAGAGTTTGGGTCTCTCTGTGTTGGATGTGAGCATGGCAACTCTTGGAATATTTTAGGAAGTCACTTTTGCCTCCTTCTGTATAAGATCAAGACAACCACCAGGTTTAATTCATTCTCAGTGGCACCTCCCAAGTGCAGTGCATTTTATTATTCTGGAATTGTCCCAGGCCAGGCTGGACAGGGCTTGGAGCAGCCTGGTGTGGTGGAAGGTGTCCCTGCTGTGGCAGGGGTGGCACTGGATGAGCTTTAGGATCCTTTTCAGCCTGAACTGTTCTGGGATTCCATGATTTATTGCTGTTCTGGGGACTTCAGCAGAGAAACAGGGATGAAATATTTTTCTTGGGGAGCTTGGAAAGTTGATGTCCCTGTAATTGAGCCTGAAGGGGTCTGCAGAACATGGACTTCAGCCCCTGCACAGCTCTCTGTGATAACCTCTGCTTTGCCTTGCTCTCAAAACAGGTCAGGGTTGGTCTCTCAAATAATTTACACCTTGAAAGGTCTGAATCTTAAACCAGTTGAAAATACAAACTCAAGGAAAGAGAGGCAAGGCTGCAGAGCCAGCCTGGTTTTCTGTGGGATGGACCCCACTTCTCATCACATTCATTCTGTCTCTCATTAGCACTGCTCCTGGAGTGTCCCTGTCAAGCTGAAATGGAAAATATCTGAAAGTTTTGAGCTAAATTGTTCTCCATGACTAGCACCAATTATTGAAGTGAGAGGGAAATGTCATCAGATGATCCAGAACACAGAGCTGGGGAGAAGGGGAGGGGGGAATAGATGATTGTCTTGGAAGGAGGATTTTTCTTTGAGTTTCTCCAGCTGACTTTGTGTTCTGCAACTTTAGGTCTGTTACTCTGATATTGGGACAGGGAAAGAACATGGTCAGCACTTCAGACTGAGAGCTTTACAGGGTTTTCCTGTGAATCCAGAACTTTACAGGGAAAAAACTCCAGGGTGGTTAACTCAGTCTTCAGGCCTCTCTCCTTTCAAATCTTACTAATCTTGTCAGAATCCTTTTTAGCTTTTTTTCATGAGATTTGTTTTCCCTTTCCACAGCTGGTGTTCAGCTTTAATGACAAGCTCTTTGGGCTCTTGGTGAAGGACATGGAAGCCATGGACCCCAGCATTCTCAAAGGGGAGTCTGGAACAAGCAAAAAGCAGAAGGTGAGCTCCCAGGAACTCCTGTGCTTTCCTTGGGGACTGCAGAGCTGAAAATCCTATCAGATAATGCCACCAAGGGCAGTTTGGGTGACCTGCCTTTGGAGAAGTCACAAATCTGCCTCATCAGAGGGGGCAAAGAGCTTTGTCTGCAGTTCAGTGCAGCCTCCACTAAACTGCAGAGCTGGGGAGGATACAGGAATTTTGGTCATGGAAACAGCCTCTCTTGAGTTTTTTTTTGTCTTCCAGATATGTCCAGTTTTGATTTTTCCTTCTGTAGAAAGGACAGGATTTTATTTCCTCCTTTACTTGCTGAAATAAAATAGCTGAGTTTGAACTAAACCAGGAACTTTTAAAAGTCAGGTTGTTTTACCTGGTGAGCTTCTCCATTCAATGGTGTTTTAGAGGTGGGGTTGGTATTTTTCATTCTTCCCAGGAAATGGAGATTTTGCTGCTTTTTCCTGCCTTCTGAGATGATGTTGGAGATACCTGGAGCAATCTGAAGCTGAGTTCAATGGTAATTAATGTAATTATTTCTTTCCCTTCCCTTTGCAGATCGAGGTTGGTTTGGTTCTTGGAAACAGCCAAGTTGCATTTGAGAAAGCTGAGAACTCCTCTCTCAATCTGATTGGTGAGTTCCTGCACCCACAGAGAAATAATGCTTGAGATCTGCTGCTGTTCAGGCCCAGGAGACTTCATTGCCTCCAGGCTGTTGTTTGTCCTCACTCCTAGGCTGAGATTATCAAGGCCAGATGGACCAGTAGATCCAGAGACAGCAACTGTTTGAAATATTTTATTTTATTTTATTTTATTTTATTTTATTTTATTTTATTTTATTTTATTTTATTTTATTTTATTTTATTTTATTTTATTTTATTTTATTTTATTTTATTTTATTTTATTTTATTTTATTTTAATATTTTGGGGCCACATTTGGGGCTGGGATTTTGTGTCCTGCAGCTGCTTTTTGTGCCACAGTCAGTGCAGGCAGTGGGAGGGTGTGAGGCTGTTGTGTAACCACAACTTGCACCTCAGCAGAGTTTTGGTCTGAGCACTCAGCCTGTGCTGAAACCCTAAATTATTGCATTTAATCATGGCAGGGAGGAATGATCAATCTGACTTCATGTTCTCAGAAGGCTTCTATTCTATTCTATTCTATTCTATTCTATTCTATTCTATTCTATTCTATTCTATTCTATTCTATTCTATTCTATTCTATTCTATTCCATTCCATTCCATTCCATTCCATTCCATTCCATTCCATTCCATTCCATTCCATTCCATTATACTATACTATACTAAAGGCTAATTTATTAAAGAATAATATAATATAATATAATATAATATAATATAATATAATATAATTAATATAATATAATATAATATAATATAATATAATATAATATAATATAATATAATATAATATAATATAATATAATATAATATAATATAATACTAAAGAATACAGAAAGGATACTTACAGAAGGCTAAAAAGATAATAATGAAAACTTGTGACTCTTTCCAGTGTCCCAACACAGCTTGGCACTAATTGGCCATTGAATCAAAACAATGATTCAGTCATTAACAATGAAACAATCATTACTTTATGATACTATATTATGTCAAAGAATACTAAACTATACTATACTAAAGAATACAGGAAGGATATAGACAGAAGTCTAAAAAGATAATAATGAAAATCTGTGACTCTCTCCAGAGTCCTGACACAGCTTGGCCCTGATTGGCCAAAGAGTGAACACAACTCACAGCAGAATGCAATTTAAAAATCACCTGTGGGTAAACAATCTCCAAACACATTCCACAACACAGGAGAAACAAATGAGAAAATTATTGTTGTCATTTTTCTCTGAAGCTTCTCAGCTTGCCAGGAGAGAAATCCTGGGCAAAGGGATTTTTCAGAAATGTGAATGTACCACTAACACAGCTCTGTGGGCTGATTGCTGTAATTAAGCATCCTAATGAGGATACAGCTGTTAATAGCACCAAATGGAACTTGCAGGGGCAGGGCAGTGAGTTCCCACCTGTGACTGTGGGATCACACCCCATCAGGTTTCACTCAGCTGCCAGGACAGTGTGAAATAACCCTGAATATATTATATTCACAGGGAATTGTACCTGGTTAATATTCAGAGCCATAAAATGCCCTGGCATCTCCCTCTTGGCACGTGTGGGATTGCTGCTGCTCTGGGAATAGGGTCCCTTCCCCAGGATTCTGTTTCATTGTCCTCAGACAAGACAAAAGAGCTTCTTGTGCCTCAATTTACTTCTGTCAAATTGCTACTTCATTTAATCTCCTCATTGATCCGAGGCAGTGCTGCTTAATGTGCTTTGTTGGTCTCTGGGGAATTGTAAAGTTCTGAATAATTAAATTGTGAGAGAGGAGATGAAAGTGAAGTGAGTGTCACTGAGCTCTGTAAAGGGCCTGCATGATTTCAATAGAGAAGAATTGTAGTAATTTTTTAAAAAAGCCAATTCTGTTTGTTCTGTTTAGCATAAAATTGTGTTATGAAACCACTGGAAGAGCTTTTAATCCAATCTGCAAGAATTTTCCTGTGCTGAGGTGCAGCCAGAAGGGGGGAGTGTAGGCCAAGCTCTGTGGGAGCAGGAACAGCCCTGGCTGAGGGGTCTGACCTAAGAGCTGGAGTGGGATAATAAACACAGGGGAATTGTGGATTGGTGCTCCCTGGAGGTGCTCTGTGTCCCAAGTGCTGTCCCTGGCATCTGACCCAGAGGTTTGTTTGTTTTGCTGCCCTTGGAATTGAAATATTGATTCCAGATGTGTTTAGACCAGGATTAAAGAGTCTGAGCTGAGCTCACACAGAGCTGCTGTTTGCTGGACTTCCTGCACTCTTGCTGCTCATTCATTATCTGGCTGAACTTGAAATAACTCTTAGAAGAGCTTGTGGAACAGAGCAGCAAAATGCTCACTGGTTGTTTGCTAGGATTGGATATTGGGAATTAGGAATTGTGACCTGGGAGGGTGGGGAGCCCCTGGCAGAGGGTGCCCAGAGCAGCTGTGGGTGTCCCTGAATCCCTGGGAATGTCCAAGGCCAGGCTGGATGGGGCTTGGAGCCACCTGGCATAGTGGAAAATGTCCCTGCCCATGTGGCACTGGATGGGTTTTAAATCCCTTCCAACCCAAAGCCACCTGTGACTTTGTGATCTTTGTGATGTTCTAGGGTGGGAATGGCCCCCATTGGAAAAACCATTAAGAGCCAACCCTGAAACCCTGTGCAAGTCTGAGGAAACATCCCATTTCTGCAGTAATTAAGGATAATTGGCAGTTCTTTGCTTTTGATCTGGGTTGTCAGATCTCTGTGTGTTTCCCTGGTAGCTGAGGGTGCTGAAAGTCATGTGCAAGGTTGATCTGACTGCTAAAAGTGTCAGTGCTTGAATAAACCTAAGGTGAGACTACATGGGTTTGTTTATAGGCTTGAATAAACCTCCTGGAGAAGGTTTGGAGAGGTGCAGATTTAGAACTTGAGATCTGTACAGAAAAATCAAGAGAAACTGTAATAAAGCATTAAATGAGAGGAAAAGGGTGACACACTGGGAAGGGCAGTAGTTAAGGGTAAATGTCAGTGTCTTTGCTTTTTCTCTGGGTTGTCAGATCTCTGTGTGTTTCCCTGGTAGCTGAGGGTGCTGAAAGTCATGTGCAAGGTTGATCTGACTGATAAAAGTGTCAGTGCTTGAATAAACCTAAGGTGAGACTACATGGGTTTGTTTATAGGCTTGAATACAACTTCTGGAGAAGGTTTGGAGAGGTGCAGATTTAGAACTTGAGATCTGTACAGAAAAATCAACAGAAACTGTAATAAAGCATTAAATGAGAAGAAAAGGGTGATACACAGGGAAGGGCCAGCCTGTCTTGTCTAAGGGCAGTCCTGCCTCATGATCCTTCAGCAATCAGAGAGCTCTGGCAGCAGAGCTGACATGGGCTGATTGTCAAAGCTCCTCCAGCAAAGTTCTTTGTCAAAGTTCCTTAGGAAAGAATCAAACCAGAGATCTGTGGGAGAGAAGGTCCTTGCATGAGTCAGTGAGGGATGAAAGGGAAGGAGGAAATGGCTGATGTCAGTGGAGTTCAATGGGAATCTCTTTGCTGCTCATTGTAATTATTGAATAAGCTGGAAAGGGCTGGAGGAGCAATGAGGTGCCCAGGCTGGCTCTGAGCTCAGGGGCTGAGGTAGGAAATGGGAGATTCAGTACAGAGAACTGTCAGTGGTGTGTGGGAGGAAGAGCTCTCCTGACCTGGGTAAAGCTGGTGGCTGTAGAGGGCTCAGATCCCAGGCAGGATTATTGTATTTGCAGGGAGGAATGATGAATCTGACTCCATGTTCTCAGAAGGCAAATTTATTACTTTATAATACTGTATTATATAAAAGAATACTATACTAAACTATACTAAAGAATACAGACAGGATACTTACAGAATGCTAAAAAAATAATAATGAAAACTCATTACTCTTTCCAGAGTCTGGACACAGCTTGGCCCTAATTGACCATTGAATCAAAACAATGATTCAATCATTAACAATGAAACAATCATTACTTTATGATACTATATTATATCAAAGAATACTAAACTATACTATACTTAAGAATACAGAAAGGATATTTACAGAATGCTAAAAAAATAATAATGAAAACTTGTGACTCTTTCCAGAGTCTGGACACAGCTTGGCCCCAATTGGCCAAAGAGTGAAAATAATTCACACCAGAGTCCAATGAAACAATCATGTGTGGGAAAAGAATCTCCAAACACATTCCAAAGCAGCAAAACAGAGGAGAAGCAAATCAGATAATTAGTGTTTTCCTTTTCTCTGAGGCTTCTCAGCTTCCCAGGAGAAAAATCCTGGGTGAAGGGATTTTCCAGAAAATGTGAATGCCACAGCAGGATCAAGGCAATGAATGCTGCACCCATCTTGCAGTGTGTTCCTGTTGTTAGGAGCTGTTAAATGTGGCTGCTAAGAATGATCACATCTTGTTCTGGAGGGATATGAACAAAGCAGAGCATCCATCATTCTGTCCCTGTACTGAAGGTGCAGCCAAACTGCAGCACCTGCAGGTCCATTTTCCTGTCAGAGGGTGTGAGAGGAAGAGAGAAGAGGAGCAAGGGTTCCAGTGTGGAGCTGGGCACTGGGAAAGGCAGGACTGAGGAGGATGCAGGACAAACCTGCATCATCCCAGGTGTCCTGGAACAGGGTGGACACTGCTTCTGGCAGCAGCCACATGAGCTGGGTGCTGAGGTTATGTGGGTCCAGGGTGAATCTGTGTGTTTGAAACCATTTCTTGGCTTTTGCAGGTAAATCAAAGACCAAGGAGAACAGGCAGTCAATCATCAACCCTGACTGGAATTTTGAGAAAATGGGCATTGGAGGCCTGGATAAAGAATTCTCTGATATTTTCCGAAGAGCTTTTGCTTCAAGAGTTTTCCCACCTGAGATTGTGGAACAAATGGGTGAGTATAACCTGGAAAAGATTATATTGAGGATAACCTGGAAAAGGTTATACTGAGGATAACCTGGAAAAGGTTATACTGAGGATAACCTGGAAAAGGTTATACTGAGGATAAACTGGAAAAGGTTATGCTGAGGATAACCTGGAAAAGGTATATTGAGTATAACCTGGAAAACGTTACACTGAGGGTAACCTGGAAAAGATTACACTGAGGATAACCTGGAAAAGATTACACTGAGGATAACCTGAGAAAGGTTACATTGAGTATAACCTGGAAAAGGTAATATTGAGGATAACCTGGAAAAGGTTACACTGAGGATAAATAACCTGGAAAAGATAATTATATTGAGGATAACCTGGAAAAGGTTACATTGAGGATAACCTGGGAAAGGTTACATTGAGGATAAACTGGGAAAGATTATGTTGAGGATAACCTGGAAAAGATTACACTGAGTATAACCTGGAAAAGGTTACATTGAGGATAACCTGGAAAAGGTTACATTGAGGATAACCTGGAAAAGATTACACTGAGGATAACCTGGAAAAGATTACACTGAGGATAACCTGGAAAAGATTATAGTAAGGATAACCTGGAAAAGGTTATGTTGAGGATAACCTGGAAAAGATTCACCTGAGGATAACCCTTCCAGGTATAACCTGGAAAAGTGTGGTTGGGGGGCAGTCCCTGGTGTGTGAGGGCTGGACACACCCTTGTGCTGCTGTAGCTCAGCAGTTTCTGAGGGATCCAACAGAGCCTCTTCTTCCCCTGCTGCTCCCAAATGTATTTTGCACTCTTGTTGCTTGGCTGGGGAAGAGAGACAAACCCAACACCAACACTCAGCCCTGCCCATGGAATGTCTGAAGGAATGAGACACATGGATTAACTGGATTCTGTTCTGGTGGAACTGAAACTGGGGTTCTGAGCAGCCTGGTCTGGTGGAAGGTGTCCCTGCCCATGGCAGGGGGTTGGAATGAGATGGATTTTTAGGTCTCTTCCAACCCAAACCATCCCATGGTTCTGTGAAACTCTCCCTCCTATGCTTCATTTATCCATAGCTGTGTTCCTGACTGCCTGGCCATGTCTGCCCATGAAGCTCAGAGGAAATTTGTTTTAGTGCTCCTGCCATAATATATTTTACCTCCCATTCCTCCTGGCAGCTGCACCACGAGCCCAGTAATCCCAGTATGGGCTGTGAGCTCTGCTGCTCAGGTTTGAAGTTTGAAGCTCAGCCCTGCCCATGGAATGTCTGAAGGAATGAGACACATGGTTTAACTGGATCCTGTTCTGCTGGAACTGAAACTGGGGTTCTGAGCAGCCTGGTCTGGTAGAAGGTGACCCTTCCCATGGCAGGGGGTTGGAATGAGATGGATTTTTAGGTCTCTTCCAACCCAAACCATCCCATGGTTCTGCGAAACCCTCCCTCCTTAAATCTTCATTTATCCATAGCAGTGCTCCTGTTCCTGACTGCCTGACCATGATCTGTCCCTACAGCTCAGAGGAAATTTTGTTTTAATGCTCCTGCCATAATCTCTTTTACCTCCTATTCCTCCTGGCAGCTGCACCATGAGCCCTGTCCTCCCCAGCCTGAGCCCAGTAATCCCAGCATGGGCTGTGAGCTCTGCTGCTCTGGTTTGAAGTGCTGGCAGGCCATGGCACCTCCTGGAGTCTGTGAAATAAAAGCACAGATTCTAAATATAACTCCTCTTTTTGGGTCAAGGGAAGGAAAGGCAGTCCCAGTACTTGGTAAACATCTGCTGGCAGGCAGATAAATGGTGCAGGGTTGAATTTTTAGTAAGCAATGTGCAGCTGCAGGTGTCTGGTTCTGTCCCAGAACGTGGCTGGGGATGTTCTGGCTGCTCCTTGTTCTGGGAATATAATCTGTGTGGGCTCCTATTTGAACTTGGAATCCATAGCTGTGTAATTTCTGTGTATGTTTATGTTTCTGATCCACCTTCCCTCTCTCCACAAATGAAGCAATCAAGATTTTGATTACAAACCAGATTTCCATCAGGAGCTCCATCCTGTTTGTGTGGGGGTGTGTGGAGCTTCCAGTGCCTGTGGAATTGATGCAAAATAAACTTCCCTGGGATGTGCCTTCAGTCTTGCCTTGGGGATTTGGGCACGTATGGAGGAGCTATGGAGAAACCCCAGGGCTGATTCTCACTCTCTCTCCTGCCTTTTAATTCCTCTTGATGTGAGAGCTGAGGCCTTTGGCTCATGGGTTTTGTGGCTGTGGGCAAGATAAAACTTTCTCTGCTCCTGCTTGAGAACATAAAATGCTTAGATTTGTTAAATATTTAACTGCTCTGCAGAGAGAGGAAAGAAGAGAAATGGTGCTGGCTGTGGAAAGAACAGCTTTTACCCAGAGGCACTGGTGGCCAGCTCAGCCTCCTGTACTTGAAATATTTTTACCTTTTGAAGCAGCTGTTGTGTGTATTTATAAAGTCTTTCCATGGAGCCAGGCTGGGAGAGCTGAGGATGTTCAGCCTGGAGAAGAGGAAGATCTTGGAGCCCTTTCCAGTGCCTAAAGGGGGCTTATAGAACAGAGGAGAGTGATTTTTTGACATGGACAAGAATGGGAGTGGTTTTAAACTAACAGAGGAGAGACTTGGGTGAGATATTGGAAAGGAATTGTTCCTTGTGAGGGTGCCCAGAGCAGCTGTGGCTGCCCCTGGATCCCTGGCAGTGCCAAGGCCAGGTTGGACATTGGGAGCACCCTGGGACAGTGGAAATTGTCCCTGCCATGGCAGGGGTGGCACTGGGTGGGATTTAAGGTCCCTTCCCAACCCAAACCATTCTGGGATTCTCTGATTCTGTGGCTGCAGCACAGAGCCCTTGGCTGGGACCACATGTGAAAGAAAAAAGGTAAAAGATAATTGGTGTTGTTTAATAAAAGAAGACAAATATTCTGTGAAGGACCACTGGTATTTGGATTACCCTGGGCAATGAATTAAAGGTGTGCCCCATTAAATTACATTTGGTACAAATATTCTTGCTGTGCATGTTTACAGCCAGGCTGCACAAAGAGACTTTTTTCAGGGAAGAAGTTGGATTGGGAGCAGAGCTCCTGAGCTCTGATTAACCCCAAGGCTAAAGAGCTTATCTGAAATTTGAAAAAAAACCAAAAACTTTCTGACATTCATTTTCTTTGCCTTAGTTATAACTTGCTCTTAACTATATTTCAGATCTGAAATGTCAGTGTGACAGCTGTTCACCTTTGTGAATAATTTATTGGGAAAGGAAAAGCTGGAATTTGCTTGCTGCCTGGTGCTGCAGTGCTCACCCAGTTGTGTTCTTTGCCCAGTGCTCCCAGACTGCAGCTTCCATGCCAAATGCAATAAATATTTCTGTCCAGACCTACACAGAGGCTCTATAGACCCTTCCAGCATTACTTGCAATTTGTGTGTGGTTTATCTAACTTCCATGGAATGTTCTGGGTTTGGAGCACATAAATCAATGTTAGTTAACCATATCATCCAAGGGGGGAAACTCTGCTGGTACAAGAGCAGGAATGTTAGATCAGCCCCAGCTGGGCACCAACCCTGGCCTGGAAGGGACAGTTTGGTTTTTTGCCATCTGTGATGTCCCAGCCCTGTTCTGGTGGTTTTGGGCTTGCATGGCTCTGTGGGGAGCTAATACAGCTGGCAATAAAAAATGCTGTTAATAAAGAGTTTATAGGGTCAGTGTTCAGCTAGATCAGCTCCCTGGGTGTGTGATGTGACACAATCCCAGAATGGCTTGGACTGGAAGGGACCTCAAACCCCATCCAGTGTGATGGCAGGGACACCTTCCACTGCCCCAGGCTGCTGCAAGCCCTGGGATTTGGGCACTGCCAGGGACCCAGGGGCAGCCCCAGCTGCTCTGGGCACCCTGTGCCAGGACCTGAACACCCTCAAAGGGAAGATTGACTGGTGCCAACCCTGTGGCTGCCAAATGGAATTAAATCCTTACCTGGATGAGATTTGAGGAAGATGTTTGGAAACATTTTGGTGCCTCACTCACTTCTGAGGAAGGAACTTCACACCTTGGGGCACTGCTGGAGGGAGACACCAGGCAGTTCTCCCTGAGGACAGCCCTTCCTAGCTCTGTTTCCAGGGAATCCTCCTCCTTTCCAAGCCCTTCCAGGATGTCTGTGCCAGCTCAGGGTGTGTCACTCTGTGCTGAAGGGAATCTGCCTTGGGTTACTCTCTGCTGCATCCTCTTGCTCCAGCAAAAGCTCCTCTGATTATTTGACAAATGTTGTGTTTTCTTCCCATCCATGGTAGGTGCTGTTTTTCTGCTGAGCCTTTAAACCCAGCTCATTCCACTGTTCTCTCTTCTTGTTGTTCTTCCTTTCCCCCTGACTCCCACAGATATTTATTCACTTGAAACAACATTTTTGATATTTGGTGCCTGGAGCTGTAACTTGCAACAAACCTCGAAAGTCCCTTCTCACACTTGCAAACAAAACACTTGTGCTGACCCTTTTGAAAACAAAACACTTGTGCTGACCCTCTTTTCCTTATTTAAGAACACTCTGGTGTCCCCAAGCTCTGAAACAGAGCCTTGACTTGCAGCAGAAAAGCAATTTCTCTGATTTCTGTGGCACATTAATTGTTGTGGAGGCCTCCAAGAGCAAATTGTGCATGGATATGTTGTTTAATAACAGGTAGAGAAATGTTTGGTGTTATGTGTTCCTTCTAAGAGACTGAAATGGAACCCAAATCATAAATAAATTAAATCAGACTTTTTGAAGGTGGTTTCTGTTTCCTGGGAACCATCTTGGCCTGCCCTCTTGGTCTCAGAGCTCTGTAATTTTGAAGTCCAGCTCATGATGGAGAAGTGAGGCATCAAGAACACAAGAGGAACATTGAAATGAGCAGACACTCAGATTATTTTCTTCCCCAGATCCTGTCTGAAGTGGAGGCTTGTCTGTTAAGCTACCTTAAAAATTAATGCATTAATGTTCTCAAAGTACTCAGAGATACTGTAAGAGAAGAATAATGATGGAAAGATTCTCACCCAGCTATTCTGAAATAGGGTCATTTTAATGAAAAATCAGTGTCAGGGATGTTTAACCTCAGCTGGGGTGCTGGAAATACCTCAGCCTTTGCATCCAGCCTGCTCCTGTCTCTCCAGCATTCTCCAGGGCAGTTTTGGGATTCTGAGGCCATTTCTATGACCTCTACATCACCCATCATTATTTCTGCTCCTTTCCCTGCTCAGGACTGTGATCCCCAGCCCAAACCATGGATCCATTGTGAGTCAGCAGGCCCTGGCTGGGCAGAATCCTCACTGGGATGATTTTTTGTGTTTTGCATCATGCAGTTCGTTATTCCTCCCCAATTAGACACTCATGCATCAGGTTACATGGATTTCAGATGAATTGAATCCTGCCTGTGTGTGTGTTTGTAGCTCTTGGCTTTGCAGTGTGCAGATTTAATTGGAGCATTCTGTTCTGTTCCATCTCCCAGGCACCACATGCCACTAAATTCAGGAGGGATCATTTCTCACTGTGCTTTAAAGTTTGTGGGGTTTAATTTTAGTCTGCTTTTCATCCACCTCTAACTTCATTCAGCTTGCATGTTTAGGAGGGTGTCTAACACATATTTATATCTTTAGAGAAGTCTAAATGTCCTTTTCTTGCTTTCTTTGTTTCCTCAAACCCTCTGTGTGGGGAACCCCATGTTTTCCTAGAGGGAAGTTGTCTCAAAGTTGTTCTGGTTACTTCTTGTAGTCTTGTTTTCTTCTACCCACTTAAAAAGACATTTTCTTCCAGCCATCAGGTTAGTGCTAGCTCTGTACAACACAGTCAGAAAACAGCTGAGGTTGAAGGGACCTCTCAATTTAGTCCAAGCCCAGAGTTCTCTCCCTTTTCCCTTTGCAACACCAGGGATGACATTCACCATCTCCCCCCTGCTTTCTCACCCACCCTGTTCAGGTTCTCACTGATTTTGAGGTGATTTCACCCACTCTGAGCTCCCTTGGCTGAAGTTCATGTCCAAGTGATCTGCCCATATCCAACACTTGTGGGCTCTTGTGTCCCTTGTTCTTTTTCTGCTTCTGTTGCCTGTTCCTACCCATTTGTCACTTCTGTTAATATCAGCTGTCACAGCAAATGTCAACTCCTCACTGCTGTAAATAAGTATTTAACAGCTTGAACTCAGCATTTGCTGTTGTTTACTCTTCTTCCTTGCTGAGGATGGACCAGTGCTTTCCTAAAGGGATTTCACCTGAAGTGTTCTGCTCACCTTGAGGCACCTGGATCCAGGCTGGGTCTGGGCACTGAATTCCTTTGGGGAGAGCAGTGAGGAAGTCCCTGACCTCTGTCACTTGCCTCTCCTTCTAAAAATCAGAGATTGACTTTGGTATTCCCCAGGGATGGGGAGGAAAGTGAAGGAGCTGAGTTAATCACAATTCTGACAGAATTTGTTCATGTGCTGGGTTGCTGGATGAGTACAACTGGAAAACTTTGGAGGATTGGACCAGTGCTTTCCTGTCCTTCTCCTCCTTGTGGGATTTAACCTGTCTGCTCACCTTGAGGCACCTGGATCCAGGGATTGGCTTTGGTATCCCCCAGGGATGGGGAGGAAAGTGAAGGAGATGAATGAATTAGAATTCCTGATGTAATTTGTTCATGTGGATGAGAAAAACTGTAAAACTTTTGGAGGAGGGAACAGGGCGGGTGGCAGGAAAGCTTTTGGACACAGAGTGAGCTGACTTGAAGGTCTTCAGTCCTGGTATGAGAGATGGGACTTGCAAATTCTGCAAAGTCACCAAAGGAAATGATTCCCTTTTAACATGGAATGTGGAAATGGGATGGAGGGAGGGGAAGGGGCTTTACACCAAACCTGCAGCAGGGAATTTCTGTATGAGCCATCAGTGGGGTCTGGGAGGGCTTTGCTCCTGCTCCAGGTGGCTGCAGGGGTGTTGGTTGGTGGCATCACCATGATCTGGCACCCCCAGTTTGTGCCCAGCTGGGTGTCCCCATGCCCTGGGGTGTCTGTGTGTGTTCACAAGGCAGAAATGTTCAGCACATTCCCAAATCCCAGTGTTGGCTTTCTGAGCAGGTGGGAATGACCCAGCTCTATCCCAGGAATCAGGGAATGCTGATGGGATTGTGCTGCTGTAATCCAGGTGAGATGGGGCTCTGAACATCCTGGCTGTGCTCAGCTTCCCACAGAACCTGCCTCAGGGATTTGGGATCTTTCTGTAGCTCTCTTGACAGACGTTTACTCTTTGCTGCTGTGCTTGGTTTTGTTTGTTGATACTCTCACCAAAATCCCTTTTCCTGAGGGTCCTGATGCTGGTTTTGTAGCCAGAGGCATTCTGTTGGAAGTGGCTCTCTGAGATGCTGATTTATTTTAATTTCTAGCACATTCCCTCAGAAATGGATAAATGCCCTTGTCATAAATCTCATTATTGCCTGATAGATGTGTGCACTGAGCTCCTCAGAGCCAGTGGGCTGTGGTGAGGAATCCCTTTCCAAAGATCCATGGAGAACTTCGCTTTGTCTTCTCTTTCTAGCAAAGGATTTGATAAATCCAAACTCTGACCATCGAGAAAATAAAAATTCTGGTTCAGGTGTGGCCCAGCTTTGAGTTCAAAGCAGACACTCTGGGTTTACAGCATGAGAGGGAAATTCCACCCAGCTCTACTTGTAGGGAAATTTTGCTTGTGTGGTCTGAAGCCAGTGGGATGTGGTGAGGAATCCCTTTCTAGAGATCCATGGAGAACTTCACTTTGTATTCTCTTTCCAGTGGCAAAGGATTTGATAAATCTAAACTCTGACCACTGAGAAAATAAAATTTCTGGTTCAGATGTCGTCCTTTCCCTGCCCCAGCTTTGAATTCAAATCAGACACTCTGGGCTTACAGCATGAGAGGGAAATTCCACCCAGCTCTACTTGTAGGGAAATTTTGTATGTCAGGTGAAGCCTGGGAACCCTGAACTTCCTGTAACCTGCCCCAAGATGAATGTGCAGAGATAAAAATCTCCCTGCTGTGCTGGGGCCTTCCCATCCATGCAGGTTCCTGGTGGTGCATCTGAGTGATCCAATCCCACCAGAATGCTTTGATTTTAATTAAAAAGGGGAATTACACTCCCAAGTAGAAAATCCCTCTTATACTAAATCGGTTCTTCTGATCTCTCCACTAAATTGAAGAGGGAGAATTGAACAAATAAACTTTATCTTGTCTTTGGGCAGGTGATGTTCTGGGTCAAAACAGAATGACTTCCATTGGTAGCACCAGTAACTCTCCCATTCTCAGCATTTTTAATGAATTTTCCCTCAGATTTTGTTTTTCCCATATTTAACTTCCTGTTAAAGTCCCTATTCAGCCTCTAACTGTCATTGAAGGGCAGAATTTAAGGCTCAGGTTGCAGCAATGACCTTTTTTTGGAGCTCATCAAATGGTGAACTGGCTGGAGATGTCTGCACAGCTGTAATTTGTGTTTAGAAAGATTTTCTCATAATAATATTGACATTTGGGCCACATTGGTGAAATCAGCAGAGGGGGAGATAAACTTAATCAAAATTCCTGTGTGGTGCAGAGGATCCCGCTGTGATTTGAGAGGTAACATTTGGGATTTGTCATCACCTGTCTAATTTTAATAAAGTCCTGCTTGTCCTTAAAACTTTGATTTTAGCCAGGTGAACGTGGCTGTGAAGGGAAATGTCTGCTGGAGCTGCTTGTGGCAGTTTGATTTGAAGAGGAACGAATTGCTTTGGGGGTCTGGAATGTTCTGTCACCTGACTGAGACCCTGCTCTCAGTGTTGCCCGTTCAGTGGCAACCCAGTCTGGCAGCAGGTGGCCAGGGATGTCCTCAGGCTTCAGGCTGAGCCCCCCCAGCTGCCTCAGACACTTCTCTCAGGACTGAGGAGAAAACCAGAAGAACCAAGCAGGCCCAGAGCGTTGGTGTTTGTGTTGTGGCACTCCCTGCAGCACCATGGATCTGCCTGGCTGGGCTGGGAGCACAGCCCTGACCTGCCACAGCCCTTTGGTGGCCTCTGTAACCCTTTGGTGGCCTGTGTAACCCTTTGGTTGCCTCTTTAACCCTTTAGTGGCCTCTGCACCCCTTTGGTGGCCTCTGTAGCTCTTTGACAGATTCTGTAACCCTTTGGTGGCCTCTTTATGCCTTTGATGGCCTCAGTAGCCCCTTGGTGGCCTCTGTATGCCTTTGGTGGCTTCTGTATGCCTTTGGTGGCCTCTTTAACCCTTTGGTGCCCTCTGTAACCTCTTGATGGCCTCTGCAGCCCTCTGGTAGCCTCTTTATGTCTTTGGTGGCCTCTGTAACCCTTTGGTTGCCTCTGTAGCTCTTTGGTGGCCTCTGCAGCCCTTTGGTGGCCTCGTGCTGGGTCCCAGGAGCTGGAGCATTGCTGTGCTGGGTTTTCCCTGCAGAGATCACTTTGTCAGCACCACCCTGGCTGGTGCAGTTTGGTTGCAGAGCAGATCCTGTTCACAATGACCTCATGGCAGGGATTTGACAGGAACAACTTTTAATTTATCTGTGCCTCACTCCCTCCCCTGTGAGATTTGTCTTCGGTTTATGTTGTTTATGGTTTTGACTCACAGTGCTGACTCATGAGTTCTTTAGGCACAGCTCTGGATTCCTGGAGTAAATTTTTTTATCTGCAGAAAAGCCCAGCAGGATTGATTTTCCCTCTCAGCTTTATTGCTGGGCTTAGGCAGTGCAGCACTGCTGCTCTCTGGGGTTTGGGAGCATCAGCTGCTCCTCAGGGCAGTGACCTGGAACTTCACTACAGTGAATGAACCAGAGCGAGAAGGAGGAGAGCCTGTGGGTCACAGGAATTAAATAATATTGAGCAGTTGTTCAGACTGAAATCAATTCTTTATTGCCATAACCTTCAGGAGTAAGTGAAATCACAGCAGAGTGATGAGGGGTGGAATTTGCAGGCAACCCTGACATGGGAAGAGATGAGAATCTTGACTCCATGTTTCAGAAGGCTGATTTATTATTTTATGATATATATTATATTACAAGAAAATGATACATTAAAACTATACTAAGGAATATAAGAAAGGATTTCATCAGAAGGCTGGAAAGGAATGATAATAAAATCTTGTGGTGGCTGTCATTGGTCACCAAGTAAAAACAATTCACATGCTGGGTAAACAGTTCTCCAAATCACATTCTGAAGCAGCAAAACATGGAGAAGCTGAAGCTTCTCAGCTCCTCAGGAAAAAATACCCTGACAAAAGGATTTTTCATAAAATACATCTGTGACAATAAGGTGTGTTTGTCCTTAACAGGCAGAATTGCCCGGAGATGTGACAGCCCTGAGGGCTCTGTGGGATGGGGTGAGGTTACCATGGATGGGTCACATTCTTAAAGAAGTCAATCCACAAAAATGGAGTAAAATCAGATTTTCATGTAGTCATTAAAAAATGGAAAAAAGCCTTTGAGCTCCACCATTCCCCAAGACTCCTGAGGACTCCAGGTGGCTCTTTGAAATGCAGTTTATTGTATCCAAAATGCAGTTTATTCCATCCAAGATGTCACAGCAGTTCAGGTGACAGAGCTGTGCCTACAGCTGTCAGCTCCAGCTGCAGGCAGGCCTGGAGACCCTTAGTTTAGGCTATAATGCATTATAGACTTTTCTTTTGGTTACACTGCATTCTATACTTTTCTTTGCTGAGCATCTTCATGCATTAGAACCAATCTATACCTTAACTTTTATCTCTAGCCTATCATAACTACTGTAATTACCATATTCATGTTACTGTTCTCCACTCACTAAAAGCACATTACAGTTTAAGCTGGAAGTTGTTTTTTAGTTTTCTTGCAGTGGAAAATTCTGAGATCTTTTTCTACTTGCACCATCGGCAGGCTTGTTTGCCTGTGCTATCTTTGTGCTTGGTAAAAACATCTTGTTTGAGTTGGGTTTATCCTTTGCTGTAAGGATGTTCTAACTAACATATCCTTTGCCTCCTTGGTTAGGGCTCAGCAATTCTTTTCTTCTGTATCAAATCTTGCTTCCATCTCTATTCCATTTTCAGATTCTATATTCAAAAATCTTTCTGCCAAGCGTACCTGTGAGACTTTCTTGTCAAACCTTCCTCCTTCCCAACACCCTCCTTTTATTCTTTGGCTTCCTTGGTCTCTGTTGTATCTCAGCCTTCTCCACGATGCCTTCCCTGTCCCTGCAGGCTGCAAGCACGTGAAGGGGATCCTGCTCTACGGCCCCCCGGGCTGCGGGAAGACGCTGATGGCGCGGCAGATCGGGAAGATGCTCAACGCCAGGGAGCCCAAGGTGGTCAACGGGCCTGAGATCCTCAACAAGTACGTGGGGGAGTCCGAGGCCAACATCAGGAAGCTGTTTGCTGATGCAGAGGAGGAGCAGAGGAGGGTAAGGATGCACAGCCATGGGGGCGATGGGGATGAGAGCAGTGGGGTCTTTGTGAGAGTCCCCAGGAGGAGGGAAGAGATGAATTTGAATCCATGTTCTCAGAAGGCTGATTTATTATGATATGATATATGATATGATGTGATATGATATGATACTATATTATGCAATACTATATTATACAATATCATACCATACTATATAATATATTACATTACATCATATGATCTATCATATATCATATATCATATATCATTTATCATCTATCATATATCATTATCATATATCACATATCGTATCATATATAATAATATATCATAATATAGCATATATATTATATTATATTATATTATATTATATTATATTATATTATATTATATTATATTATATTATATTATATTATATTATATTACATTATATTTACATTATATTATATTATATTATATTTACATTATATTCCATCATATCATACTATATCATACCATATCGTATTATATTGTATTATATCATATTATAATTATATATATAATATACATTATATTATAATTATTATACCATACTATACCATACTATATTATATATCATATCACACTATATCATGTAATGTAATGTAATGCAATATAATATAATATAATATAATATAATATAATATAATATAATATAATATAATATAATATAATATAATATAATATAATATAATATAATATAATACTATATTACATTGTATTACATTACATTAGACTATATCATACCACGTCACATTATCATATCATATCATATCATATCATATCATATCATATCATATCATACTATATCACACTGTATCACATTATATTATATTTTATCACATTATATCACAGAATACTATATTAAAACTATACTAAAGAAATAGAATAAGGATACAGACAGAAGGCTGAACAAGAATGAATAATAAAAACTCGTGACTGACTCCTCAGAGTCCGACACAGCTGATGGTGATTGGTCATTAAGTAAAAACAGTTCACATGAAACCAATCAAACATGCACCTGTTGGTAAACAAGCTTCAGCCACATTCCAGAGCAGCAAAACAGGGAGAAGCAAATGAGATAATACTGTTTTTTCTCTGAGGCCGCTCAGGTTCCCAGGAGAAAAAATCCTGGTGAAGAGATTTTTCAGAAAATGTAGCAGTGACAGACCAGGAGAGACTGACTATCAGCTGTGAAAACAGCCTTGGAAGCTGGAAAAGGCAGCTGGGCTCCCTAAAACTCAGATTGTGCAAATTTTCCTATGTTTTTAGGAAGTCCTTTTCTTTTCTTTTATTTTTTTTTTCTTTTTTGTAGGAGAGACATAATTGAATCTAATTGGATTTTTCTTACTAAATTAAGCTAGCACATAAGCTTTGAGGTTTTTAGGTTGCAGGCATATTGGTATGTTACAGCACTTACTATAATCAATACATGGTTAATTTTTCTCATGGACGAGAATAATGTCTTGAAACTGGAAGTGAATATAAAGATTCTGTTTTTTTCCAGTGATGTTTTTTATCCATTGCTTGGATTTTTCTTACTAAATTAAGCTGGCACATAAGCTTTCACGTTTTTGGGTTGCAGGCATATTGGTATGTTACAGCACTTGAAGTGTTATAACCTATACATGGGTAATTTTTCTCAGCAGAAAACTAATGGATGAGAATAATGTCTTGAAACTAAAGATCTTTGAAACTGGAAGTGAATATAAAGATTCTGTTTTTTTCCAGTGATGTTTTTTATCCATTGCTTTAGCTGGCTTTTTCAAAACCCCAATCTTTAGTTTCATGGTGTAAATACTTCTTTCATGTGTGCTATGGTAATTTTTCTCTGCTGTTGATCACTTGATCTTGATAGATTTTTCTGATAAAGAAAATCAAATGTCAGGCTAGTCACAGTTAAATACAGGGAAGTCTTTTTAGAAGTCATTAGCAAATGATCCCTTAATTTTGATCAGCTCACAAGACTCAGGTTTTGGTGGTGACTTGAAATAATCTCATCTCTTCAGCAGAAGGTTTATTAGTCAGTCAATCAGCTCTGTGTGGTAACACAGACCCATGTGAGCAATCTCCTGGTGGCTGCTGCATCTCTGGGAGCTGCTTTGCCTTGGCAATAACACACCTGTGAAAATCCACTCAATATTGGCTGCAGGGGCTGGGCCTGATGACAGCTGGGAGATTAAAAAGGTCTCCCAAAGGTTGGCATTGTGCTGCCTGTGTCTGGGGCAGATTGCCAGGCCCAGCACATGCACCCAGTGATAACATGGGCTGCCCTGGCCACAAAAGATGTTTTAGAGGTGGAATTTGAAGGGGAAAAGCTTCATAATGCAGTCACAAAAAGTATCCTGTTCTCTTAGCAGCTGCAACTGCCTCACCCCTGAGTGAACCTGGAAATGGCAGTGCTGGGGCTGACTGGGCTCCTTAAAAACATTATCAGCAAAGCTGCTCTGGCAAGCTGGGGATTTACCAAGTTCAGTGCAGCCTGGGGTGTTCCCTCTTTCCACAGACAGGCCTTGTTCCCTGTCCCTGGTACCTGTCCCTTTCCCAGGTGCTGAGTGCTGGGGCCTTTTGAGCTCTGGCCTTTGCTTGGCTTGCTCAGCCTTGTGCTCTTCCCTAAAACCTGTGCAGCTGCAAAGTTCTGAGTTTGAGCAGAGCCCCCTGAGTTCCCTGATTTGGAAATGGGCAGGATGTTCCCCTGGAGAGGGGTGAGACACACAGAGATGTGATACTGAGCACACAGGGACTCTCAATGCTGTGTCTGTCACATTCACATTTTCTGAAAAATCCCTTCACCCAGAATTTTTCTCCTGGGAAGCTGAGAAGCCTCAGAGAAAAAATGAAAACAATAATTATCTGATTTGCTTTTCCTGTGTTTTGCTCATGGGGAATGTGTTTGGAGATTGTTTATCCAACAGGTGATTGTTTCATTGGATTCTGGTGTGAGTTGTTTTCACTCTTTGGCCAATTGGGGCCAAGCTGTGTCAGGACTCTGGAAGGAGTCACAAGTTTCCATTATTATCTTTTTAGCCTACTGTAGGTATCCTTTCTGTATTCTTTAGTACAGTTTAGTACAGCATTCTTTAATATAATGTAGTATCATAAAATGATACATTATCCTTCTGAGGCCATGGAGTCAGATTCATCATTTCTTCCTGCAAATACAACTCTGTGTCTGTGTGGCTAGCTTGGTGTTGATTTTGGAATCTGGTGACACTCCTGTCCTCTCTCCCCCAGCTTGGAGCCAACAGTGGGGTGCACATCATCATTTTTGATGAGATTGATGCCATCTGCAAGCAGAGGGGCAGCATGGCTGGCAGCACGGGCGTGCACGACACCGTGGTGAACCAGCTGCTGTCCAAAATCGATGGTGTGGAGCAGCTCAACAACATCCTGGTCATTGGTAGGTGGGGTTTGCTCTGTCCTGAGGGCTGGGGTTTGGTCAGCTCAGGCTGCTGTTGGAGCAGGTTTAAAGGGAGATGCTGCTGTGGTTGGCAGATATTGCTGCTTTCAGCAATTTCCTTGTTTAGTTTTTGATAAGGAGGGTTTCATACTTTAGGGGAACTTGTAAGGATTGATAGAATTGATTTATCAGCCTGGGGGGGGATTGGGGCTGCTCCTGCTGTGCTTGTCCTGCTGCAGGAGCCCAAGGACAGGCAGACAGAGCCACAGGAACAGGTTTGATCCCTGTTGCCCTGACTCTCCCTGAGCATTCCAGAAGAGGAGTGCCTTCTGTCTGTTTTCTTGGGACTCTCTGAGTGTCTCCCTACCTCTGTGGGCTGTAAACCCACTCAGGCAGCTCAGATAACTGTTTTGTTTTATCTTTGACTCCAGGGATGACCAACAGACCTGACCTGATTGATGAGGCCCTGCTGAGGCCAGGGAGGCTGGAGGTGAAGATGGAGATTGGTAAGAGCCCATTTCCTCAGCTCCATGGACCCAGAGCAGCAAAGCAAATACAGATCCTAATGTGAGCAATCCCCAGCATGGCCCAGGTGCTGAAATTCCTGCAGCTCCCTCCAGAACATCAATTAAATCAGACCAATAAAGCACCACTTTGGACTTCCCTACTGATAAACCTGATCTGAATTTCTGCCCTGCAGGGTGGGCAGGCAGGACCCTGAATATTTGTGTGAAGGAAAGGAGGCAAATAATGGTACAGATCATTCCTGGGTGGAAATTGCAGGAAGGACAGGACAGAACAGAGGGTGAACTAAAAGTTGGCCAAGAGCTTGGTTTGCCATTTAATCTGGCACTGGAAAAGCAACTGGAAAAGCAGCTGTCTGTCAGTAACTAGAAAGGGACCTTTGTGCACACCCAGTGAGGGTAAATTAGGGAATATCTGATCATGTAGGCTTTATTAAGAAAATAAGCTCAGACCATCTTAGATTCATGAGAACAAATCACTGACTTTGCATTTGAGATCAGAATTTGGTGAAGGTTGTGAGTGAAGCTGCTCATGGTGAGAAGGGGCCTTGGAAGGAGGGGACACTGTGTGGGATTTCTGGGGTCCCCAGACGAGGGAAGGAAATGATGAATGTGACTCCATGTTCTTAGAAGGCTGATATTATATTATATTATATTATATTATATTATATTATATTATATTATATTATATTATATTATATTATATTATATTATATTATATTATATTATATTATATTATATTATATTATATTATATTATATTATATTATATTATATTATACTGTACTAAAGGAGAGAAAGAGAGGATACAGACAGAAGGCTTAACAAGATAACAATGAAAAATTTGTGACTGTCTCCAGAGCTTTGACACAGCTGGGCTGTGGTTGGTCATTAAATTAAAACAATTCACACGAAACCAATCAAACAAGCACCTGTTGGATAAACACTCTCCAACCACATTCCAAAGCAGCAAAACACAGAAGAATCAATCAGATAATATTGTTTTCATTTTTCCCTGAGGCTTCTCAGCTTCCCAGGAGAAGAAATCCTGGTAAAGGGATTTATCAGAAAATGTGACAGTGACGACACTGAGGGGAGGGTCAGGGGGTTTGCAGTGATGTTCTCAGGATTTTTGTGGTTTTTTTCCCCCATCCCAGGCCTGCCAGATGAGAAGGGCCGATTCCAGATCCTGCACATCCACACAGTGAGGATGAGGGAGCACCAGCTGCTGGCTGAGGATGTGGACATTGCAGAGCTGGCAGTGGAGACCAAAAACTTCAGTGGTGCTGAGCTGGAAGGTTTGGTTCGAGCTGCTCAGTCCACTGCCATGAACAGACACATCAAGGTCAGTCTTCTACTGGGGCAAAAAAAGGAAAATAATTCTGTTTGGAATATGGAATGTTTACCTCCAAATGGAAAGGAGCCTATCAGTGTACCTTAGGAGATGAAATTCACTTTTTCCCTGTGCTTTTCTTTAATTCTCAATTCCCTCTTCCCCCTCCTGCCCTCCAGGTGCCTCTTGCACAGCTTGAAGGGGTGGTTTTTGAGGATGTTTTGCCAAAAACTGAAAGTCTTGAGCACAATTTGTGCATTGGACCCAGGAAGTGAGGTGGGAATTAGAACAGCCATTTCTAGGGAGGCTCTGCTGGAGCCTGAGCAGCTCAATGTGTTGATAAATGTTCTGTGAGGAGGGGGAGGTTACAACCTCAGAGCTGGTTTGGGGACATAAAGACAAATGTGGAGGTGTGCAGGGGGCATTTGGAAGGATGGCAGTGAATTTTGGGTGTCCTGTGGGAGAGAGAATTCAGAGAGGTGAAGGGATGGGGACTGACCTGGCCATCAGCTGGGGTCAAGTTCTTGGAGCTGGAATGGTCTGGAAATCCCAGCTCAGTGCTTGTCGGTGGAAACAGCAAAATAGCAAGGTTAGAATTTACCAGGAGAGGTGAAGAGCAAAAGTGGGGCTGTGATAAAATCCCTGGTGTGCTTGGATTGTGCTGGAACCAGGGTGTGGATGGCAGCAAGGGGTCAGAGGTACAGGAGGGTTTTCTTTGGAGAAATGGTTAAATTGGGATTCCTGAGCCTGGAAAAGGATGGAGAAGGGTTATGGAGAGTGTGCTGGGATCAGGGAGTGAGGATGGCTCCTCACTGTTTCCTCTGCAAGAACCAGAAGGGCAGAGGAGATGTGCTTTGTGTGGAGAAGTGTTGCAGCCTTGGAAGGAATCCTCTGCTCCAAATCCAGATTCAGAGGGTTTTGTACAAAACCTTCCACTGCAGATAAGGGCTGGCATGGTGATCACCCCACATCCTCTGGTTCATGCAGCCTTCCCAAATCCCTCAGCTCTCAGGGAACACCTCCCTGCCCTCCCATCCCTCTGGCTGCAGGGCCATGAAATGTCAGGGCTGGGAAGGCACAGGCAAAGCTCAGTATTCAGTGGTGTTGAAATATGAGATGATGAGGTGGTGAGGAAGGAGCCTGAGGCTCAGCCCTGCTCCCCTGGCCAGTACAGGGGGCAGCTCCTGCAGGAAAAGCCCAGGACATCAATCCCACAGCACAAGGACTGTAAGAATCTGCTCAGCCTCAAATGGGAGGAGAGCAAATCACACTTCCATTTAAGTGAGAAATCATTTGCTGCTTAGACATTTGTGTCTCCTGGGAGTGCTCCTTCTAAAGGAAAAATTACTCTTCCTGCTAATTAGTCTTGTATAACCACAATACTTGACAAGTTAAAAGTTATTGTTTCATACAGCAGAAAACCACAAACATCATCACTTTCTCATTTTCTTGTGCTCTGCCTCAAAAAAAAAAAAAATCAGCACTTCTGGATTCTTCCCTTTGCAGGCAAAACATTTTCCTTAAATAATTAATTTTGCTTATAGCTGATGTTTTCTCAGTGCTGGAGTTTAGGGTGCGTTTGGGGAGCGTTGGTGTTTGATCTATTCCCTGTTGTGCCCAGAAATCATGTGGGAAAAGGGGAGATGGCAATGTGCAAATGTGAAAGAGCAGTCCCCTCCTCTGGGGTGCTTTGTGATCCACATCTCAGCAATGTCTGCCTGCCTGTGTTTTCCACATGGGAAATGGCCTCGTGTTGTTTTGCTTTTCAGACACTTTGACATAGTAATTTTGGGTAATGTTCTTTATTCTGAAATTGCTTTTAGCTAAATGAAGCAGTAAAATACTTTATTCTTTCCTGCAAGTACTGAAAACTTAAAATATACATCATAGGCCTGACCTAGTTTTCAGAAGCACCTGTGAGAAACCAGAGCACAAATGGAAAATGAAGGGGCATTGTCTTCTGAATCATTTAAACAAGAGTTTAAATCATCTCTCAAAGTGTGTGTGTGAAAAATTAAAGCATGAGCTCATTAAAGGCTGGGGAGGTAAGAGCCCTCCTGGTTTTAAGTGTACACACAACTTCAGGAATTTATTGAATGTTTCAGGTGCTTTCATCTCCCTCTGCAAAACAGAAAAGTGATTATCTGTACTAAAGATTCCCTCAGTTTTTGGTTTGGCTGTGTGTTTGTGCTTGGTGGTGTTTTTGGGAGAAGGGATTCTCATTTCAGCCATGCTCTGGCACAGCAGGATTGCCCAGGCTGGGGTCCTGTGCTTGCAAATGCAGCTCCTCTAGACAAGCCCCATGTCATTATTTTTATTGTTATTTTTCCTTCCCATGCTCTGGTGCACTCTGTTCTTACAGGTCCCTGTTGGAGAGGAATGTCTGAGACAAGTCTTTAAAGGCTAAATGTAATTTATTTGTCTTAGTTCCAAGCTCCAAAGGGTATCTGTATAATCCCAGTAAGTTCTAGAAGTTTGAACTGGGCTGAGGTCAGTCCCGCACTGACCCCACTTATTATAAATATAATTATATTATATATATAATTAGATTTATATTATATTATATTATATTATATTATATTATATTATATTATATTATATTATAGTATAGTATATTATAGTATAGTATATATCATATATAATATCATATTACATGAAATGATATGAAAATTTATATTATATATTATATTATACAATATTATATATATTATATTATTTTATGTGAAATTATATGAAATTATACAAAATTATATTGTATGAAATTATATTATATTATATGAAAATGATAGACTAAAACTATACTAAAGAAAGAGAAAGGAGACATCAGAAGGCTAAACAAGAATGAATAATTAAAATCTTGTGACTGACCAGAGTCTGACACAGCTGGACTGGGATTGCTCATTAATCAAAAACAATTTACATGAGACCAATCAAAGATGAACCTGTTGGGAAGCAACCTCCAAACCACATTCCAAGCAATCAGATAATTATTGTTTCCATTTCTTTTCTGAGGCTTTTCAGCTTCTCAGGAGAAAAATCCTGGCAAGGAAATTTTCCAGAAAATATCACAGTGGGGTGGGACAGCTGCCCTGAGTGGCTCCAGGAGGACCCAGCAAATGCCCTCACAGGAAGATTTTTATTATTGACCCCACAGTGTGGCCTTTATTGCCTTTCTAGGCCAGCAACAAAGTGGAGGTGGACATGGAGAAGGCAGAGAGCCTGCGAGTGACCAGAGGAGACTTCTTTGCATCCTTGGAGAATGACATCAAACCAGTAAGTGGGGACTGTGGGGCTGCAGGAGCAGCCACCAGAGCAGTCAGATGGGAGGGAGGGACACGTCCTTTGGGATCACACAGCAGTGCTGACCCATGGGCTGGCATGTGAAGAGCTCTGAGCTCTCTGTTGCTGCCCAGAGAGTCATAAAGAGAGCTAGAACAGGTAAAGGACAGCTGGGGGTTTCTTCTCCTTGTCCACTTTTTGGCCACTTCATTTCCTGGAGGTGTAAAGACAAAGGTCACCAGTGGAGATCTGCATTTGGAAGGATGTCAATGCACAGGATGCCAGGGAATTTTGGGTGTCCTCTGGGAGAGAGAATTCACACAGGTGGAGGCAGGGATGGGGACTGACCTGGCCATTCTTGGAGCTGCAATGACAGCTCTACCCTGGGCTGTAGGAGGAGGTTTAAACCTCATTTCTGAGAATTGTCTCTGCACAGTGTGGAGTCAGAACCCACTGGCAACTTGCACTGACTGGAACTGCTTGTGAGGGCCTATGAAAAGATGGTTCTGAACATGCCTGGTCTCCACCCGTGTTCAGCCCTCTGAATGTTGGAATGCTGTGAGTCACCAGGGGCTGTGACTGTCTCACTTCTCAGAACCTTCCTCCTGGTCATTTTTGTTTAATCATTTCACGATTTTTTCAATGGGATGAAAAAGTATGTGGTAAAAAAAGTATTCCCTGTCTTCTACAGGCATTTGGAACCAACCAGGAGGACTATGCCAGCTACATCATGAATGGCATCATCAAGTGGGGGGACCCAGTGACGAGGGTGCTGGATGATGGGGAGCTGCTGGTGCAGCAGACCAAGAACAGCGACCGCACTCCCCTGGTCAGCGTGCTGCTGGAAGGTACAGCTGGGGAAAAAACCACCTGGGAATGCCTCTGCAGGCTGCTCTGCTCCCCTCTGACACCCTGAACCTGCAGGAAACACCCTGGGGGAGAAATGGAGCTGGGCTCTTTGAGTTTGCTTGGGTGAAATTGGTTTGGGTGTTAAAAGTGCTCAGCTAAAGGGATCCTTTGATTGGAACAAGGGAGAAGGGGATGTGGCCAGTGAATAAGCAAAATGTACCCAGTGAATAACTCAAAGGTACCCACTAAATAACCCAAATGTGCCCTGGTAAGAACCAAAATGTGCCCAGTGAAGAACCCAAATGTACCCAGTGAATAAACAAAATGTCCCACTAGATAACCCAAATGTACCCAGTGAATAACCCAAATGTACCCAGTGAATAACCCAAATGTACCCAGTGAATAACCCAAATGCACCCAGTGAATAACCCAAATGTACCCAGTGAACAACCCAAATGTACCCAGTGAATAACCCAAATGTACCCACTAAATAAACAAAATGTGCCCAGTGAATAACCAAAATGTGCCCAGTGAATAAACAAAATGTGCCCAGTGAAAAACCCAAATGTACACAGTGAATAACCAAAATGTCCCACTAAAAAACCAAAAAGTACCCAGTGAAAAACCCAAATGTACCCACTACTATATCTAAATAACCAAAATGTACTAACTAAATAACCCAAAATGTGCCCAGTGAATAACCAAAAAGTACCCACTAAATAACCCAAATGTATCCAGTGAGTAACCTGAATTTGGCTGGTTTACAGTGGAGATGTCTCTAGGTGAGCCAGTTGTCTGAATTCTCTTTGAAGTCACTGGAGAGCTCATCAGTGCAATTAGCTGAACTCCAACAGCCACATTTGGTTGTTTCTGTCAGTTAAAGGTGATTTCCTCTATCCAGACTGCCTAAGGAGAGTTTTCAGATATTGGAAACTGCTTCCAGTATCTGTGTTAGAGGTTTTGGAGGAGAATTTGTTATATTGGAATAGTATTTGTTATTTATCCCTTCCCTTTTTCCTTTCCCAAAGTCCAAAAAGATGCATTACCTCTGTAGCTTTGGAGTTAACCCTGAGTAATTCCTTGTGTTACTGCCCAGCAATTTTTTCCATCCTTCCCAACTGATTCATGTTGGCTGCATGGATTCAGGTGTGCCTTTGGTCTCTGAATTATCCTGAATTCAGCCAAATAACAATAAAATAATAAATTCAGTGTGCCTGCTGCTGGCTTGTTTGCCAAGGTGCCAGCAGAAATCATACTGAGGTAGCACAAAGCTCAAGAAATTTATCCTAAACACATTTTGGTGCCATGGCTGCTCCTACAGAAAGTGTAATGCCATATTTTGTGTCATGGCAAATCATTCTGCATATGCTCAAGCAGTTCCATTAATTGCCTTCATGTGGAAGGTTGGGTTGCAGCAGGAGTTAATGTGTTCCTTCTGCAAGCAGGAAAAACATTCATTTCACACTGCAGATGCCTCTGGATGGAATTCTAAACATACCCTTGGTATCATTCACACTGAGCATTGTCAGAGATGTTTCCTCCCTTGTTTATTCCTTGTTTGTCCTTTGCTGCAGGCCCCCCCCACAGTGGGAAGACTGCTTTAGCAGCAAAAATAGCAGAGGAATCCAACTTCCCCTTTATCAAGATCTGCTCTCCTGATAAGATGATTGGGTTTTCTGAGACAGCCAAGTGCCAGGCCATGAAGAAGGTAAGTGTGTGTCACCCCCTGTGCCTGGTGACAGCCCACTTCTGGGTTCTCTCCTGCAGGGAAAGGTGAATTATCCTTGGGATGGTTTTCTGCTCTTTCTAGGTCTGGAAATCCTGCATTTATATACATTTATTTATAAGGTTGAATGTATCACAGAATTGTAGAATGGATTGGGTTGGGAGGCCACCCAGTGCCACCCCTGCCATGGCAGGGACACCTTCCACTGTCCCAGGTGGCTCCAATCCCTGTCCAACCTGGCCTTGGGCACTGCCAGGCATCCAGGGGCAGCCCCAGCTGTGCCAGGTCCCCTCACCCTCACAGGGAAGAATATCTAATTCCCAATATCTCACCTAACACATTCCTTCCTGTCCTGTCACACCAGACTCCTGTCCCAATGTTTTTGTGGCACTGAGTGTCTCAATTCTCAATTCTGGTGTGAGATCCTGGCAAACTGCAGCAGAACAGATCTGGGGTGACCAGGGCTGGAGCTCTGCCTGTGCATGGGGAGCCAGGAAGGGCTTAGGGCTGCACCTGGGGAGGGCAGATCCTGCCTGAGTGGGACTGGGACCTGCTCTGAGGTGGGGTTTTTATTGAAACACGAGGTTTAACAACCTGGGCACCCAGGGAATGTGAATGAGTTTAACATTTTCATTGCCGGGTACTGAACGTGAACTGAACGTTACTCTGATCACATTGGTGCAGAGCTGTAGAGTTTGTAAGGGAAGTAAAGTTCTTAGGAGAAGCAGTGGAGATCCAGTTTGTGACTTGGATTCCAAAAGGAGCCTTTGGATTCACTGGAATCAGGGTTTGCTGGAGGCAAACCTGCTGTCCTTAGTGCTGCCTCCTGCTCACACCCAGAGCTGCTCCAGGAAGGGTGAGTGGGCTGAGATCCAGCCCTGGGTCAGTCCCTTCTCCCTGCAGGGCTGTTCTGGGGCTGAGATCCAGCCCTGGGTCAGTCCCTTCTCCCTGCAGGGCTGTTCTGGGGCTGAGATCCAGCCCTGGGTCAGTCCCTTCTCTCTGCAGGGCTGCTCTGCACAGTGCCCAACAGCCTGAGGAGAAAAGCTTCACAGCTGTGTCACAGCTGGGCAGGTTCTGTGTGTGTGTGTCACATTATCAGTGTTGCCCCAGCTCCTAAAACACAGGAATGGTGCTGGTTTCTCCCTGGATTACAGTGAGCCTCAGGGCAGTAAATGAATAAATAAACCAAATTTGTGGAGATGGCAGTGTTTTACTGTCTGCAGGGAGCCTGATCCCTCATTCCCCACCTGTTTCATTCTCAGATTATTCCTCTCAGTGCTGCTGTGTTCAGCTGAACCCACATCAGCAGGCCCAGCTGTGGCTGTCCCAGTCCTGTGGCTGAGGTTTAACCCTGAGATATTTCACTGTTTTTCAGATCTTTGATGATGCCTACAAGTCCCAGCTCAGCTGTGTTGTTGTGGACGACATTGAGCGACTTTTAGGTGAGTCAGGAGGAGGGAGAGCTGTGCTGGCTGCTGCAGAAATATTGATGCATTTGCAATATTGAAACATTGCAAACTGGAAATTATCTGGAACCATTTATTGCAGGAGCATCGAACTGTTTTTGCTACAGTGAAATGGATTAAATATGGATATTAAAATGAATTTTTTCCTTTCAGATTATGTCCCAATTGGACCTCGATTTTCCAACCTGGTTTTGCAAGCCCTTCTGGTGCTGCTGAAGAAAGCCCCACCTCAGGTAAGGCGGGGATGGGACAGTGGGAGCTGTCCCTGTCCCTGTTCTGCAGGAATGGGCAGTGGGAGCTGATCCTGCAGGGATGGACACTGGGAGCTGTCTCTGTCCCTGTCCCTGTCCCTGCAGGAATGGGCAGTGGGAGCTCTGTGGCTGCCTCAGAGCTGCCAGTGCTGTTAATGCTTTGTCTGAATCAGCCACTTTAATCCCAGCCTGCTGCTCCTCATTCACTTGGACATTTCTAGGATAACCACAAGGGATTCAGCTTGAAATATCTGATTACTGGGGGCTGGATCTTCTGCTCTTAGTCCTAAAAATACTGACTAAGGAAAGGAGTTTAACCTTCACCATGTAAAGCTGAATTGTGCCAGCCCTGGCTCAGCCATGTGCTCCCTCCCTATTTATAGATCAAGTTCTGTGTAATCTGTGATTGTGCTTGTCAGGGGTTTAATTTGCTCTTAACGAAATGATCAGGTGTTAATTACAGTGATTGAGGGGAGCTTAAGATCTTGTCTCTCGTGCTGATCCTGTCTGTTTGCACTTTGTGGCTTGATGAGATTTAGGAGCATCACAAGTGCTGAGGGTTCTGCAGCTCCTTTCTTGTTTGCCATTTTCCTGTCCTTCACTGCCTTTCTGCTCTGTGTGTCAGAGATCTGCATGAATAAATAACATCCTAACAAGAACACCTTGAAAGTTGGTGTCAGGAAAAAGCACAGAAGCTCAGTGTGGGTGAAGTCAGTTTTTTTGTCATGTTTAATATCCTGGCACAGGAGTGTGTGTGTGTTGTTTTCATTAGAGAGTTTGGTGAAAAGACCTTTCAAATCCAGCACTTTGAACTAAATTGTAATGCCACAGGCCTGTGTGAGTGTCAGCCTGGGAGAACAAAGATTTTCTCAGTTTCTAGGCCATGTGAAGCCTGTAACACAACAGCATCCAAATTTTATCTCATGCTTGCAGCAGCACAGCCATTCCTGGTCCCCTCATCTCCTGTAATTTCTGACCTGCTGTTCCCAAAAATCAGTGAGGAAAACAGAATTTGATTTCAAATGAACTTAAAGTATTAAATTGTCCATTTGCCCATTGCATTGCATGGATGTGTGCTGCTGCTGTCTGCATGAGAGCATCCTTCAGTCAGGTAACACCTGCAGCAGAGGGCTCAGCTCTGGGCTCATCCCTTTTCTAGAAGGCAGAAGGGCAGGACCACACCTGTGTTCTGTCCCTCTGTCAGCACAGAGGGATCCCAGGCTCCAAATTGAGGCATTTTGCCTAAAAATGGACAGGATTAATCCAGGCCTAAGGCTGTGCCTGTGTGTGATCTCTGGTGATGGAAGAGCTGGGCTGGAAGTGCCCTGGTTGTGAATCTGACACCAAATGATCTCAAGCTGTTCCTTCTTCTTTGGTGGTTTACTCCCATGTTCTGCCTGATTTTTGGGAGTTTGGTTGGCTTGAATGCTGATTTTCTGTGGGCTGAACACGTGGCACATTGCCTTCACCATGGCTGCTGTAGAAATTAGGGATGGAAAAAGTGAATTTTTCTGAAAATGGGACTGCATCATCAGCACATGAACCCTGAGCTGTGGGATGACCCTGGGATTCTGGAACAGGAACAAATCCCAGAAAATCATCACAGAGGAGCTGGCTGAGGGCAGCTTTTTCAGTTTCCTGCCCTTTGGGTGGCACCTGGGGCTCACACAGGCTGCAGCTCACAGATGTTTGCCAAGTTTGCACTTGTTGCAGAGATTTGTGCTCAGCAGGGTTTGAAATGCCCTGGGGGCTGGGAGACTCTGCCTTGACAGCCAATATTATGGTGACTTAAGCCATAAATTGTTGGAGGGTAGAGAGGAGTGAGTTTGCTGAGGAAATGTCACTGGTTGATTGATCATGTGGAGTTTTTTTGCTTTTTTTTTTTCTTTTTTAAGTGTCCATTGTTGGCTTTGTGGGAATCAGGACTTTGGGCTGCCCTGCTCTGGCAATTCTGGCTCTTCCTGGTGTGTTTGTAGTGAATTGCCTGGCATAGCCATGGCATGTGGGGATCTTGGGCATTTAAAAACCCACAGCTGTGTGTAAGAAATTGAGTTGTGCAGGAAAAGCTTTTTCTGCTGTGACACTTTACTGTAAAAATGCTGGATCTGGACACAAAGAATCTTTGGGCGTTTTGAACTCAAGTAAGGAACCCATGATGGAAATAATCCTGAGGGTTAATCAAGACCTGACCCTCAGGAAATAATCCTGAGGGTTGATCAACACCTTCCAAATCCCCTCTGAGATTACAAGTTTTCTTGAGGAGCAGTTTTTTTTTTTTGGAGGGAATGGCTGATATCAGGGGTTACTGGAATTTGGGATGCAGATACAGGCTCTAAGTGCATCAGTGGCACTGACCTGCATGGGGACAAAGCACTTTGGGTTTCTGTGGGATTGGGATCATGGTTCAGCATCATTCCATGTAAAAATGATGTGCTGAGAGGAATTCTTGAGGGGACAATGCCTTTTACCCTTTGCTTCACTTGTGGGGGCACCTGAAATTCTGAGCTGATTTTAAAGAATCTTTGGATTGAGGGGGATCTTACAGCCCATCTCATTCCACCCCTGCACTTCCAGGCATCCAGGGCTTCTCTGGGAGTTCCATTGCAGAGAATGGAAGAATTTCCTTCCGATATCCATCTGTCCCTGCTGTTCCCCCTTGTCCTGTCACCACTGCTGTGGCCCAGATTATGAATTCGCTGGGGTGTCACACGTCACTTGCAGGGATATTCTTGATGTGCAGGCAGCTCCCTGCCATCACTGCAGGCTCTGTGTGGAAGAGAAGCATTTCTGGGATGAAATGTTATTAATTATGCATCGAGGTGCGTGTCTCTGTTGAATTGAAGCTGCCTCCCAGGCTCCACTCTTCCTCCCAGGCTGCATTATTGGAACGTGGTGTGGGAAGGGCAAACACTTGCAGGTTCTGGTTTTCTTTTGAGGGTAAACACTTTAGGCTTTAAATAAACCAGAAACCACTCTGAGCTTGCTTTAAATTGCCAGTCACAGCTCCTGCTTGTGGTTCCACTCAGCAGTGTTAAATAGTGCTATCTGTTACTGCTGCTTCAAGAGGGCTGAAAACCATTGCATTTTGTTCAGCATCTTTTTTTTTTTAAACCAATTAAAAATCTTTTCTGCAGTGCCTTGAAGAGGAGAAAATAAACCCACGTTCTCCTGGGTCTTTAATTCAATCAAGTTGTGCAGGAGCAGGGACTGGGGGATGGAAAGGCTGAAAAGGGCTGGCTCAGCAGGGAGCCAAGCAGCAGAAAAAGCCTTCCCTGAGAACTGAGCAGCAGCAGCTCCCAGGGCCGGGGCTGCTTCATCTACATGCACAGTCACACGGGGCCTGCAGGCTCTGCCCAGCCCCAGAGAGGTTTCACATGTGCCTCCCTGCTGCTTCCAACAATCGGCCTGCGGGGAGGGAGGGAGGGAGGCACCTCGGCATCCCCAGCAGGGCTGGGCAGGCTCAGGGAATGTGTGCCTGGGCAGGGAGCCCTCCAGGGGACACCCACTGCCCTTGGGGCTGCCCCTTCCCTCCAGGGCACACCCAGTGCCCCTGAGCCCCCTTCCTTCCAGGGACACCCACTCCTGGGGCTGCCCTTTCTATTGATCCCAGCGCCCCAACCCTTTCCTCCAAGGGACACCCACTCCTGGGGCTACCCTTGAGCCCCCAGCTCCACTTGCAAAGTCAGATTCATGCCTGGGGGTGTGCTTCCATCACTCCCAGAGCCCCCAACCCTTCTCCTTGAAGGGAGATCCTCTCCTGGGACTGCTTTTCCACTGCCCTCAGAGCCCCTAGCCCCTTCCCTCAAAGGGAACCCTCTCCTGGGGTTGCCATTCCATCACTCCCTGAACCCCCAGCCCCACTTTCAAAGTCAGATTCATGCCTGGGGATGTCCTTCCATCACTCCCAGAGCCCCCAACCCCTTCCCTCCAAGGGAAACCCACTCCTAGGGCTGCCCTTTCTATTGATCCCAGAGCCCCCAGCCCCTTCCCTCAAAGGGAACCCTCTCCTGGGGTTGCCATTCCATCACTCCCTGAGCCCCCAGCCCCACTTGAAAAGTCAGATTCATGCCTGGGGATGTCCTTCCATCACTCTCAGAGTCCCTAGCCCTTCTCTTGAAGGGAAACCCACTCCTGAAGCTGTCCTTCCACTGCTCCCCAGCCCCTTTTCTTACTGGGACATGAGGCTTTGGAAGTTACAGGGGGATAATCTTGTTTGATGTAATCCCAGATGCATTCCTGATCCCACGTCACTCTGGGTGAACTGGAAGCAATTCCAGTCACCAGTGATGTTACTTTTTTGTGCACAAACGTGGGGAATTGTGGAGGAATTCCCAAGACCCCAAACACAAGGATAAAGGTGTACAAGGGTCCTGAGCAGCTGGTGGGTGACAGAGGCACCTCAGTGTCACCAGGGCCTGGTTCCAGCAGAGCTCAGGCTCCCCTGGCCTGGGGCTGGCTGGATTTGCTGAAATTCTGTATTTGGGGACTCCACTGAGTGTTGAGGCTGCTCTCAGCAGGGTCTGTAACTGTGTCATGGTCTGGTTGCCCCTGGCAGGGATGTGCTGCCTGCTGGGGAAGGGGAATCCATCCTGGAAAATTTAGTTGGTTCCAGAGGCTTCTTCAAGCCCCACAGTTGTGTGCATGAGAGCATCCTTCAGTCAGGTAAAACCCTGCAGCAGAGGGCTCATCCTCTTCTAGAAGCACAGAGGGATCCTGGGCTCCAAATTGGGGCATTTTGCTTAAAAATGGACAGGATTAGTCCAGCCTAAGGTTGTGCCTGTGTGTGATCTCTGGTGATGGAAGAACTGGGCTGGAAGTGCCCTGGTTGTGAATCTGACAGTGTTCCTCCTTCCTTGGTGGTTTACTCTCATGTTCTGCCTGATTTTTGGGAGTTTGGCTTGAATGCTGATTTTCTGTGGGCTGAACACGTGGCACATTGCCTTCACCATGGCTGCTGTGGAAATGAAGGAGGAAAAAAGTGAATTTTTCTGAAAATGGGACTGCGTGATCAGTACATGAACCCTGTGCTGTGTGCTCTGGGATGACCCTGGGATCCTGGAACAGAACAAGTCTCAGGAAATCAGTGCAGAGGAGCTGGCTGAGGGCAGCTTTTTCACTTTGCTGGCTTTCCTTGCTCCCTCCATAATTCCTAGGGCAGGCAGTGCTGCCCTGGGGGTTCTCACTTGTTTGTTGGGTTTCTGAAATTTAGAGGAGCTCGAGGGACTCCTGCCCTGTCAGGTCACTGTGGCTGCTTTCCAGGGGTCAGGTTTAAAGCAGGGAGTTGAAGGCATGGCTTCTTTTGAGGAAAACAGGGAAAAATCAGGATCTTTTGGGTGGAGCTGTTAGAAATTGGAAGCACTTTTGAGGAGTAGCCATCTGTTCTGAGGAGCTCCCAACCACGTCAGTGGTTCAGGGACCTGGGAATAGATTTTAACAGAGCTATCTAAAAATTGCTGATGGATCTGCCCTCTGGAAGCTCATCCTGGTACTTTTCAACCTTGTTAAGCTTTTCCATTCTTAGCAATGTGCGTGCCTGAGTCCAGCTGAGCTGTTGGTGAGAGCAAACCCCCTTTATTTCAGTTTATTTGATAGTTGAGATTCCTTCTTGTGCTCCCTGGTTTCTGTAGTGATGAGCAGCAGTCTTTGCCTCATCCCCTCTACACCAGCTATGAATTTATAAACCTCTCTTGTTTTTACCAAGGATCTATTTTGGGAAGTTATTCCCTATTTCTGACCTTTCTCTGATTTCTCCAACTAAACAGAATCACAGAAACATGGAATGGGTTGGGTTAGAGGGACCTTAAAGCCACAGTGCCACCCCCAGGGACACCTTCCACTGTCCCAGGTGATTCCAAACCCTGTCCAACCTGGCCTTGGACACTGCCACGGATCCAGGGGCAGCCCCAGCTGCTCTGGGCACCCTGTGCCAGGGCCTGCCCACCCTCCCAGGCAAGGATTTATCCCAATATCCCATCCATCCCTGCCCTCTGGCAGTGGGAATCCATTCCCCCTTGTCCCCAGGCCCTTCCCTTCTCCAGGTGAACACCCCCAGCTCAGAAACGATGGATTTGAAGTTGTATTTGGAACATGAAGGAAATCCTGGATCCAGATGGCACAATGATGATCCTGTTTTGTTCTTTTTCCTGTTCTAAATCTGTCCCAGTGGTCACACACACAGAGTGAGACTGAGCTGCTGTTCCCACAGAATTCCCACAGGGAGCAATGCCAGTGGTTCCCTCAGTGTTTTTAGAGCCCTTTCTGTGTGTGCTGCCACCAGCCCTGCTGCCTTTGGGTGCAGCTGGCTCAGGGTGGCACTGCCCAGGTTAGCAGTGAACTGATCCTTTTCTGAACTGATCCTTTTCTGAGCTGCTCCTTTTCTGAACTGCTCCTTTTCTGAACTGATCCTTTTCTGAACTGATACTTTTCTGAGCTGATCCTTTAGGGAATTTTTTTTGGGCTGAGTCCAGAGGGTGGGCAGCTTTCCTGGGAGGAGGAATGTGTCATCTGGGCAAGGAAAGGCTGAGAGTGACATCAGTCATGGATACCTGAAGTGCCAGCAGGTAAAACCCCCCTCACTGTGGCATTGCTGTGTCCTTTCCTGGTGCAACTCCAAGCTAAATTCCATTTTTATTGTAATCAGGCACAGATTTCATTAATGTCTGAGGGCAGCATCCCTCAGGCAGCTTCTCTGAGGAAGTTATCCCTTGATTGATGCCTGATCAGTGTGCCAGGCTCTGTACACATGCTGGGAGCTAAATTTGGGGAACAGACACTGCCTGGGTGCAGCTGAGCAGTTTTTCCTCTCTTAGATGCTCATAGTTCATGGGGAACTGTTATTAACACAGCCCCTTGCCCAACTGTTCAGGATTTTCAGAGTTCTATCCAGTAATGAGGAAGTTTTTAGGAGAACCACTTGTGGTCCTCACTGTCTTGTGAAGCAGACAGGTCTGAGTGTTCCAGCACTTGCAGGAGGGGTTGTTCTGTGTTTTGGAGGTCTCAGCTCTGGTCAGGAATTTCTCCTTGGCTTCCTCTGTGCCCTGGTACCTCAGCTGTGTGGCAGTGAAGCTGTTTGGGGATCCTGGGCAGTGCCCAGGGCAGCACCCTCAAGGTGGGCACTGGGCATTCCCTTCACTCCTGAGCTCACCAAACTCCTTGGACAGCAAAAAATGGAGGTCCTTGGCCACCTCTAGATGGGCACTGGACATTCCCTTCACTCCTGAAGCCTCAGCCAAATTTTTGAGGGGGTTCCTTGGCCAGCCAGGCCCTCCCAACCCATATACACTGGGATAGAAAAGGGACTGATGGTCCTGACAATCCAGCTATCAGCCAATATTGATCAGTGTCCAAACCCTGCACAGGGCAATTCAAATAGCAATGGGAAGGGCTCTGCAAGGTGAACAAACAGCAGTGGATTTGCATTTGCAGCTGTTTTCCAGAATTTGCTCTGTTATTCATAATTTGGACTCTGTGCACTCTGCATTGGGAATTGGAGCTTGCTGGAGTGGGACTGGCCTGGACAGCTGCAGGGGGAACTCAGGGACTCACAGCAGCCTCTGCTCAACAGCCTGAGCTGGAAATCCACTGGAACTGCCTGTGCAGGAGCAGGGAGTTCACTGTACCCACAGATTCCTGAAGACAGGCTGTTCCCCGGAGAAGTCATTTGTAATTCAGCTTTTGGGAGTGGGAGTTTGCTCAGGCTTTTAAATTTAATGAGGATCCAGCTATTTATAAAGCTGGGTTCAGAAGGAGCTGGGAGTGTGGTGGGGCTTTGTGCACCACAATTCCTGGACCCTGTTGGTGGCATTGCTCGGAGAGCTGATCCTGTCTCCTGTGGCTGCTCTTGGCCCCTTCAATTACTGACACATTTAATCCCATTAATTTTGTTTGAAGTGGGTTTTTAAATGGCCATTTATCATTTGTAGTTAGCTGAGCCTTCCCCAGGCTGGTTCTCTGCAGGTTTTCCTCTCCTCACTGTGGCTGCTTTGCCTGGACAGGGTCGGAAGCTCCTCATCATCGGCACCACGAGCCGCAAGGACGTCCTGCAGGAGATGGAGATGCTGAATGCCTTCAGCACCACCATCCACGTGCCCAACATTGCCACAGGGGAGCAGCTCATGGAGGCTTTAGAGGTGAGCAAAAGTTCAAGGATGACAAAAGGTTCCAAACTTGAGGGATTTTGCAGTAGCTGTTGTGTCTGGTGACTCCATCCCGCTTGTCATCGTGTCATAACAGAGCAGCTCTGAGGTTTTAAATTTGCTTCTTAATGAATTAAATTGAGGCAAAATTAGAGAACAGTAGGTCTGGGGAAGGGTTTGTGGTCTGGATTAAAACATTCCAAGGGCAGGGAAGTGGGTAATGAGTATAATTGGGGCACTTAAACTGAATGTGCCCAGAGGGTGCTCTGGTGGATTGGAACAGCATCAACTGAAGGTGTTTGGTGCTGAGGAATTACAAGTTCTTTATAAATTCCTGTCTTCAGTGCCCTAGTGGGAGTTGTAGTGAATACTGAAGGCTGTTAAAATAAACTGAACAGGCAAATCTTTGGCAAACTTGTCCCAGTGATGGTGTCACCAAAGCCTGAGAGATGCAGAGACACACCTGAGACACTCCTGCAGCAGGTGTGGAAACTCCCTGTGGCTTGAACCATTGTTTCCTTGTAGACCCTGGTCTGGAGAAGACCTGGAGTACAGCATTAACTGTTGGATAAGCACAGCACTAACTGTTGGATAAAAGATATTATGGAAAAAACCATGAGGGAATTAAATATTTTGTTTTTGGGTGTTTTGCCTTGTCTAAGATACATTGCAACAAATTTTCCCTCTTAGCTACTAAATGCTTCTAGCTTCCCATTGCCTTTGGCCCAAGGTAGATACCATTATTGCTGCTCTCAGCCTCCTGTTGTTGATTTTTTAAACTGATTTTCCCCCCAGCTCCTGGGTAACTTCAAAGACAAGGAGCGCAGCACGATTGCTCAGAACGTCAAAGGGAAGCCAGTGTGGATCGGGATCAAGAAGCTGCTGATGCTGATAGAAATGTCCTTACAGGTAGGAATGGCTCTGGGAGGAAGGACTGAGCTCCTAGAGCACTCCTGGAGTTTCCCTTCTCTGCAGAACCCGGGTGCTGGTGGCAGCTTTTGCATTGGTTTCACTTGGAAAAGAGATGCAGTGAGGGGAAATGTTCAGAACAAAGAAATCACCACAGCTTGGTCCACAGAGATCTGTAAATCCCCTCCTCGTGCCCATGGGCTGTTCAGAGCTGCACTTACAGAGCATCTGGCTATGGGAGGGGTTGGATTAACTCACCTTTCATGGAATTTCTTTTCTCCACCCAGCATGTTAAGATTGCAGATAGCAATCACCTCAGGTTTTTTGTTATTTTTTTTTTTTAAAGAAGAAGGTGCCTGTGCAGGTGTATGTGCTCTTTCCCTGAAGAAGATAAATCTGTCAGGCTGTTCAGCTGCTCTTCTCTTTATTTACCACTTTCAGCACTTTAAAGAAAATAATTGCAGAGGGTAAGAACTATGCAGCTCTGAGCCCTCCCCCGCAGCAGCACCCATGCCTGGAGCTCCTGCTCATGCTGACACGGGCTGAGGGTGCAGCCCTAATCCTGCCCTGACATCCCAGTGCTCCCCCAGCCCCCCCTCTGCTCCCATCAAGTGGATTTAGTGCAGCTGAGTGAGCTGTTCTCAGATCTCTCTCTCAGAAGTGAAGAGACTTGTAGCTGAGAGCTCAGAGCCGTGTACCCCTCTGTTCACTCCTCACAATTCTGTTAAAACTTGCTCAGCTCTGAGGATATGCTCTGACTGCATGTCACCTCAGGGAATAAAGTCATTTATCTAGATTACTTTTTCCTCTTCTTCCTTGGCTTTTAATTCCATACCTGGAGGCAAGTCAGTAAGTCATTGCTCACATGTATGAAATGGATTTAAGGGGTGCTGCCCTTCAGGGGCTGCCCTGCTCCCTGAGCCCTGACAATGGCTCCCTTCTTCTGACTCAGGACATGCTCTTGTGCTGCTTTCTCCTGAAGTGCTGGTTCTTTTCAAAGCTGAAGGTGGAGGTTCTGTAAATCATGGGCAGTTCTGAGGTGGCAATGCTGACCCAGCCCTGTGCCCATTCCTGGGGACAGTTCTGGGCACCACAATGTCATAGGGATGGAAAGGAATTAGAGACTGTCCAAAGGAGGGAGCTGAGGGTGAGGAAGGGTCTGGAGGGGCCAGAGGAGGAGCAGCTGAGGTCCCTTGTTCAGCTGGAGCCGAGTGAGGGCAGAGCTCAGTGGGGCTGCAGCTCCAATCTCTGCTCTGGGACAGGGGCAGGAGCCAGGCAATGGCTGGAGCTGGGCATGGGGGATTTAGGTTGGATATTAGGGAAAGGTTCTTGCCCCAGAGGGTGCTGGGCAGGGAATGGTCCCATCCCTGAGGCTGCCAGAGCTCCAGGAGGGTTGGACACCACTCCCAGGGATGGGATTTTGGGGTGTCTGTGCAGTTCCAGGGTTGGGCTGGATGATCCCTGTGGGTTCCTTCCCGCTGAGGATGTTCCATGATCCTGTGACCAGTGACACAGAATCCTCACTCTGCTGAGGCTGTGCAGCCAAGCTCTGGGGGTTTAATTTTTCCAGCAGACCATTGTTGTGTAGGTGAGTGCAGGACCAGCCAGGCAGAGCTGGGACTATGCCTGTCACTCTGATATTTTATCAAAAATCCCTTTGCCAGGATTTCTTCTCCTGGGAAGCTGGGAACCCTTCAGATTCTCCATGTTTTGCTCCTCTGGGATGTGATTTGGAGAAGTGTTTACCCAGCATGTGAATTGTTTTTAATTAATGGCCAATCACAGCCAGCTGGGTCAGACTCTCTGAGTCAGTCATGAGTTTTTATTATTCATTCTTGTTAAACCTTCTGATGACTCCTTTCTCTTTCTTTAGTATAGTTTTAAAATATAATATAATATTATGTAACATAATATGATATGGTATAATATATGATATGGTATAATATATGATATGGTATAATATATGATATGGTATAATATAATATAATATAATATAATATAATATAATATAATATAATATAATATAATATAATATAATATAATATAATATAATATAATATAATATAATGTATAATATAATAATATATAATATAATAATATATGATATATGTAATAATATATAATATATCAGCCTTCTGAGAACTTGGAGTCAGTTCTCATCTCTCATCTCATCCTGGGGACCTCACAACACCACATGTGCCCTTTCCCACACACTGAACATCACACATGAAGTGCTGTCACTGTCCCCAGGGCCGCTGGGGGTGTCCCTTTGCTGCCCGTGGAGGGTTGGCAGCAGGGTGGTTCCTGCTCTGGCACTGGCTTCAGGTGCTTGTGTAACAGCAGAGGTAGCAGCATATGGCAGCTAAATATGAGCCAGTTATATTCCAGTCTGAGGTGTTTCCATGACTCCATGTGCTGAACTGCTATAAATACAGGGAGCAGAGCTGGGATCTGAGCACTGAACCCACAGAGAGCTGGGATCTGCCAGGCCCTGCCAGGAAAGCACAGTTGCACTGGGTAAGAAATGCAGCACTGCATCTTGTTTTCAGTGAGCTGTACCACTGTCACACACATCTTTTATGGAAAATCCTTTCCTTGAGATTTTTCCTCCTGAGAAGCTGAGAGGCCTCAGGAACAAAATGTGAACAATGGTTATCTGCTGCTGTGGAATGCAACAGGTGCATCTGGGATTGGCCTCATGTGGTTGTTTCTAATTAATGGTCAATCACAGTCAGCTGGCTCCAACTCTCTGTCCGAGCCACAAGGTTTTGTTATTCATTCTTTCTTTTTCTATTCTTAGCCAGCCTTCTGATGAAATCCTTTCTTCTATTCTTTTAGTATAGCTTTAATAGAATATATATAATGAAATAATAAATCAAGCCTTTTGAAACATGGAGTCAGATCCTCATCTCTTCCCTCATCCCTCCTCCCTGTGAACAGTCACAGTACCACAGCTTTTCAGAAGGAGATTTCAGTCTAAAATCACTTAAGAATTCCAAGTGATGGATGAAATTTCTCAGAATTCAGCTGATAAGATGCCAGGTGACTGAATCATTTATAAAAAATGTGCACATTGTGTCTTCCTCTGAATCTAGTGGTGGGTTTTGCTTTGTTAAAGCAGTGACCCCACCCTCAGCTCCCTGCAGGGATTCCTGAGCTGGTCAAATAAATTCTAGTGTGTTTCACACTAAACTCACAGAGAACCAGACCCTCAGTATCAAAATCCTTTCTTGGGATACCTGAACTGCTTTGGTGCCCTGGGTGAATTATCTTGTTTATGAGTTGTGTAACCCCACAATTTTAATTTCCCCCAAACTCTGTTACTGGTGTTCTTGGCTTTGTGTACGCTGAGTATCCTGGAATTATTCTGTGCCTTTGATCCCTGGGTCCACTTAGGATTTGCCATGTGAGTCCCCAAGTGTTTGCAGTGCCCTTGGCTGCAGGACAGGGCCACCTCCAGTGCTCTTGGGTCCCACCTGGGCTTCACCCTGCCCTGGCTGCTCTCTCCATGGTTCCTCCTGCTTCCTCTCCCTGTGTTGCTGCTCCTGGACCTTGCTGGCAGCACTCCCAAAGCCAAAATCTCCTCCTGAGCCTGGATGAGTCAGGAAATGTTCCCAAAAACCCCTTCTGGCACCTCCAGGCTTTCCTGATTTGGTAACTTCTGTTTAGCATAAATAAAGCTTAATCAGCATACATAAAACTTAATCTAAGCTATTTGTCTTTAATGTATCTTAATTTTCATAACTGGAAGCTTTGAAAGATCACCATAGAATATTGCTTGCTTTATTTTAAACCAAACACTGCACCTTTGGGGTTCATGGCAGGTTTTCAGGGGGCTCATCACATCTTGGTGGAGGATCTCCTTCTCTGGACTGGAGATTAACAACCTCCCTTCAGTTCCTTTGTTTCTGGAGGGTCCTGGATGTCCTGGGGATGCTGCACCATCCGTGTTCTTGTCACCTCTCTGAGCTCTGTCATTGTCAGGCCCCACACTACTGTTCCAGAGAATTTCCCCCTTAGTTTGGCAGCAGAATTTCTCTTTACAGAGGCTGTGTCCAACAGTCCTGACCCTGCTGCCCCTCTGCTCCACTCCAGCTTCTGCTCCTTCTTGAGCAGATCAGCCTCTGGGCTTTGTGCCTGCATTTTTAATAAGTGATTTGATCAACTCTGAGTCTTCAGATTTTCAAATTGCAGTTGTTTCCAGCTGTATTCTTTTGGACAAGGAGCTGTGTGTGCAGGTAAATGCTGTGTCTCCCCAGGTTATGGACTCAGTTATGGACTCAGAGGGGTGGGAAGCAGCATTTTCCATTTGGGAACAGGACACTGGCCTTGGCATGTTGGAATTCCAACTGGTGGCTTTAGAACAGATTTTTTTAAGGATGACAAGAGATTTGTCTCACTGTGTCAGGTCAATACTGGGTTTTTAGCAGAACTCTCTGGCTGGACCTTTGTTGTTTCCTGCTTGTGATGACTTTGCTAAGGTTTCACCTCACTGGTCTGTGGAGCTCTCAGGGATGCTCAGGGTGGGATTTTTGGGGTGTCTTTGCAGGACTCCATGATCCTTGTGGGTCCTGTCCAGCTCAGGACATTCCTGATTGTGTGTTTTCCTTTTTTTGGGATCTCTTTGGTGTTTAGATGGATCCTGAGTATCGGGTGAAGAAGTTCTTGGCTCTTCTGAGAGAAGAAGGAACGTAAGTACTTTTATTTTAAAGCTGTGCTTGAATTCTCCTTTTCTGCTCAGAAATGAGCCTGCAGTGGGGTGGATCTGCTCTCCTTGTTGGCCCCTCTGTATTGTCAGAGCTGCATCTGATCAGTTCTTAGAGCAGTTTGGGAGGGGGGAGCTCCTGAAAGTTTGGGAAGCTGCATGCCTGAATTCTCTGCTTTTCTGAATTTACCCTTAACTTTTAAACTATCCATGAGATATTGGGCCAAAATTTAATTTAAGTAAATCAAAAGAGATTCTGCTTGAGTAAAAAAATTTGGAATTTTGGTTTCTTGTGTCTGCTGTCTGAGAGAAGGATGTCCTACTCTTTCCCCATAGGTGCCACAGGGAGTAGTTGAGCCCAGTGGGACAGAATGACTTTCTAATCATGTAGGGCAGTACCTGTGCTGGGGAAACTCACACCAAACTATCTATCCTGGCTCCATGTGAGTGGGTTCCAGTGTGTGCTTGATGCTTTATACATGTGCATGATGCTTTCCTGATGGATTTGGCTTCTTTTGCAAGAGTCCCTACCCTAGACTGAAGGTGGACCAAGTGCAAGATCAACAGCTGGAAAAGTGACCAACCTGGAGAACAAACACTGGGATCTTTACTCTTCTGGACAAAAGTGAAAATGCTCCCCTGATCCCCAGAGCCCCATGTGGAACCTGCATGTGTAGTGCAATACTTTATTCTTTATCTTTGTCTCTCATACCCTGATGTCACGTGGAAGTGTCCCCTGGAGCCCTGTGCTTCTGTCTCTGTATTTTGGGGTGAGCAGGGGGAATGTGCTGGGAGCTTTGGGGCTGACCCTCACTTGTGTCCAGCATTCCTGCAGTAGGAAAGAGATCCTGGCTCCTAATAAACCTGCCAGTCTGGTGGAGGGATGCTGAAGCAGTGCTCTCTGTGATCCTGGTCAGGTGGAGGCTTTTTGTGAAGCCAGCCCCATGCCCACACACAGAGCTCCAGCAGGGCCTGGGTGCTGCACCCTCTTCATTTAAATCCAGGTGTTTTGGGGCCTGGTGGGATTGGGCACTGAAAGAGGGCAGGGAAGTGTTGATCAGAGTTGAGGAAATTTCCAAATCCAGTATTTAAGGCATCAAACCTTGTTGTTCATCCAACAACACTTTTAGCAATGCTGGTTCCAACCTCCAGCTCTTCCTGAGTTCTGTAGTTGGCAGCTTTGGTATCCTCCAGCCTCATTTTATCCCTTTTTCCTGCCATGTTACCAAAGGTTGAAATTCCTCCTTTAGAGACAGAGAGGAGGCCAAGCTCTGCAGGTGCAGGAGATGAGTGTTGCCATGTTTTTGCACTGAAATAAAGGAATGTATCAAACCTTTGCTCCACGCTCCTTCCCCTGCTCCCCTGGCCTCAGGGAGATGCTGAGGCTCCACTCCTTCCAGAAGGTTCCTGGAACATACCTCAGCGTGGTGGGGCATGAAATCAAAGCCATTTAGCAGATGTTAGTCAGTGTAGCTCCCCAACCTCGAGCAGCCCCACTGCAAGGGCTGGCAGGGTGTGCAGGGGGTGTTCCCAGAGGGTCCCCATGTCCTTCCAGGTCCCGTTGTCCTCAGTGTGCTCACAGCAGTTGGGGTGCTCAGGGCACTCCACTCTGCTCCTCTGGCAGTGCTGTTGTGTTGTGATGCTCTTGTGAGTCCCAGTGGTGGCTCCCTCTCATTTTTTTTGTGTAGGATCTTGTGAATTTATTTGTTCCTCCCTTCCCCTCTGCCAGTCCAGGTGACAGCAGCACACAGTAACTTATATTTCAGAGTAAATGATGTAAACATTATCGTGTCTGTGTCCAGAAACTATATGGATGAATAATAAATATCTGGTTTAATTGCACATTCAATGGATTCAATAAAAAGCACAACTCCTTGTGATGATCTGTGTCTGCTCCTGGTGTGTGTGCAGCCAGAGGGGTGCTCAGAGTGTGGATGGATTGAATTCAGCCCACCCTGAGCAGCTCTTACTCTGACAGAAATTAGTGAGAGGATTCTGCTCCAGCCCATTCTGGAGATGTGTGGGCTCTGCAGGGCTGAGGAGGCTCTGGGTGTGTGTGGGGTGGGGATATCCATGGAAATTATTAATTTCCATGATTCATGGAAAGTATCCCACCCCTGGGGAAGGCTGGAAAACCAGGCTGGGCTGCTGGGTGTGACACCTGAGCCACTGCAAGCTCTGCTCCAAGATCTGAGATGTTCCCTGCAGGTGGCACAAGGGAAGGGCAGCACCTTCCCACCACCTGTGTGGCTCCTCCTTTAAATCTATAATAAATACACAATATTGCTTTCAGTGTATTGGATTCTTCACCCCCTTCCTTACCCTGTTTCATCTTGAACTTTGCAGAAATGTGTCCCTGAAGTGGAGTTGTTGGCCAGAGGCAGATTGGAAGGTGCAGGGATGGGTTTTGGGGGCACAGTGAGGGGTGGAGAGAGGTTTGGGGTAGGTGGGCACACGGGGAGAGCTTCACCCCCAGAGCTGTGGAGTCCAGAACCTTCCATGGGCCAGGTGCTCTGGTGAGGTAGGACATGCCAGGGATGGTGGCACCTGCAGAGACACCCTGGCCATGCAGGTGGATCCATGGGATGGCTTTGTGAGTAATTTGGGGATCAGGGCAAGAATTTGAGTGATTCCATATTTATTTTGCCCTTCAGACAGGTACATTTGAGGCCAGTGCAGTGGAAAATTGTGTGCACTTAAAAGCATTGCTGATGCAAGGGAGATGCTGCAGAAACACCCACAGAACTATTCATGGACAGGAGAACAGGTTTTTATATGAGAAAATGTGGAGTTTGGTCTGCCCAAAGTGTTGGAAGGGGATTCAGAGACAGCCTGTGACATGTGGGGAGTGTGCAAAGTCTGGAACCTGCTTGGATCCATTGATTAATTTGATCTTTATCCATTGATTAATTTCATCTTGATTCATTGCTTAATTTGATTTTGATCCATTCCTTAATTTGGTCTTCATCCATTGATTAATTTGATCTTGATCTGTTCATTAATTTGATCTTGATCCATTCCTTAATTTGATCTTGATCTGTTCATTAATTTGATCTTGATCCATTCCTTAATTTGATCTTGATCCATTCCTTAATTTGATCTTGATCTATTGCTTAATTTGATCTTGATCCGTTCCTTAATTTGATCTTGATCTATTCATTAATTTGATCTTAATCCGTTGATTAGGTCTCTTCCAACCCAAACCACCCTGGGATTCCATGATTCCATGGCTGTCCCTCAGAGCCAAACCACACAAGCTGGCGAGTGCATATTTTTGAATTTTTTACCTTTTCTTTAATGATGTACCACAAAAAAAAATGGAAGTTGAAATATATTTTTCTCCAAATATATATATTTATATAATATATAATCTTAGTTAACTCAAGTATATACATTGTATAATAAATAATGCTTATAAAAAGAGAAATTTTCTGAATATAAAATAAAAAAAAATCGACCTCTACAACTTTATACAAAACTTTGGATACAGCAGATTGATGGAAAAAAGATCTTCCATTCAGTGCTAGAATACCTGGCTACAGTAAAATAATTACAAGGCAATAAATGTTCTATTTAATATTAAATACCTTTTCTTGATTAAAAAACAAACAAACAAAGAAGGGATTTTGTTTAAAGTCGGGGCCTGGGAGTCTTTAATATATATTTTAAATAGATGCATATCAGAGGATGGCGTGGCTCTGGCTGGGGAGGTTTTAGAGCTCTCTGGGGTTTGAATTTTTGGGAGCAAAGGCTCCTCTGCAGGGAACTCTGCACGGGAGGGACCTGGGGTTCTGTCAGGCTCTGTCTCTCCCCTTTATTGCTCTGTGCAGCTCCAGGGGCTGCTCATTCCCAGGAAAAGAGAGATTGGAGCAGCAGCCCCAGCCCCAGGGACCACCATTCCCTGGAATTCACTGCCTGGGGTGGGTTTGAGCCTGGCTCTTGGTCCTGGAGCCCACCAGGACAGAGGGAATATTTATTTTATTAATTTCATAGGTCAGTCCTGGAGAAGGTGAACAGGGGATGGCCTGGGGAGCAGGAGGGGACAAACACTGGTTCTGCTCCATGGGATGAGGGGGGAGCCCAAATCCCTGCTCATGGAACTTTCAGGATGATTGCAGACAGCTCAGTAAATCCTGGCAGGGGAAGGCTCTGCCTGGCTTTGTGCTCTGGCACTGGCAAGGCTGACAAGGAGGCTGGGACAGAGATTTCCTCTCTCCCTGGAGTCTCTCCTGTTCAACTGGCAGGTAACCTGTCCCCAGAGAGACCCTGAGCTCCCCCTGGGATGTGAAGTCATGTTAGGGAATCCTCTCCTGGGCAGCTGCACGGTGAGGAGGTGATGGGACAGTGCTGTCGCCTGTGGGAGGTGGCAGCAGTGCCCTGTGCCCTGCTCCTGCCCTGGGCCAGTGCCAGAGGGGCAGCCCTGGGCTCTGCTTTCCTGAAATCCTCCATGGGAGATGTGGGGAGGGGGAACAGAGAGAGCAGAGGGCTCTGTTAGTCTGCTCAGGTTTGGTTCTCCAGCAGCACCTCAGAGCAGGGAGGAGGGAGCTGGGCTGGGCTGGGGGCTCCTTCCTGTCCCCCCTGCATGTGCTGAGAGCAGGACAGCAGCAGCTGGGGGAGCTTTCCCAACCCAACCCAACCCAACCCAATCCATTTCCACCTGAGCCCCCGTGCTGGTGCCTGCAGGGGCTGGGCCTGTGGGGCAGGACAGAGCTGGGAGCTTGGGGGCTGCTGTGGCAGCAGCTCTGCCTCGTGGGGCTGTGTCTTGCTGGGACCCACCTGTCCCTGGTCTCTGCTGCCTGTCCTGTCCTGTCCCTGCTCTTGTTCCGTCCCTGCTCTCCCTGTCCTGTCCTTGCTCTCCTTGTCCTGTCCCTGCCTTCCCTGTCCTATCCCTGCCTTCCTTGTCTTGTCCCTGCTGTCCCTGTCCTGTCCCTACTCTTGTCCTGTCCCTGCTCTCCCTGTCCCTGCTGTCCCTGTCCTGTCCCTGCCTTCCCTGTCGTGTCCCTGCTTTTGTCCTGTCCCTGCTCTCTGTGTCATGTCCCTGCTGTCCCTGTCCCTGCCCTCCCTGTCCCATCCCTGCCCTCCCTGTCCCTGTTTTTGTCCTGTCCCTGCTCTCCCTGTCTTGTCCCTGCTCTCCTTGTCCTGTCCCTGCTCTCCAGGGCATTTTGTCCTGTCCCTGCTCTCTCTGTCCCTACCCTCCCTGTCCCATCCCTGCCCTCCCCAGGCAGCCCGAGGCACCAGCAGTCCCACCTTACCTCATGAGCTGCCCAGAGCCTTCTCGGTGCCCTGGCTGGGGCCACCAGGATTTTTGTGCCATCCTCCAGCAGTGTGAGGCCACATGTGGGTCTGAGTGACCCCTGGGGCCCTGCTCTGGGAGCCACCTCCACCAGTGGAGCCCCACCTGTGCTTTACTTGCAGGTGTGGACGTCGTAGACCCGCGTGCACTCCTGGCAGCTGACGTAGCAGCACCAGTGGAAGATGCAGTGACATTTCTCCTTGCGCTTCTCAGTCCGCGTGTTGTGGCCGCGCCCGCAGCACAGCAGGTCGCAGCCGTCGATGCCGTGCGAGGTGACGTTGCACGTCCTGTCCCTCGTCCCAAAGGAGCCCGTCTCGGGGTTGGGCTCACAGAAATTGGGGGAGTTCTCGTAGTACACCAGGTCCCGCTCCGTTGGCGGCTTGAAGAGCGCGTACTTGGCCCTGAGGGTTTCCACCCAGCCCCGCGACTCGCGGTGCTTCTCCACCACCATCTCCGAGGCGCTGTCGTATTTGTCCTTCAGGTAGTCCCCGATGGCTCGGAAATCGGGCTGGGCCCACCAGCAGGTCTTGACCTCGCAGCTCCCCGAGAGCCCGTGGCACTTGCACTTGAGGTGCATGTGGTCCAGGATGGTCTGTGTGGGACAGAGCAGAGTCAGCAGCAGAAACAGCCACAGAACGGAACATGGGGTTTTGTCGCAGACATCTTTTATGGAAAATCCTTTCCTTAGGATTTTTTCCTCCTGAGAAGCTGAGAGACCTCAGGAACAAAATGTAAACAATGGTTATCTGCTGCTGTGGAATGCAACAGGTGCATCTGGGATTGGTCTCATGTGGTTGTTTCTAATTAATGGCCAATCACAGTCTCTGTCTGAGCCACAAGCCTTCATTATCATTCCTTCTTTCGTATTCTTAGCCAGCCTTCTGATGAAATCCTTTCTTCTATTCTTTTAGTATAGTTTTAATATAATATATATCATAAAATAATAAATCAGCCTTCTGAAACATGGAGTCAGATCCTCATCTCTTCCCTCATCCTCAGAGCCCCGTGAACACTGTCACAGGGTTTGCTCTCCATCACCCACCTGTGCCACCTGGGCTTAAATGTCTGCTCTAAACTCAGTCTGGGAAGCCTCACCTTGAGTTTTGGGGGCAGTTTTGAGCCTGTCCCCAGTGGTCACTCACCGTCCGGCCAGCCTCGTTGTTGTGCCGGTTCATGGCGGAGCGCGCGTCCGGCCGGTTCTCCCGCGCGTCCGCGAACTCCCGGGACACCAGCACCCCGAAGTCGGCGTCCTCGCTGCAGCCCCCCCACTTCCAGCCATCCCCCGGGGGTCCCTTGTGGTGGGAGTCACAGCCACAGATGGTGGAGGTGCCCTCGGCGCAGGAGCGGGTGACAGCAAAGGCCACCCCGGCCGAGGCGATGGCGTGCACGAAAGCGGATTCGCGCGTGGCTGCAAGACACAGAGCACTGCTGGGCTGCCACTGTTATAATTCCTGCAAAAATACCCCTTGCCCGAGATTTTCTCTTAGGAAGCAGAGAATCCTCAGCTCCTCCTGTGTTTTGCTGCTTTGGGATGTGTTTATTCAACATGGGAATTGTTTTAAGCTAATGACCGATCGCCATCAGCTGTGTCAGGACTTGTAGCCATGATATTTTTTAAAAAATCCTTTCTTTACGATTTTTACTCCTGAGAAGCTGAGAGGCCTCAGGAACAAAATGTAAACAATGGTCATCTGCTGCTGTGGAATGCAACAGGTGCATCTGGGATTGGTCTCATATGGTTGTTTCTAATTAATGGACAATCACAGTCAGCTGGCTCGGAGCCACAAACCTTTGTTATCATTCTTTCTTTTTCTATTCTTAGCCAGCCTTCTGATGAAATAATTTCTTCTATTCTTTTAGTATAGTTTTAATAGAATATAGATCATAAAATAATAAATCAAGCCTTCTGAATCATGGAGTCGGATCCTCATCTCTTTCCTCACCCTCAGACCCCTGTGAACACCATCACAGGGACTCTAGAAGCAGCCACGAATTTTCATTATAATTCTTATTAAACCTTTTGTTTGTATCCTTTCTGTATTCTTTAGTGTAGGTTTAGTATAGCATTCTATAATATGATGTATAATATAATATAATATAATGTAATGTAATGTAATATCATATCATATAATATCAATAACATAATATATAATAATAAATTAGCCTCCTAAGAACATGGAGTCAAATTCATCATTCTCTCCCTTCCTCCTGGGGACCCTGCAAATTCAACAGTGTTCTCCTTCCCAGCCCCACCCAGCAGCCCCTAAACCTTGCTGAAAAGGTTGATTTTGTTAATTTGGAAAGGAGTTATTTTGTTAATTTTTTAATGAAGGTTTCCTGGAGCAGGAGGTGGGGCAGGGTGTGACTCCAGCTCCCTGCAGCATTTCCCAAACACAGGGTCCAGGACTTGATCCATGGGTGCTCAGGGGTGAACAAGGCATCAGTAGCAGCTTGAGGGGCCTCAGGAGGGAGTTACTGGAGTAATTCCTGGCCTGGGAACCCAGAGAAGGGCTCCATGCCAGGGGTTGGAGATGGGGAGGAGCTCGTTGACCTGGGGAAAGGCTTTGGACGATGCAGACACACTGTGGGAGAACATGGGCTTGACCTTGGCCTCACCCAGGCTCTCCCAAGCACTGTTGCTATCTCAGAACCAACTTTCCCCCTGGGGACCCCAGGGCTCAGAGCTCTGCAGACCTGCAGCTCCCTGGGCAGCGACACCAGGCTGCTTCAGCCAACCTAAACATGGAGACTTCTCATATAGAGACTTCTCTAAATCCAGAGCAGATGTTGGGGTCAATGCAACCTTGTGCCAGGGTGCAGGAGAGGCTGGAGCTCAGGGGCTGTGGTGTCTGGGCTGGAGGGCTCTGACTGCTCTTGGGTCTGGCGTGATCAGATAACGGGGAGAAATTTCTGCTGAGAAAATCACCTTGTAGCCATCTCTCAGCTGTCTCCTGCATCCCTGCCCTGTGCCTGGGGACAGCAGGCCCCTGGCCCCAGCCTCAGCCTCTCTGCAGACCCAAAAGCCAGCTTTGCCAAGCTGGGCTGATGCCAGGCTCTCAGGGGAGGTGGCTGTGGGTGGCTGCCAGCTGTGGGGATCCCAAATGGCATCTCCAAGCAGGGCTGCTCAGTCCTGGCTGTGCTGGCAGCACCCTGCTGAGGTTTTCACGTCCTTTCAGCTCCAACTCTTCCCTCCTTCGCTGTGCCAGCAGGGATCCAGCTTGGAAAACCAGCCAGGTTCTCCTGGGGGATCTCTCCCCAGCATCCCTGGGGCTGTGGGCACCGCTGGGGCTGTGGGCACCGCTGGAAGGTCCCTGCCCCAGCGAGGTGTTCCAGCCTCACCAAGGCTCTTTGGGTGGCCCAGAGCAGAGCAGAGCAGAGCAGAGCAGAGCAGAGCAGAGCAGAGCAGAGGAGCCAGCCCAGGACAGCCCGGAGGGACAGGGGGAGTGATGTGGCTCTGGGGCCCTGGGAGGTGCAGATGGGCACGGGGCTGGGCTGGGCTGGCAGTGCCCTCCTGGCAGGGCCGCGATGGACACGGCTCCTGCAGCTGCCCCCTGTCCCCTGTGCCCCCCATGCCCCCTGTACCCACGGTGTCCCCTGTGTCCCCCATAGCCCCCATGACCCCGGTGTCCTCCATGTCCCCTGTGCCTCCTATGCCCTCTGTATCCCCCGTGCCCCCCATGTCCCCGTGTCCCTGTACCCCCCGTGTCCCCTGTGTCCTCCTTGTCTCTTATGCCTCCCGTGTCCTCTGTACCCCTTGTACCCCCCGTGTCCCCTGTGCCCCCTATACTTCCAGTGTCCCCTGTGTCCCCCATGTCTCCCGTGTCCCCTGTACCCCTCATGTCCCTCCATACCCCCTGTGCCCCTTGTACCCCCCATGCCCCTCATGTCCCCCATGCCCCCTTGTCCCCTGTACCCCCCATGCCCCTCGTGTCCCCTATGCCCTCCGTGTCCTCTGTGTCCCCTGTGTCCCCTATACCCCCCAGGTCCCCCGTGTCCCTCATACCCCTCGTGTCCCCATGTCCCCCGTGCCCGCCATGTCCCCCATACCCACCGTGTCCCCTGTGCCCCCGTGCTCCCTGTGTCCCCCGTGTCGCCTGTGCTCTCCATGGCCCTCATAACCCCGGTGTCCCACATGTCGCCCATACCCCCTGTACCCCCCATGTCCCCGTGTCCCCGCTCGGTGCCAGCACAGGGGGGGATCGAGCTGCCACCCCCAAACCGCTCGGTGCCTTGGAGCCCTGGCCGGGCTCCGGGCGAGGAGCCGGGAGAATTTCCCAGAGACGAACGGCGGGAGCGGCGTTCCCAGAACCAGGGGAGGGGCTGGCGAGGGAGGATTAGAGCCGCCTTGACAGTGCACCACTGCGACTGTCTCCCAGCCAGCCCCGTTACCTGCTGGGACACTCAATTTGCCATTGTTCCCTCGGTGTCACACTGTATTACCCGCATAATGCGGAATGTTTCCGCCGGCCAGCGTACCCACGGCACAGAGCGCTGGCATTCCCCAGGAGCACCTCGTAGCAACGGGGCAATGTTCCCCTGTCCTGCCGTCACCCTCCAATCCCGCCAGCCCGGCTGGGAAATCCCTTTTGAAGGCGCTCCCCAGCCCCCCAGAATGGCTAAAGGGCGTGTGAATGCGGCAGCGATTTGAAACGACTGCGGCGCTGCGATGGTATCGCTCGCCCTGCCTCACAGTAGGGGAGGAAGCTTAGCTCTTTCTCATCGCTATAAGCTTATTTTTCTCTCTCTGCCTTCTCTGCTTTTCCCTCCCCCCCCTCCCGTTAAGCTGCTGAGTTTATATCGAGCCGGCCCCCTGATCCCACACACCCCTGTTTAGATGCAAATGACTGCGGGTGTCATGGCTGAGAAAAGCCCCGGGTTATCGTGGTGCGGGTCTTTTGCCTTTTCACAGCTCGTGGCAGGGGCTTAGCCCAGCTCACCGGGACCCCCGAGGGCAGCCCGGGCCCAGCTGCCAACCCTGCACCTGCCCTGGCCCGGAGCATCCCCCGGGGCAAAGGGGACAGGGGAGTGGGGACCAGCATCCCTGGGGAGCTCCATGGGCTGCAGGGAGCGTCCTTCTGCACCTTCCTCCATCCTTGTGACCTTCCTCATCCTTCTTCATCCTTCCTTCATCCTTCTGCACCTTCCTTCATCCCTGGGATGCTCCATGGGCTGCAGGGAATGTCCTTCTGCACCTTCCTCCATCCTTGTGACCTTCCTCATCCTTCTTCATCCTTCTTCATCCTTCTGCGCCTTCCTCCATCCTTGTGACCTTCCTCATCCTTCTTCACCCTCCTTCATCCTTCTGCACCTTCCTCCAGCCTCCTGCACTTTCCTTCATCCCTTTTCACCTTCCTCCATCCTTCTTCATCCTTCTGCACCTTCTTCTATCCTTCTTCATCCTTCTTCTATGGTCTGCATCTTCCTCCATCCTTCTGCACCTTCCTCCATCCTTCTTCACCCTCCTCCATCCTTCCTTCATCCTATTTCATCCTCCTTCACCTTCCTCCATCCTTCTTCACCTCTCTCCATCCTTCTTCACCTCCCTCCATCGTTCTTCTCTTTCCTCCATCCTTCTGCACCTTCCTCCATCCTTCTTCATCCTTCTTCTATGGCCTGCACCACAGGCTGCAGGGGAATCTCAGATTTGCTGCCTGGAGCATCTCCTCTTCCTCTTCCTCTTCCTCTTCCTCTTCCTCTTCCTCTTCCTCTTCCTCTTCCTCTTCCTCTTCCTCTTCCTCTTCCTCTTCCTCTTCCTCTTCCTCTTCCTCTTCCTCTTCCCCTCCCTCTCCCTCTCCCTCTTCCTCTCCTCCACTGCCCTTGGTGTCTGCAGAGCTGCTCCTCTCTCATGTTCTCAACCTACTCTTCTCAGGCCACACTTACTTAACCAGATTTTTAACCAGATTTTTTGGCCAGATTTAACCAAAATCCTGGATTTCATACCCAGAAAATGGTGATTGTTCCCCCCAGAGCAATGTGTGGCTGCTGGCTCAGCCCTGGTTGGGACAGGGCTTGGCTGGAGGAGCCATTGGCTTTAGATAAGAGCTGACCTTATTTTGCAAAGAAAAGGGAAAGGAGGGAAGGGCAAAGCAGGTTTTTCTGTTTTTCTTCCCTCCTCATCCCAGACTGCACACCTGCAGTATAAATCATCCTGGAGAATCTGCTTGTAAAAACATGAGCTTACCCAACATTCAGGGGTTTGTTTTTTGGTTTTTTTTTCATGGCCTGGGTTAGAAAATAAGACACAAAAAAAGAAAATGTAGAATCACAGAACTACAGAACAGTTTGGGTTGGGAGGGACTTTGAAGCCCATCCAGGGCCACCTCTGCCATGGCAGGGACACTTTCCACTGCCCCAGGGGATTCCAAACCTTGTCCAGCCTGGCCTTGGGCACTGCCAGGGATCCAGGGGCAGCCCCAGCTGCTCTGGGAATTCCATCCCAGCCCCATTCAGGGAGGGCAGCCCTGAGCCCCCACAGTGGCAGCAGAGCTCACAGCCTGGAGGATGCCCCAGGGAGGGTTGGACACGCATTTGGACATGAGGGTCTGCTCAGCTGAGCCCTCCTCCACTGGATGTGACCATGGTTAACAAGCTTGCAGCTCCTTTAAAATGAAATTACCCTCAGTTTCTTTTCAGCCTCTATTAGAAATGATTTTGAAAAATCATTTCTAATAGAAAAGTTTTTGATGCTGTTGTAGTGAGAGCTGCACCTTTGAAGCTTTTCCAAAATAGCCTCAATCCACCTGAGGGAGCAGCAGCTGAGATGATCCAAGTGAGAACTGACAGGGGATTTCCCCCAGGTGTTTATGAGGTGAAACCACAATCCTTTGTTGGCCAAATGTGAGCTGGGACAGGGATTGTCCAGGTTTGGGTTTGGGTTTGGGTTTGGTTTGGGTGTGCTGGAGGTGAGGAAAAGGGAACGTGACAATGGTGGCCACAGGATCCAGAACAGAATAGAATAGAATAGAATAGAATAGAATAGAATAGAATAGAATAGAATAGAATAGAATAGAATAGAATCCATAATTACGGATTATTATCCAGATTATGGGCCCAAAACTCTTGGTTTTAGGATCACCTAAAGGGGCTCCAGGAGAGCTGGGGAGGGATTGGGGATAGAGGGACAGGACACAGGGAATGGCTCCCAGGGCCAGAGGGCAGGGATGGATGGGATATTGGGAATTAGGAATTGTGGGATCCATCCCTGGAATGGATCCTGTGGCTGCCCCTGGATCCCTGGCAGTGCCCAAGGCCAGGCTGGACAGGGTTTGGAGCCCCCTGGGACAGTGGAAGTGTCCCTGCCATGGCAGGGGTGGCACTGGGTGGGCTTTGTCCAACCCAACCCCGTAGCTATGATATTTTATGGAAAATCCTTTCCTTAGGATTTTTCCTCCCAAGAAGCTGAGAAGCCTCAGGAACAAAATCTGATCTGCTGCTGTGGAATGCAACAGGTGCATCTGTGATTGGTCTCATGTGGTTGTTTCTAATTAATGGCCAATCACAGTCAGCTGTCTGGACTGCCTCAGTTAGTCACAAGCCTTTGTTATAATTCCTTTTCTATTCTTTCATCCTTCTGATGAAATCCTTTCTTCTATTCTTGTAGTACAGTTTTAATATAAAATATATAATAAAATAATAAATTAGCCTTCTGAAACACGGAGTCAGATCCTCATCTCTTCCTCATCCTGGGACCCCTGTGAACACAACCCAACCCCATCTGTGACTCCTGTCCCATCCAAGGGAGAAGCTGAGTGACACCAGATGCTCTTTAAAAGGTCCTTTCCAGCTCAGACTGTTCCTCTGAAGGCCCAGGAGTGTCCCCCGCTGTTGAAGATTGCAGTGCAAGATGTTTTCTATTACTATCTGTATGGCAGATCATCCTTATCAAAGTGGTTATCTTTGCTTTATCTCTCTCTTTGAGTGACCACATTCACACCTCCCTGGGAGGGGACATTGCTGATAACAGCTATTGAATGTCACTGCATGGCTGATAAGAACTGTAACATCCCATTGGGAGATGTGAGCCCAGAGGGAGGAGCCAAGCATTGCTACCCAGATATAATCCAGAGGTTTTGAGACACCAGCACGGCTTTCTGCACTGGATTCCCCAGAGGAACAGCAGCTGCCTCTCCTTCCACTGGATCTTCAGAGGCAGAATACATCCTTCTCTGCAGATCCCCCTGCTCCATCAGAACCACCCCTGACACTGCAGGAGGGCTGAGCCACAATTCCAATGGCACTGCCACCAACACCATGACCCACAGGGTGTCAGGTTGGGTTCTGACTCTGTCAGTGTTGTTCTAGTGCACTGCATTGTTTATTTTACCCTTTTATTTATTTTCCTTCTCCCTATTAAAGAACTGTTATTTCCCGCTCCCATATTTTTGCCTGAGAGCTCCTTAATTTAAAATTTATAGCAGTTTGGAGGGGTGGGGAGGGTTTACATTCTCCATTTCAGGGGAGGCTCCTGCCTTCCTTAGCAGACTCCTGCCTTTCCAAACCAGGACACCAGCCCTTGTCAGGGACCAGCAGAGCTGCTCCCACCCTCCTCACATCTGCCAGGACCTCTCAGCTCTGTCACCAACCTCTGAGCTCAATCACATCCCCTTCTCTCCTCCCTCAAACCCTACAAAGATTCTGGTTTTTCTCTGCTGCAGACTACTCTGGGAATCTCAAAGCCTCCCTGTGTTCCTCAGCGCCACTGGTCCCATCCTCAATCTGCTCATTAATTTTGAAGGCAGCAAGGAAAAGACACGAGCACGGTTCAAAAAAATGTGAATAATCCCCAGCATCAGATGGGCTGGGCTTTGATGTGTCCTCCTTTGCAGATGATGCTGTTTATTTTTAACTGCTCCACTTACAGGTGAGTGAGACACCAGGATAAATCCACCCCGGGAGCCTGGCAGGGCTGTCTGGAGTGGGAAAATAAGGATATATCCAACGTGCTCACTCATTTTTCTCCATCTGTCAGAAGATTTTCAGAGCTCTGGGTGATATTTTACCTTGTCAGCTTGGGGTATGTGGAGATGCTGAGGCAAGTCCACACTTGAGGCTTTGCTCGAGTCCCTGCAGCCGAAAAGAATCTTAAAATATTCTCCATAAATTCAAAGTTCACTTTGCTCATTACAGGGAGGATGGTTCAAATCTGATCTTTAAGTGCTTTCCTGCTGACAGAAATGGTGCTGAGAGATTTTCAGTGTCTCAATGTTTGAGCAGTTCTTTCATGACTTGTTTAGAATTTTTATGACAGGTTTTTAGTGACCATTTTTGAAGAAAATTAAAACTTTCTGATCTTTTAAGTGCTGAAATTTTGGACAGGCTTTAATTAGGCAACAAATCAGAGTATATTGAGCCCTGCTGATAAGTTATTTGGTAGTAAATATACGAGTTACCCCAAAATACAGTCTGGCACAACAGAGGGGGAATGAATCTCATGGTGCCTATTAGCGCTGTAATAAGGTTTGACAATCCTGGCTCCTGCAAAGAATCCCACATTAACACAAAGGAATGATTTTCACTGAAATTCTCAACTGACATTTCTGGGATCTGAAACGATACCTACTCTTACTGGGAAGCTGAAACTTGAAAAAAAAGAAAAGGATTTTATGAACTGTTTCTTTGCAGAATTTTGGAGCTTTGAAGGAAAGATTCACCAGAACTCCTGAATTCTGCAGGGGACTGATGGGAAAGAGTTCAAAGTTCTGCTCTCAGCCCAATTTCTCCAGTTCCTTGAAGTCTGTACCATAAAATTCCCATTTCTAAAGCATCACTGCAAACAATAATTTCTGTGCAGTCAAGAAATTATTGCAGGGACCCAGTGGTGTCAACACCCAGGAAGAGGAGGGGGAATTATTTTTGTTGTGTTTATGAAGCTGTGAAAACAAGATATCACCTGTGGATGTCCCTTGTGCTGAATGTGGCACAGAACGAACAGAATCCACGGGAGAAAATGGAGATTTTTATCCACTGGGAGCTTTTAATTCACCACTTGGTTCAGTTTTGTGGGGATGCCTTTTTCATCTGCGCTCTGGGGCATCTGAGATTATCATGGGGCTGTGCAGGGGAGGGTCAGGATGGAGCTCAGGGAAAGGTTCTGCCCCCAGAGGGTGCTGGCACTGCCCAGGGAATTTCAGAGCTCCAGGAGTGTTTGGACACCACTCCCAGGGATGCCCAGGGTGGGATTGTTGGGGTATCTGGGCAGGGCAGGAGCTGGGCTGGATGTTCCCTTCAAACTCAGAGAATTTTGTGATTCTATGATTTGTTCCTCCAGCCTCTCCTTCCAGCCTGTTTTGGGGCCCTTTCTCACTTTTTCCAGTGTAAAGCCCAGGGGAGCTCAATCTACAATCCTGGTGTACCCCAAAGCCCAGGGGAGCTCAAATCACAATCTTGTGTACCCAAAGCCCGGGGCAGCTCAGTACACAATCCTGGTGTACCCCAAAGCTCAGAGGAACTGTGGGGAGCTCAGTGCACAATCCTGGTGTACCCCAACACCCTGAGGAGCTCAATGCACAATCCTGGTGAATCCCAAAGCCCAGGGGAGCTCAGTACACATCCCTGGTGCATCCCAAAGCCCAGAAGAGCTGTGGGGAGCTCAGTACACATCCCTGATGAACCCCAAAGCCCAGGGGAGCTCAGTACACAATCCTGGTGGACCCCAAAGCCCAAAGAAGCTCAATGCCCAATCCTGGTGCATCCCAAAGCCCAGAGAAGCTGTAGGGAGCTCAATACCCAATCCTGGTACACCCCAAAGCCCAGGGCAGCTCAGTGCTCAATCCTGGTGCACCCCAAAGCCCAGGGAAGCTGACCCAGCCCTACCCCCAGCCCAGCTGCCCCCTCAGGGTTACCTTTGTCCAGGACAGGCCCGAAGATGGCCAGGCTGTCATCGATGGTGGTGCAGTTCCAGCGGCGGCCCCGGAACTGGTGCTGGCACTCCTGGATGCCCAGCTTCACCCCCTCGGCCACGCTGGGCATGATCTCGATGTAGTTGCGGCAGAAGCGGAGCTGCTTGGGCACCAGGCCGGGGATGGAGCCACAGAGGATGGGCTGGGAGCCCAGGGAGCTGTACTGCTGGCCCAGGGCCAGGGACCTGCAGGGACACGGACAGGGACAGCTCTCGTCACTGAGAGCAGCAGGCACCAGGTCCTAAGGGTTTCTCTTAGGGGAAAGCAGTAGGAAGTGTTGGGTGTTGGGGAAGATGAAACAGGAAAGCCTTATAAATATGATTGTCTGGCAAAAGATTTTGAGAACATGGAAACTATAATTGGGATTGAAATGAAAGCAAGCTTTGAGATCCCTCAGTTACTGAACAACTGGAAAACAATGGTGTGGCCGGCTGAAGGTGATCCCCTTTTGATGGAACAACACCCTCTGCTTGCAGACAGGCCCAAGGCTCAGAGCAGACCCTACAGCTTGGCAGAAGGGGCCCAAAGAGGAGTTTTTGGGGTTTAAAATGTAGCACAGTATGGTAATGTAGTAATTCTTATAGGCTGTATGGAAATGCTACAGGATTTGTATCTTGTACTAGATTGGTTAGTGAGAATTAGAATATTCAACACAGAAGAAGATTTATTGTATTGGAATGGGAACCTTGCTCTCTCACCCTTTTACTCTCTCACCCTCTCATCCTCTCTCCCCCTCTCTTCTCTCAGCCTGCTCTGAGCTGTGTTTGGCAGCTCCCAGCAGGGCCCTGCACTTGACCCTTTAAAATAAACCCCAAATTCCACAACCTGGCTGCAGAGATCTCTTGTCTCCATCCATCCCCACCATCCTACCCCCGACGCTCCTACAGTTGGGAAGGATGAAGGTTTGACAAAAAGGTCTCACAGATATGTGTGTGCTTGGCAGAAAGATTTTGGAATGTAAAATCTGAAGAAGGAATAGAAATGAAAGCAAGTTTTGATATAGAAGAAAAGAATTGCTGAGCCCTGTGATGGTGTTCACAGGGGTTTTAGGATGAGGGAAGAGATGAGGATCTGACTCCATGTTTCAGAAGGCTTGATTTATTCTTTTATGATATATATTATATTAAAACTATACTAAAAGAATAGAATAAAAGTTTTCATCAGAAGGCTAGCTAAGAATAGAAAAAGAAGGAATTAATAACAAAAGCTTGTGTCTCGGACAGAGAGTCTGAGCCAGCTGACTGTGATTGTCCATTAATTAAAAACAACCACATGAGACCAATCACAGATGCACCTGTTGCATTCCACAGCAGCAGATAATCATTGTTTACATTTTGTTCCTGAGGCCTCTCAGCTTCTCAGGATAAAAAAATCTTACAGAAAGGATTTTTCATAAAATGTGTCTGTGACAGAGCCCTAACCAAGGAGGCAAAGGGTATTGAGAGGAATAGCAGATTTGTCTTTACAAAAAAGCTGTGGGTCTGCTGGTAGATAAAACTAGCACTGGGGGATCGAAGAAACAATGGGAAGGGTTCCACTGATTGATGAATGGAAAAAGATATTTGGTTTTACAAATAAACTTTAGGTTTGCTGATAAATGAAATTAGACATTGAAAGATGGAAGAAATAATGGGGAAGAAAAACCCCTAAATTCCATAAGAATTAAAAATTTAAAGGGAGGGTTATATATTTGAGGGAAATCTTTGGTATCAGGTGTTTTGGGAATTTTTTACCTCTCAAGTACCTCAGCCATTGGGGAAGAGAGAGGGAAATGTGGGAAATTGGGATCAAAAGGAAGCTGCATCCTCCAAAAATTTGAGAGATACCAGGAAAATGCCCCATGGCCTCTCCCTTTACTGGAATAAAGTCAAAGGACTCCTCTGTCTCCTTTTTGGACATAAACCTCTGGTATTTGTAGATTAATTTTCCTAACAGTATGTTAGTTAGAAGGGGTTTTTATGAATTAGAGCAAAGGATAAACCCACCTCAAACAAGAAGATGTTTTTACCAAGCACAAAGACAGCACAGGCAAACAAAACAAGTTGTAAGTAGAAAAAAGGTCTCAGAATTTTCCACTGCAAGAAAACTGAAAAACAACTTCTGGCTTAAACTGTGATGTACTGACTTTCAGGGACTGGAGAACAGTAACATGAATATGGTAATTACAGTAGTTGTGATAGACTAGAGATAAAAGTTAAAGTGTAGATTGGTTCTACTGTATGAAAAAGCTCAGCAAAGAAAAGTATAGAATGCATTGTAACCAAAACCAAAGTATAGAATGCATTGTAACCTAAACTAAGGGTCTCTGGAGCTGACAGCTGTGGGTACAGCTCTGTCACCCACAACCCTGGACTGCTGTAACCTCTTGGATGGAATAAACTGCATTTTGAAGAGCCACCCGGAGTCCTGCATCCCTCATTTCAGCTCTTACAGAGAAGCTCACAGAAAAAGAGAAAGCAATTCTTATTTCTATTTACTGGTCCTGTTATTTGGCAAATGTGGAATATGTTATGGGGATTGTTTACCTAAAGTGATTTGTTGATTACACACTAGTGAAAGTTGTTTTGATTCCTTAGTTAACTGAGTCAAAAAACTGTGTCCTGACTGTCTCAGACAGCATTCTTTAGTATTCTTTAGTATAATATTTTCTTTAGTATGTAATTTAGTATTTAGTATTCTTTAGTATAGCATCTCTTTAGTATGTAATTTAGTATAGTATTAGTGCAATATACTATAGCTTAATAAAGCAATTGTTCAACCTTCTCAATCATGGAGTCAGAGCACATTATTCCCTACATTAGGGTCACCCTACATCAATAGGGGACAGTGGCAGGGCTGGGGAACACCGCCATGCCTGGCCATGCCCTGTCCTGGTGCCGCTAATCACCCCAACCCTGCTCCAACCATGCCCAGGGGCGTGGGATACGGATTTGTAGGGAATTATCCAAGCCTGGCAGAAGGCTCACACAGTGTGCAAACCTGGACATAAGAAATGCTGACTTGGAAATGCCGTGGAACAGAACAGACATTGCTGAGAGAGAAATCTCACCTTGTCCTGGGGACCCCAGCAAACTCAACATCACACCTGCTGTAATATTCTATTTTAATTCTGTAACTCCTATTTTAATTCTGGTGCTGTGCTGACTGCAGCCCTTCGTGGGCAGGGGAACACACAAATTCTTGGGATTGCCTGAAGATCAAGAACAGCAGCAGGGAAAGTTTTGCAAGTCAAAGCATGCAATGGGTGTTCACATCTGAGAGGGGAAATGTCAGGTCTTGACTGACTGGGGAACAGACCAAACCTGACAGAATTCCAATGAGGAGAGGGACTGGAAAGCAGCTTTTCACTCAGGAATCCCCCTCTGAGGGTGTCTGGAGGTTGGAACTTTTACAAAGAAGTGACACCTGTGTCACCACAGACTCCCCACCCAGCTCTGCAGTCCTCAGGGGTCAGCAAAACAGAGTAAAAATTCATTTTTTAAAAGGACATTAGAGTCTGATGGCCCAGCCAGGGTAAGGGCAGGAATGGGATGTGGGGTTTGAATGTTTAATTCAGTTTTCTTTATCTCTTCCACAACCCATCCTCCCTCCAGGAGATCTCTTCTGTTCATGGGCCATTAATTATTAATTATCTTCTGTCCATGGCCAGTGAGTGTCCCTGCATGGCTGATCAAATTCCATCATCCCATGGGGAGATGCTCCGCCCAGGGGAGGAGCCAAACATTTCTACCTGGATACAATCTGAGGTTTCAAACATTCCTAGCTGGATACAATCTGAGGTTCGGGACACTCCAGCAGCCTTTGCCCACTGCACTGCCAGAGGAGCAGCTTTCTGCTGCCCTGCATTGCCAGAGGGAGCCCAGGCCCATCTCCAGCAGCCCTGGAGCTGCAGAGGAAAACTCCCCCCTTGTGCAGGATCCCTGCTGCAGCAGAGCCACAGCTGGCACTGCAGGAGGGCTGAGCCCCCATGGCATGGGGCTGGGACACCTCCCTGACACACAGGGAGTCAGCTCCTGCTCTGACTGTGTGTCTTTTTTGGGTTTTTTTTTGGTCCTATTGCATTTGTATTTTTGATTTTCCTAATAAAGACCTGTTATTCTTACTCCCATACCTTTGCCTGAGAGCCCCTTAATTTAAAAATTATAATAATTCAGAGAGAGGCATTTACATTTTCCATTTCAGGGGAGGCTCCTGCCTTCCTCAGCAGACACCTGGATTTCAAACCAAGACATTTGTTGCAGATTCTCTCACACTGAGTGTCCTCAAAGAGAGCAGAGATGGAGCTGCCGGTCTGAGCCCTTCTGAGAGAGGGAATTGTTACCCTGACCTTGATGCATCAAAGCCCAATGGGTGGAAACCAGCTGAGTTCAGCTGAAGAGATGTCAAACCAACCCCCAGAGGACCCCTGAGCTGCAGAGTCCATCTCTTGGAACTGGAATTGTGTTTGGGACATGGAGGGCTCAGAAATTCCTGCTGAAAGGACAAGAGGAATGGGGGATGCCAGAGGATGAGGAATGCTCTCCTGGGGGAAGCAGGGACCTCTCTTCTCCCCCAGCACCGGGCAGGATGAGCTGGGGAAGGAGTGACCAGCTCCAAGTTGAGCTGCCAGCCAGAAAAAGCCATCGTGACCCCCTGGCACTGAGCAAAGCCCAGGAGATGCTGCCAGAGGAGCCTGGTGAGGTGTCTGAGGGTGAGAGCCACAAATGTCACCTCTGGGAGCAGTCAGGGTGTGGCACGGCCTCAGTGGCATCTCCAGGGGAGTGCAGCCACCCCCTGACACCCAGCAGAGACATCCAGGGGCAGGAGGACAGGGTGGTGTTGATGGAATTGGATTCCTCAGCTCTGGATTTTCCTCCTGGACATGTCCGGGGTGGTTCTGTCCTTCTGTTTGCTCTGTGGAGCTGTGGCTGGGGCTGTGCTGTCTCACCCAGGCTCTGCTTCAGGGCTGGGGTGGTTTAAGCTCTCACCAGACACTGTTATAGAAGCTGGGGTGGTTTAAGCTCTCACCCAGGCTCTGTTATAGGAGCTGGGGTGGTTTTAAGCCTCCTCCCTGTTGTAAATGGGATGTTAAACACGGGCAGGGGACAAAGGAGCAACAGCAGCGAGCTGAGGCAGTGGCTTATGCTGACAGTTTGATCAGTCTATTGGAAAGACTTCTGAGAGATTGTTTAGTTACAGTGGGGAGAAGGGGAAGATTAAGACTTTGTGTCCAGCAGGAGAGGGCAGGACAATGGATGCTGAGAGGGGATTCAGACCGGGAGGTGCAAAGGCACAAATCTCAAAATAAATACCAGTGCCCAACACTTGTTGCAGGTTTTCTTACACTGAGTATCCCCAAATCCAGCCTGTGCTAGCACAGGAGGACGGCACAGGGGCTGTTGTGTGTGTGGGAATCAATATTATCAACATTCCTGAATACATCAATATTCTCTGACAGAAGTTAAAGTCCTCCAGCAGCCTTTGGTAAAACACCTGAGCTCTGCAGGGCATGGCCAGGGCACAGGAGTTGTGCACACCATGAGTCCAAGGCAACTCAAATTTCAAATAATAACTGTGATAACTGCAAGGCACACAGGGATCTCAGGCTCCCTGGTGGTGGTGGAGGAAGGACAGAGGTTCCCTACTGTATTTAGGGAGTATTTGATGTAGGGAATGATTGGTAATTGATTTAAAAGGCTGAATAATTTTTAAATTAAAATTATATTATGTTATATTTATATTTATATTTATATTTATTATAGTTATGTTAAAGAGATATATTATAATTATAATAAAGAGATATATTATATTATATTATATTATATTATATTATATTATATTATATTATATTATATTATATTACATTACATTACATTACATTACATTATATTATATTATATTATATTATATTATATTATTACCACATACTATCATATCATATCATATCATATCATATCATATCATATCATATCATATCAATCTTATTATCACATCATATTATACTATATATGAAAGAAAAATTTGTGATTGTTTAATTTAGGATATAACTTTTATTTAATTGGTTAAGGCAATAAAATAACTTTTACTGATGTTCAATTAACTAAATTATTTTAGGTAAATAATTTCCTTAACGCATTTCACATGTGTAAAAATAACAGGAGTAGCAAGTAGAGATAAGAACTATTTTTCTCTTCTTTGTTTTGTGCTTCTCTAGGGAAAAACTTGTTATGCCTCCATGCAACTTTCTCTTCACCAGGCTGAACAGCCCTAATTCTCCCAGCCTGTGGGTTTTGCTCTAGCCCTGACTGATGCCTTGTGCAGGCTGAACTAGAACAGAGGCTGGACAGAGCTAAAGAATAAAGCAAGGATTTATTAAAAGTACTCAGTGGATCCACCTTGGGCAGCACAAGGGCCCAGCCAGGGCTACACCCAAGATGAACCAAAATGGTCACAAAATGCCCCACTGGTCAAGGGGTCTCTCGCTTTTATAAGTTCTCCTCCATTTGCATGTTGCTAATTGTCCAAATTAGCAATTTGCTAATTGTCCAATTCCAGTTCCAGCCCATGGAGCCCCATCCTTGTTTTTCTCTCTCCAGCCCATAGTGTTTGTGCTCTTGGACCTGAGATTTGGATAATTTTTCCTTGGTCCCCAGCTGGAGCAGGAATTGTTTTGTCTCCCTGCTCTGTGCACAGAGCTCAGCATCCCCTGATGTGAACCCAGACCTACACACTAAAGCAGCACAGAACCTGAAAAATAGAAAAGCTCAAACCTGAGGCATCAACCCCACATCCAATCCCTGGTGGGACCTGAACTGAGCTAAGCCAAATTTTACCCTTGCCTTGAGGTTCCTCGGAAGGAGGCAGCAGCACCTACACTGAGTTTTGGAGCAGAGCCAGTGTGGCACATGGTTCCATCTTTCCTGCAATATCCATGGCAGTTTATGCCTCACGCCTTCCCAGAGCCCAGAACCTTCCACTCCAAGTGCTTTGCTCTCCATGGAAGAAGAATAACACAGTAGTAAAGCAGCCTCAATTTTTACCACAAGAAACCACCAGGACTGGTTCTAGACCCAGTTTCCACAAGATTCAATTTGGTTTTTCCCCACAAGAAACCACCTGATCCAGGACTAGTTCTAGATCTAGTTTCTACGAAATTCAGTTTGGTTTTTCCGTTCTGGATCTGACACAAGACACTTTGAGGTCCAGTTCCTCCAGCTCAGACAGAACCCATGTCTCAGTCTTAGCCACAGTGCCCAGGATGGGCAGCCCAGCTGACCACTGTCCCCAGTGACCACTGTCCCCTCTGTCCCCTCTGTCCCCTCCCTGCCAGGCTCCTCCTTCCCGTTTAACCCCAGGCTTTTCATGGGAGCAGAACCACCCTGGGCACTCCAGTCCTGGTCTCAGGGCTCAGGGAAGGACTCCCCAAAGAGGGGCAGCCCAGGGATCCCCCTTAGATCCCCCCCCAGCTGTGCCACAGCTGAGTGGATGTGGCAATTCCCACCCACGGGGTGTTTTCCATCATGTTTGGATGTTGGGAAGCCGCTTCCCAGTGCCAAACTGTGACTCACCCTGGGTGATTTCAGCACAGTTGGCACCAAACACTTCTTGAGGCCACCCACCACCAGAAAGGGACACCCCAAAATGGAATTTGTCTCCCCAAACTGGAGTTTGCCTCCCCAAAGTGGAGTTTGCCTCCCCAAAGGGACTCCCCAAACTGGAGGCATGGCTGGAGGGCTTGGCTGACCAGTGGGAGATGACCAGCACCCTCACTGGCCTCAGTGGAGAGCTGCTCCTTCCTTCCCTGGGTTTCTGATGCTCATTCTGGTCCCAGTGTCCTGTCCCCTGTCCCTGCAGGACACATTTCCCTCCCCAGTGCCAGCTTTGGGAAGGAGGCAGAAGAGGAATGGCTGGCAGTGGCAGCGAGGGGACAGCAGGATCACAGCCCTGCCAGGACCCAAACAAACCCCAGCATCTCTCTTTGGAGGAAAGCTTTTACAGCACTGAAAATCTCACTGTGTTTACTGCGGTCACAGCCTGGAAGCCTGCATTTGCATATGCAAATCGTATGCATTTATGTAAATTCCGGGTGGAATAATATTATCACGGTCTCTGCAGAATAGATCCTCAGCCATGGCAAATCAGTGGATTGTGTTTTCCAGGCGGGAGTGGCGCTGCTTTGAGCAGGCACTGCTGAACAGAACATTTCTATCTGGAGGGGGGAGAACAATGCAGGACCCGCTCCTGGGCACTCCCAGTCCCTTGGCAGCAACTTCATTCACGTTCCTGCAGAGAAGCGGCTCCAGTCCCATCCCCATCCCCATCCCCAGCACCAGCTCCATCCCCATCCGATCCCCATCCCTATCTCCATTCTCATCCACAATCCCATACTCCATTCTCATCCCCATTCCCATCCCATCCCATCCCATCCCATCCCATCCCATCCCATCCCATCCCATCCCATCCCATCCCATCCCATCCCATCCCATCCCATCCCATCCCATCCATCTCTGTCCCCACTGACCACTGCCCTCTCTGTCCCCTCTGTCCCCTCCATGCCAGGGTGGCACATGGTTCCATCTTTCCTGCAATATTCCTGGCAGTTTGTGCCTCACACCTTTCCAGAACCTTCCACTCCAAATGCTTTGCTCACCATGGAAAGAGAATAACAGGACCCAGTAGTAACGCACCTCATTCTTCACCACAAGAAACCACCAGGACTGGTTCTAGATCTGGTTTCTACAAGATTCAATTTGGTTTTTCGCACAAGTAACCACCTGATCCAGGCCTAATTCTAGATCTGGTTTCTACAAGATTTCAATTTGGTTTTTCACCATAAGAAACCACCTGATTCAGGACTAATTCTAGATCTGGTTTCCACAAGACTCTATTTTATCCCCATAAGAAACCACCTAATCCAGGACTAATTCCATATCAAGATTCAATCGAGGACAAGATTGAATTTGGTTTTTCACCTCAAGAAACCACCGAATTTAGGACTAATTCCAGATCTAGTTTCTACAAGATTCAATTTGGTTTTTCCCCACAAGAAATGACCTAATCCAGGACTAATTCCTCCACGCCAGGAGGGGGCAGAGGGAATTCTCTGTCAGAACGAGGGACAAACAGGCAGGGGGAAGGATGAGGTGCCAGCAAAGGACATGAGACTCCTGCAGGGGTAGGACAGTGTGGCATTCACATTCTCTGAAAAAATCCCTTCGCCCAGGATTCTTCTTCTGGCAAGCTGAGAAACCTCAGAGAAAAATGAAAACAATAATTGTCCCATTTGTTTCTCCTGTGTTGTGCTCATGTGGAATGTGTTTGGAGATTGTTTACCCACAGGTGATTGTTTCATTGGATTCTGCTGCGAGTTGTTTTGACTCTTTGGCCAATCAGGGCCAAACTGTGTTAAGACTCTGGAAAAAGTCACAAATTTTCATTATTATCTTTTTAGATATTCTTTAGTACAGTTTAGTATAGCATTCTTTAATATAATATAGTATCATAAAATAATAAATTAGCCTTCTGAGAACATGGAGTCACATTCATCATTCCTTCCTGCCATGAGGGCACCACACAAATCCAACACACAAGGACCATGGATAGTGTTAGGACTAAAATTAAAACCAGGATTACTGGACTGGGCTGGACAGAGGCAGCTCCTGCAGAGCAGGGCAGTGATGGGAGGAAACATCTCCACTCCACGGGCTCACAGCACTTCTGAGCAGCTCATCTGTGTCCTCTGGGCACCAAAGGTTGATTTTGGCAACCTCCAAAGCCTCTGGGCATGTCCATGGTGGTGCTGTCACCCTCGTGTCTGGCTCTTCCCAATTGTCACAAAGGTGTCACTGTTCCCAAAAGGATGTGAAAATCACAGCCCCAGCCCCAGCACACGAGGGAAGGGTCTCCTTTTGGGTTTTCTCCTTCAAAACTGTGCTCCTGAGCATTGCACCACTGCTGGAGGCAAAGAATCTCTTTTATATCCACTCTTTTACACTCTTTTTACATCCTCACTTCACCAACAGCAGCAGCAGCCTGTGCCCCACCAAACCCACAGATGAGGATTTGGTATCTGAAGAGCTTATTTTTAGATTTTTAGGGGTAAAAATGAGCAAACTCAAAGGAAAATTAAAAATATAGAGACAGCCATGGCTTGGTGTTCTGCATCAACTCCCTGTCAGACAGACAACAGGTGAATGTCATTGAAAGCGTTTTAAAGTTTTAAAGTTTAATTTTTAGTTTTATTTTAAGTTTAATTTTTAGTATTAAAGTTGTTTTTTTTAAGTTTATTAAAGGGGAGTGGGTTGTTACCAAACCTAATCAGGCTTCAGCAATAATCAGAATTTAAAACCACAATTGAAATATTTTGCAACAATTAAACAAATAAACAAACAAGAAATCCTCCCCAAAAACATCTAAGAGATCTCTGCAGGTGAAACATTCCTTTTAAATGTGCCTCTGGCTGCAAGAAACTCCTGTGACATTCACTGCAAATTTCTTAGATATAAACCTCCATAATCTCTATAAAATAACTGCAGGAAATTTGGGTGACTTTGTGACATAAAAATGGGATCAGAATAAAAAACCCTGAAGGTTTTATCATCCTTTTGTTGAAAAGGGGGCAGAAGATCTGGAGCCTGAGCCAGGGTGGGGCTGGAGAGCAGCAGGGAAAGTTTCTCATTTAAAATTATGAGCGCTGGGAAAGGTGCCAGTTAGACTTGATTAGATTTGTAAGATTAATTAAAAGCAGACAGGTTCAGTGAATTGTGAACAAGACAAATTAGCAAATTAGCAAATCAGGAAACTCATCTTCAGAAATGGAATTAAGAGATTTTGGCTCCTTTATCAGGGCAAATTTGCTTTTCAGAGCGTGGTTCTTTCATGTTCCAGGGGTGGCATTTTACTATTCTACATAAAAATTATATATAAAATATAATTTTATATATAATTCTTAACATATATATTTCACAGAATCAAAAAATAAATCTCATTTTTATAAAAAACATTTTTAAAAAATTACAAAACTGCCACTAAAAAATCAAACACTCCTCTGTAAAAAAGATCCCAGCCAAGGCAATGAGCAGGGTTTGTAAAGAACCCCGTGGTGTGCAAACAAACACCTGGTTTGGGGTTAATTTGGGATTTCTGGGGAGTCCTGGGTATGGTCCCATAAAGAGAGGGCTCATGGAGTGGGAGAGCTGCGGGATCTCAAGATCCCTCTGTCCCAAGGGAAAGCTTATCTCAGGAAAAGCTGGAATTAATATTAAAAAAAACTGGAATAATACTAATTCCCAGGAATTAATATTAAATATTAATATTTTAAAATTAATATTGAAACAAGAATTATATTATATTATATTATATTATATTATATTATATTATATTATATTATATTATATTATATTATATTATATTATATTATATTATATTATATTATATTATATTATATTATATTATATTATATTATATTATATTATATTATATTATATTATATTATATTATATTATATTATATTATATTATATTATATTATATTATATTATATTATATTATAGAAACTATAATAAAAAATAGAGAAAGGATCTTACAGAAGGCCTAACAATACAATAATTAAAAACTGGTAACTGACTCCTCAGAGTCTGACACAGCTGGCTGTGATTGGTCATTAAGTAAAAACAATTCACCTGTTGGATAAACAATCTCCAGCCACATTCCAAATTAGCAAAACACAGGAGAAACAAATGAGATAATATTGTTTTCATTTTTCTCTGAGGCTTCTCAGCTTCCCAGGAGAAGAAATCCTGGCAAAGGGATTTTTAAGAAAATGTGACAGTGACACAGGAGAAATCAAACACCCCCTGAGTGTCAGCTAGAGAATGAAATGTGAAATGTGTTGATTACATGACCAGTCAGGTCTTTCTGTATCAGATCAGAATATAAAAGAAGAAGTTGCAATAAAGTTGCTGCTTTTAGCCTCCTGACCTGGAGTTTGTGACATCCCTGGTGACACGGGGGACCTCCAGGTTTGTCCTGGGGCTCCACTGGAGCCTTGGGCTGCACCTGGGTTGGAGATTCTGGGGATCCTAGTGAAGGCACAAATGGCACACAAAATGTGCCCTGGTGATGGAGTTGATAGTAAAAGATTTTAAAATCACTAAATTTGGACAGCTAGAAAGAAAGTTAGGCTTAGTAGGCCCTGGGAAATGTATTTGTATTTTTGTAAAAAAATGCATGTAAAAGTGTAAATGTATTTTTCACATGATCTTGTGTTTGCTAGATCATGTGAAACTGCACCTATGTAGTCAGTATATGATAAATTATATAATTGTTAGATGTGATTAGATATAATTAGTGTTTAATCATGAGAAACTGTGTTAGGGGTTTGAGGGGGATCATGAGAAACCCATGCTTGGATGGAATCAATGTATAGAACAGTGTAATAAAACATTGTATTGTGATATTGTAATATCAATAGAACAATGTAATTTTAATAATTAAAATGTAAGTTATATAATGATAAAATATAAAAACATGTTCATCCCAAACCCATGGTGGAGTCAGATTTGGGTCTGTACCTCTGACACCTAGAGCTCTCAATAAAAGCTTTATTCTTTAGCTCTGTCCAGTCTGTTCCAGCTCAGCCTTCTCAGGGCATCCCCTGCCTCTGTCCCAGGGTGTGAGCTCCTCCCTGACCCCAGCAGGGAGATGGGGCAGTGCAGGACATGGGAAATCACTATTTTGTGGCCTCCTCTATCCCAGCACCTCCAGCTGAGAGGGTGAGGTGGCCAAAAATCCCCCCTGAATTCCCAGTGCTCATCCTTGGGGTGCCTTTGGCAAGTGGGAAACACTGCTTTTAGTGAAGGAGTCAAATAAGGAGCTGGTTGCAATTAAGTGGCTTCTTCAGAACTCTTTCTGGCCACTTAAATTTAGTTTTGAGTTTACTTACAGGACAGAGATTTGTGTTTTAAGGGCAGAAAGGCTCTTGAGTGAGGCAGAACCCTTTTCCCGTGGCTCCAGTGGCTCCAGGCTCGCCCTGGCCTTGTCCTGGAGACACAAGGGGTTAATTTATGAGGGATTGAGACCTCCTCAAGGCCAACAGCGTGACACTGCTCACTGCTCTGTGCTGCTATGCTCATTTTGAAGCTGTTGCTGGGCTCAGGACTCCACTGGAATGAGTGGAACAGAACGAGCTCCAACCCAAACCACGCTGGCATTCTGCACTGGGCAGTGACAAAACCAGCAGGAGATGTCACCTGGAGCCCTCTGCCAGCTCCTGAGGCTGTGCATCCTTGGAGATCTGCTCTGGCAATGTCCTGCTGCTCAGGATTTGGGATCCACCTCAATCCCAGCTCCCAAACTCTGCTTTCCATGGCATGGATTGCCCATCCCACCCAACAGGGATTCCCACCAGCTAAACCTGGCTGGGAAAAACGCTGAAAAAAACCTTGAAGCCACAAAACCCTTTAGAGCCACGAGATGCTGAACACTTGTGGCTAGCCAGGTACTCAGGGCTGGTTTTATTCACTGATCTGCTCTGGCAGTGGTTGGTGCTGGTCAGGACTCAGGATTCACCTCAATCCCAGCTCTAAAACTCAGCTTTTCATGGCATGGATTCCCACCACCTAAACCTGGCTGGAAAAAACACTGAAGAAGACCTTGAAGCCCACAAAACCCTTCAGAGACAGAAGCTCCTGAGCTGGTCAGGATTTGGGATCCACCTCAATCCCAGCTCCAAAACTCTGCTTTCCATGGCATGGATTGCCCATCCCACCCAACAGGGATTCCCACCAGCTAAACCTGGCTGGGAAAAACGCTGAAAAAAACCTTGAAGGCCACAAAACCCTTCAGAGCCATGAGATCCTGAACACCTGTGGCCAGCCAGGTACTCAGGGCTGTTTTCAGCCCCAGGTGGGCCCAGCGTTGCCCCTCAATGCCCACACCAGGAGGAGCAGCAGTCTGCTCTGCATGGCCCCACCACAGCTCCCTGTCTCCTCTTTCTCTTTCAGCAGCACTAAAAGCGTTGGACACGTCTCTGAGGGAGCTTTGTTGGCCCCAGCTCCTCCTGTCAGCACTCACAGGCAGCATTTCAGTGACCTTTTCCCATCTGTGCCCCGTTTGTTCCCCTCTCAGGGCTCTGATGGGACGGCAGCATGTGAAGAAGCGTTGGAGCTGTGTCAAAATACCTCACTGGAGGTTGCATCCACAGCCTGAGCCACCCCTGGAGCTCACTCAGAGCTGCCTGCATGGGGACAGGGCGGTGTCAGGGAGTTCCCGACATCCCAGCAGGGCTGAAATCCTCTCTTGGCTTCTCCATCCTGCTGCACCAGTGGGTTTGGAGCCCAAACTCTGGGTTTGGAGCACAGGGAGCTGGGGCAGGACCTCCCTGAAGAGCTCCAGGGCTGCACTTGGGCTCTCCTCTCTCTGGACAATGTCAAGGACCTTCCCAGCCCCTCAGTAAAACACATCCCACAAACCCTGAGCAGCTCCATCCCTTTGCCTTTATCCCTTGCACTGCCACTGCTGCCAGCTCCTGGCATTGTCTGGCTCACAGTGGGGCAGCAGGACTATTCCAGCCATTATTATATATATTTATTGTATTATATATATATTATTTAATAGATAATTATAGAATTATATATGATATAATTGTATTATGTATTATATAGCATATATTTTATATATATTACATGCTATAATATATAATATAATATAATTTATATTATAATATATATAGTATTATATTATATTATATTATATTATATTATATTATATTATATTATATTATATTATATTATATTATATTATATTATATTATATTATATTATATTATATTATATTATATTATATTATATTATATTATATTATATATAAATGGATTTTGATTATATATATATATATGGGTTTGGATTATTCCAAACCCATTTATAAGGTGATCAGACCCCATTCTCATCATTCTCCTTCTCTTAGGGCACACACAGACACTTTTTCCTCACCACAGGAATAAATAAATAAATTTTCTCCTTTCTGTCCCACAGCAGAAAGGATCTGTTTGGATGTTGCTGCCAAAATATTCCTTATCCAGCAGGAAAATCCAGCAGGAAGGTGGTGCCAGCAGGACAGGGCACTGCCTGGGGTTCTGCCACATGAAATGCCCCCTGAAAGTCTCGAGTTTAGCAGAGATGGGTTTAACTGGGGGTAAGGAAGCCCAGGGACACCAGCACAGGGCACCACGCTGATGCTGAGCCCCACCTTTGCTCTCCTTGCCCTGTTTTGGGGTGTGCTGAACCCTGCAAGTTGGGTTCATCCCCCAAAGCCTCCTCTGTGCCGGCCTCAAGAGCAGAGGATCAGGAAGACAATTGGAAAATGATGTTTTTTTAAGAGCATAGATATCACCATGCTAGAATCCACCACATAAACCCCATTTCCACAGAGCAGATATTGCAATCTTTCCATGGTACCAAAGCAGATCTTGAATATCTGTGCTTTGGGAGCATTGTCTCTCCCTGAACTGTGGCCCAAGTATTTCTGCCCTTCTGCTCCCTCACCCTTCAAGAAACCCCTAAAACCCCACAGCATCTGCCACCTCACCCTACATGGGGCACTCCTCACATCCCTAGAGACTCTCTGTCACTTTGGTGCTGCCAGAATCTATAAAAATACATAAAAATACACAAAACCTGGCTCTGTGGAGGAAATTCTGTGCGGAGTGTGCTCCACTCCCTCCTCTCCCAGGGATGCTGCTTGCCATGCCCCTCCTGTCCATGCCCTACATCCTCTGTAATTGTTCCTTTGGGGTGAGCTCAGAGGGGTTTGGGAGGAGGGGATGGAGGGGCACACACCTGTGTGCAGCAGCATTTGCTCCTGGAAACGGGCACAGGAGACATTTTGCTCACGGGGGGATATTTTTGTTTCACGGGGGGAAAACGAGACCTTTTCACGGAGAAAAGAAAAGAGACTTGAAACGCTCTGAGACTTGAAACCCTCCTTGATTTGGGCATTAAATCCTGGTTTATATCAAAGCCTGAGGCAGCTCAGTGGGATGAGCTGATGCCATGGTGAGGTGTCCCTGCCCCAGGCAGCTCAGAGCCAGCCCTGGCATCCCGACCTGTGCCCAGTGGTGCCCAGGTGGGGCAGAAAAGGGATGGAAGGAATCAAAGGGCTGCTCTCTGTGTTTCAGGAGCCTCCCCTGGCCAGGGCTGAGGGCCTGAAGTTGGGCAGCCACGCTCAGGGCGAGGAAATCATTTAATTCTCCAGGAAAACCTGCTGTGATTTAGCCATTTCATGAACCTGCAGAGCTTTGAAACGCTTCCTGAGCGGGGACTTCTCATTGTGCTCTCTGTCTTTCTCCTCTGGAAAGGCACATTCTCATCCCAAAGTCCACGCTAATAAATGGATTATTAAAAAAAAAAAATTAAAAATTCGTATTTTCCCATCCTGAATTCTAAATATTCCCAGATATGGCAGTCCATTCCCAAGTTCACTCCCACCTACTTCTTGCCATCTCCATGTTGGCACTGAAAGGATCTAATTCAGGAATAAAGAAGAGAGACTTTTCTGGAAAGGCGAAAATAACCCAAGAATCTCAGCAGCACCAAATTCCACCATCTCCCTCTTTTCCCTATGGATCATCAGGCTCACAGCCCCTACCTGGCACATACAGAAACTTAACAAGAGATATTCCAGCAAGAAATCCTACATAAAGACAGAAATAAACTGAATTATTCTGTTATGCAACTTGCTGGCTGCTGGATTTAAATGACCTGGAATGTTTAATTCAATATTTCTTGTTATAAAAGGCTTCCAATTGCATTTTGTTACTGTATTCATTTATATAGAGTTGGATTTATTTTTAAAATAAGTAACTCAGGTTGCTTACCAGCCTCATCACAAGATACAACCAATTCTTTTAAAATCTATTTTTCTCGTTGGTGCAAGGAAATTAGCTACATTTCCATAATTAAAATGAACAAAATCCACCTTTGAGCAATTTTCCTAATGAATGTTTTCCCAGGTGCCATTTGCGTTATTCGCCGGACTAAATTCACATGACAGAATACAACAAAAGAAGGGAAAGAAGTCCAAAAAAACGCAGCAACCAAACAGAAAATAGAATTAAATTAATTTTTTTTAAGGATTAATTGCAGTTTCATGGAAAGGAAGAAAATCCCTGTGGCAGAGTGATGGGAAAGACAAAATTCCCATTGCACAAGGAAATAAAACCGCATCCTTTCACATCTGAACCAAGAGCCCATCGCCACAGTGCCGAAAATGGAGAAATTAAAGAGTGGTAGGGAAGCCTCCATTTGTGCAAAGGGAAACCCAGGCATGGCCCTTTCAAAATAACCCCCAAACTTTTCCACAGATTTCATTAATTACAGGTCAAATCTGAAGAAATTACGCTTCGACTCCAGCATGCAGCTCCGCAGGGCGAGGGGTGAAAAGGAAGGGAACACACAGCTCCCATGGCTAATAATTAATGAATTCATTAATCAATCATAGGGAGAGGAAGGGCGAGGGGAGGAAGGAATCTTACCACCAAATTGGGTAACCGGCTAAGACCTTTGTGCCATTGAAGAGAAAAGACAGAATTAGTCCAAGCAGGTGGTAATCCATCAGTCCAGGCTGGTGCAAGGGGGAAAAAATCGCCGCGAAGTTTTCAGAAAAACATGAAGTGCCAAAATGAAGAAATCCCCCCTCCTCCCAAGGAAAAAAAAAAAAAAAAAAAAAAAAAAAAAAGGGGGGGGGGTAAAAAAGAGTGAAGCCAAGTCCCTGGTGGCTCGGGTGACTTTTCCTGGCTTGTCAGAAACACACCTCTCCAAGCCTTTCCCCCCGTAGATCATCCAAAAGCGTTCTATTAAAAAGTGCAGGGCTCGGGGATGTCAGCAGGCGGCCAATCAGACCGCATGGCCCAAGGTGAGGGATGAGGCTCAGCCCAGGGCTGTCAATCACCCTCTCCTCCCCCTCCACCCCACAACTTTGTTCCGAGCCTGGCTGCCACAGACAAACCCTCTGTGCACCACACTCCACTGGGGCACTGCGATTTGGGGCGAGGATTTTCAATTTTTAATTTTTTTTTTCAATTTTTTTTTTTTTTTAATTTTTTCACTTGGAGCCCAGGATGTGTTGCCCCTGAATTCCAGGAATTCAAGGTAAGGATGAAGGGTGGCTGTGGTGAGGGGTGGCTTAATGTCACACAGGGAGTGAGACAGAACTTGTTCTTCAGATTGTTATGTTTGCCCAATTATCCCATAGTAAAAAACCAAACAGTATTTGAGATAGCAGCAATTTTAATTGAACAGTTTAGAAAATATATATTGACAATATAATTTGATTAGAAACAAGGGATAATTTGGTTCCAATAATAGTGCATAAGCAAAAGATAACCGCAGGGTACGGATTAAATGATATTGTCAATATATATTTTCTAAATTATTTAATTAAAATTGCTGCTATCTCAAATATTGTTTGGGTTTTTTTTAATGGAATAATTGGGCAAGCATAACAAGATGGACAGGGATGGGGGCACAGAGGGGCAGAAAACCCCTCTGCTTGTGGTAACGTGGGTAAAACTGGTGATAAAGTTGAAATAAAACCTGCAATTCCCAGGCTTTCAGCATGTGGGGGTGATGGATGGAGGGGGGAGCAGGGGCAGATTGGATTTCTATTGAGAAAAAAATGCCATGTCATGATGAGAGGGGAGCAGGCAGATGGGGACATGTCCCATGGATGGATTGCTTGTGAAGTGCATCTCTGGATGCAGGAAGATGAAAATATTATCAAAACCCCACACATGTAACCCTAAAAAAAAACCAAACCAACAAATCAGTTTCGTGATTTGCAAATAGACCCAACAAAGATTTTACTTAAAAAATCCTTGTTATTGGGTAGAGAGCCTGTTTGAACAGGAGCTATTGTGCAGCCAGAGGAGATGACAGAATGGGACAAAGAAATGGGAGAAGCCAAACAAGTTGCTTTTTCTCCTAAAGCATCTCAGCAACCACAGCTCTGCTGCTGCCCTGGGGTGGGACCAGCTCGAGATCAGGTGCTTCAGGAGCAGACAACAAACCAGTTTATTTCAGAGCTGTGGCAGCAATGGAGATTCAAGGTCCTGTCTTGGGAATGGTTTTGAGAGCTCCAGACCTCCTCTGGATCTCAAGGCTGTGGGCACAAACAAATTCCTCGTTGTGTTTAATCACACACTGGCATAGGGAAGCTGTGGCTGGATCCCTGGCAGTGCCCCAGGCCAGGTTGGAGCACCCTGGGACATGGCAGGGGTGGAATGAGATGATCTTTAAGGTTCCTTCCAACCCAAGCCATTCCATGATCCTGTGATGCGCCTGCCTCTTGCTCCTGCCATTCTGGATTGCCAGTTCTGCCATTCTGGATTGCCAGTTCTGCCATTCTGGATTGCCAGTCCTGCCTGATCTTGGTGTTTGGGTGCTGAGTTTGGGCACTGCTGCTCTCAGAAAGGGTGGGCGCTGTCCTGGCCATGGCACACCCAAGGGAGGACACAGCACCTGCTCATATTTTCCCTCTCCATCCCTCCCTGCTCCTGCTGCAGGGACTTTGAGGCCAAATTTCTCCTATGGCTTTCCAGCTGAATGTGACCCACCATAGATATTAAATATTCTTGTTCTTTTGGGGGATTTTGAATCCCAAATATTCTTATTCTTTTGGGGGCCTTTGAATCCCAAATATTCTTGTTCTTTTGGGTGTAGTCTGTCCTGGCAAATCTTCCTGGAACCCAGATGGGTTTTATTGAGCTGGGTCTAAGAAAGCAGCAATTGTCCAAAGACATTTGGGGACGTGTGGATTTAAGCTGTAAATTTAACACTAGCAGGAAATCTTCCCCACATCTTGACGTTTACTGCTCATGTTTTTAAACACGAAGATGGACCCTGGTGTGGAGCTGGCCCAGCCAATTTACCCAGCCCTAAAGAGATTTTAGTCACATTTTGGGGTTAGTGTGGGTCAGGAAATATTCCAAATAGATCCATAAGATTTGACTCATATGTTCTGGAGCTTAAGGGATTTTTTTTAGGATGAAGGTGTCCCTGTCTGCCTCATTCTAGGGCCAGGGAATGATCCCAGAAACTCTTCTCTTACTGCCTAAACCAAGCCCTGGGCTGTGTGAAATGCACTGAAGTGTCTGTGAGCTGCTCTGGCAAAAGCAGAACTGGAAATGCTGCCCAGGTTTGTGCTGGTGGATGTTTTGGAGCTGCACAATCAGAATAAGGATTAAAGGTGCCAAGGGACAGAATTTTTGTGGTTGAAGTGTCACTGCTAGAGAGGCAGCAAGTGGAGAGAGTGAAGTGAGATGTCTGCAGGTGGCTGAGCCCATGGGAGAGGAGAACATCAGAAATAGCTTTTTTTTTTTGTAGAAATCCAGTTGGGGAAATCAGAATTGAGGTATTGTTGGTTGGAGACCATCATCCAGGTCTGGGTGGACCTGGCAGTGCTGGGTTAATTGTTGAACCTGATGATTTTCAAGGTTTTTTCCAACCTCAGTGATTCCATGGTGGCAGAGACGTTCCTGTCCATCAGACATTGGGGAACACAAACTGCTCCTTATCCATTTCTGGGTATTTATAAACCAAACCAATAAAGAGCTACCAAGTGCTTCCCCTGCAGGAACCAGGAAGGAAAGGGACCCCAGCCCCAAATTCAGAGGTTTGTTTGCTGCTGTGGTGGGTCAGGGATCTCCTACAACAAGAGCAGAGACACAAAATTCCCACACACTGATGTGGCCATGGGCAGGCCCTCAAAGATGTGAAGGGCTGATCCCAAGCACTCTGAATTCATGGTAATGGCTCTGAGGAGGTCTCTGGAGATGCTCATCCCCCCCCAAATCCTTCCACTTCTCCATCCCACTGCTCTCTGAACATCTCTCCCAGCATCACAAGGAGTTTGTGTTGCCCCACCTTTGGTGATGAGATTGTGTGTGGGATTTAAATGGATTTAAATGACCTGGAATATTTAATTCTGTAATTGCTTTTGGTTGGAGATCCTGGGAACGGAAGGTCCTGCCTGTCCCTGATCTGACTCCAGGAGACTCTTGGCTCCCAGTTTCTCCCAGTTTCTCCCAGTTTCTCCCAGTGAAACAAGCAGGAAAACAATGCCAGCTCTCAGCTGTGTCAGCCTTGATCCCCCAAGCCTTGAGGCAGCAGGCAGGGCTCCCCAAGGAGGAGGAGAATTTGTCTCCCAGGGATGAAGACTCTATTGGCTGTGAAGGGAACAGACTCACTTTGAGTCTCCTCTGATGTGAAATGAAAATCTGATGCGTACATGCTAAAATTATCCTGGGCATATTTCATGCTAGCCTGAACAAATATTTATAAGTTCCACAGCAAACATTAATTTTAAATGTAATTTCTAAGAGCAAATGACAGTTCCTCAAAAAGAGTACAATTTCAAAATTTCCCTCATAGATACCTCCTTGTGCTGCTGAGTGACAGTTTTATTAACTGAGGGTCTTTTCAATCACATCACTCTGTCTAGTTTGACAATATTGACTCTCAGAACCCAGTTTCAATATGCCCAGAAATGAAAGGAATTGAGGAAGTCAGAGGTTTGGCTGCTCAAGAAAAGTCCTGCTGCCCTCACAATGTCAGCACAGAGGTCCCTGTGTGTCGTGGGGACATTGTGGCACTGCTGGAGGAGATTTTTGGTTTATTCCAGCAAAGGAGCATTGTGATCCCATTGGAAATGTGCCTCTCCTTCCCCCTGGGCTCTAACTGTGCAACTTTGCCTTCTTTTAGCTTTTCCTCCTTTCTCCATCTGAACCCACCAGCAGGAAGACACCAAGTGCCTGGGGAAGGTGATGGGACCATGGAGACTCCTGGATTTGTGCTCGGCGTGGATTTATATCTTTATATAAATGGGAATATTTATATATTCCCATATTTGTATGAATATTTATTCAAAGAATAGTTTTTAATATGTATATATATATATATGTATAAATAAATATATATATTATATACATATTATATATTATATATTTGTGTATATATATATCCATAGTTATATACATATATATTGTATATACGGCACATTATATATTGTATAATATTATATATACCGTAATATATTATATATAAAATAGTTTTCATAAATATATTTGTATATATACATAATATACAACATACAATATACAATACACAATATAAATATACAATATACAATATACAACGTACAATATACAATATATTGTATGTTGTATATTGTATATTATATAATCCATCTGAACCTACCAGCAGGAAGACACCAAGTGCCTGGGGAAGGTGATGGGACCATGGAGACTCCTGGATTTGTGCTCGGTGTGGATTTCAACCTGAGGAACCCCTGAGGAGCTCCAGGAGCTCAGAGCCCTCCTGGTGGAGGCTCAGGGTGATGTGCAGAGGACAACCCACACCTGACCGAGATGGATGAGCTCTCAGAGGGGGTTTAGAGCCCTGGCTCAGAGTTTTGGGGATGGCAGGGGATGTAAAAGCCTGTGGTGCACAGAGAGGGGTCAGGTCACAGTGAAGGGTGGCACAGGTGGGTGCTGAGGTTGAATTTCAGGTCTGGGCATGGCCCGGAACAGAGCTGGAGTTGGATCTCCAGGACAATGGTCCTTTAAGGGTTAGCAAGTCCTAAAAAAGCTGGGTTTGTTGGTTTGAAGACCTCAATTTTAGAGTCTAAAGTGGAGGTGAAATGGGACATTAGTACTCATCAGTCCTAAAGTAAATAATTATAGAAAATCTGTGAAGAGCTGAGGAAATCCTTCCTCAAAGCCTGATGAAATGGCTCCTTCCATCTTCAACTCCTGAAATCCTGAGGGCTCTGCTTGCTGCTAACCTGTGACAGGTAACAATAACATTCCCTCTGAGTTCCCTGTTCTCATTTTTCTTGGCAAATATCCTTTACCTCACTCCATTTATTTACAAACTATTCTAAGTAGAATTCCTCCACTTGGGATAATTTTTGTCTGCTAATGATGGTAGAAACTCATTTCAGACAATTTCCTGCAATGTCCCAATCTTGTGACCAAGGCCCTGGGATTTCTGTTTTGGGTTGGTTTTTGTTTTGTTTTGTTTTGATTTTTGGGTTTTGTTTGTTTGTTTTTGTTTCACTTTTTTTGTTTTGTTTGGTTTTTTTGGGTTTTCTTTTGTGGGGGGTTGAGTTTTTATTTACTTTTATTTTTTAATTTTGGGTGTTTTTTTTTTTTAAGGTTTTTTTTTGTTTTGTTGCCTTTTTTTTTCTTTGTTGTGTCTTTTTTATTTTGTTTTGGTTTTTTTATTCCCCTTTAAAAAGGAAAAACAAAATATGTATTTTTGTTAAAATTATAGATTTTTAAAAAATATTTTTATTAATATTTAAAATGCAACCTTTCCTTTGTAATAAATATATATTTTTTTATTACAAAGAAAATGTTGCATTTTAAAACATCAGCAGTGTAACCTGCTGTAGAACCTGTTCTCAAATCCCGATCAAGAAACTCATGTTGTGTTCTCAGCTTTCCCATGAGCTCCTCACATGATTTTGCTGGCCCAGGTTTTTTATCTACCTGGATTTCTTGTAAACCTGGGGAAAAATCACATTTTCTGTGTGGATCCCATTAGATGCTCCAGGAAGGAGCTGCCTCCCCCTCTGTGCAGCCTGAACAAGAACACCCAGGAATCCCAGGCTGGATAAATTCTGAGCAGAGGAGCAGAACTGGAACCCCAGATTTCATTTCTTTTGGGCAGAAAAAGGAGAAATTTTGCTGCCCAGGGTTCAGTTGTTCTTTCTGGTCACAAATATCCTCCGTGGATCACAGGAAATGAGGGAAGTGGAAGTACTGAGTGCTCTGAGGACACTTCAGCAGCTACAGACTGTCAAGAAAAACACCTTTTTTTCCATGTCATCCACTTCAATTCCTTCAAACTCCATTACATTTCAGATCTTTGCTCTATTTTCCCAAGGAGATGTTCAAAAAAACAAAAAACACCCCAAAAAACCCGACCCTAATGAAGGCCTAACTCGTGGGTTTTAGTGGCTATGGCAACATGGAGCACGGAGAGTGAGCAATGAAACCATCTCAAACTTCAGGAAAAACACAAGGACTTTATTATGTTTGACTGGAATAGTGTTGGCATCATGTGGGGTCACTGCTCTGGGCTGACAGAGCTTGGGTTGCACTTTAAAATGTTCTCTGTTCACCTCCTGCTAGTCTATCCCTGCTCCAAATCATCCTCACTCTCTATTGGAGTAAAGGGAAATCAAGTCTGGTCCTCCAGGACACTTTTCCCATCAGCTTTCAGTGGGAAATTATTAAATCCAGATGCCATTTAGGGCTTTGTTCAGTCTTCACCTGAACCACTTAGGAAAAGGTCTCAGAAGGGTTTTTGCACGATAATGTGATTTTTGCACCAGTTTGAAGCAGTAGCTGGGTATCCAGGGGAGAAATGAGTGGGATGTGCAGAGCCCCAGCTGCCAAGGTGTGTGTGATGGGTTTGGGGTGAGGATGTGCCACAGGTGTGACAGCCCTGGGCTCTCCTGGAGCAGCTCCACTGCACAAAAAGAGCCAATTTGTGGTGTCCCCCTGAAGCTGGAAGTGAAGAGAAGTTTTCACCTCATGTTTTGGGCAGCCTGGATGCACGGGAGAGGCTGAGCTGCCTCTCAGGGCTGCAGTAAATCTGATTAATTGGATGACCTGAGCACATGAAGGAACGACGCCCCAGGTCCCGGGCTTGTTGGAGGCAGCTCTGTCTACCTAGACATTTGCAGGAATGCATCCCAGGGAAGGGGGAGGGATGGGGAGCAGAGCAGCAGAGTCATTCCTGCCCTTCCTTCTCTCCTTGCCCAATGTTCCAACCCAGCAGAATCCTGGAATTTGGAAAAAGAATGAAACCAGCAATTTTTTGCTGCAGGCTGTGATTTTTTTTCCCATGATGTTGTAGCTGGAAATTGTGGAGCCCTTGTAATGTGGGTGAGTGGAGGAAAAGGAGATTCATGGATTTCCATGTGGGCTGGGAGTGCCCTGGAGCACTGTGAGGGTTGGAGAGCTCCTCCTCACTGAGCTGCTGTGCCCACAGAAAATATTCCCACCTGGAATCATGGATGAGACTCAAAGAATGTCCTGAGCTGGAAGGGACCCCCAAAAATCACCCAGGGCAGCTCCTGCTCTGCCCAGACACTGTAGGACACAAATAACATGAGTGCACACACTGCTGCCCTCAAGGTGAAAAAGGGAAGTTTATTTTCTGGCTCTAACATTTATAGTTTTCCAAAAATGACAGTGGATTGGAAGTAAAAGTGCCACCTCTCCAATGACACTGGACAAACCATCACATTTGTCTTCTTCTATAAAAGAATGCAAAACAATGAGTTATTTACAGAAAGTGTGTGAGATAGTTTGTTACAAGAATGTAAACATCAGAAGGTTTAGAAAATCTTAAAAAATCAGAGTGACAAGAAACCCCAACAATCCCACCCTGGGCATCCCTGGCAGTGCTGTCCAAACCCTCCTGGAACCGTGGCAGCCTTGGGCAGTGCCAGCACCTCTGGGGGAGGAACCTTTCCTTGATTTCCATCCTAAATCCCTCTGGCACAGCTCCATCCATCCCCTGGCTCCTGTCCCTGTCACAGAGATGGAGCATCACTCCCCAGAGCCCAGATCTGTCCCCACCCAGCCCTGGCCATGCCATGGGGAGGTGACATAGCCCAGCATGGGCAGCACAGCACAAACCATGGGGTTTGCTTTTCCCTGGCCCCGAACCCCTGCACTCCCATGCCAGGAAGGGATGGGTGGCACAGGGCACAGATCCTGCATGGGCTGTGCCCTGCTCTCACAGAGGGTGCAGTGGGTGCTGGGTCTGGCGCTGCTGTGCCAGGGCAGGGGCTCTGCAGGTGCCCAAGAGCCCCTTCGGCCTCAGCCCCTGGTGCAGGAGGGGCTGCTCCAGAATGGGAGTGCCAGGGCTGAATGGAGGTGCCAGGGCTGGGCTGTTCTAGAATGGAGGTGCCAGGGCTGGGCTGCCCCATGTCCCTCGCAGAGGCCCAGCCTGGAGGGAGCAGAGTCCCCATTTCTGTCTGAGCTCTCAGGGGATGGGCTCAACTGCAAAAAGCTAAAATACTGGGCAGGAACAAAGTGGGACAAGAAAAATATCCCGGTGTGAAGCTGGGCTGGGCTTTACTGAGCTGGGGCTGAGTTTGGACTGGGATTTGTTGGGCTGGGGCTGAGTTTGGGCTGGGCTTTGCTGGGCTAGGGCTGACTTTGGACTGGGCTTTACTGGGCTGGGATTTAGTGAGCTGGGGCTGAGTTTAGGCTGAGTTTGCTGGGCTGGGGCTAAGTTTGGACTGGGCTTGGTTGGGTTGGGGCTGAGTTGGGGCTGGGCTTTGCTGGGCTGGGGCTTTACTGAGTTGAGGCTGAGTTCAGGCTGGGCTTTGCTGGGCTGGGCTTTCCTGGGCTGGAGCTGAGTTCAGATTGGGCATTGCTGGGCTTTCCTGACCTGGGGCAGAGTTTGGGCTGAGCTTTGCTGGTCTGGGCTGAGCTTTGCTGGTGCAGGGCAGCTGTCTGGGGACTGCAGGATCTCTGGATCCTGCCCAGCCTGGTGGGGATTCAATCCGGGAAGTTTTAATGACACAACAACAACAACAACAAAAGAGGAAAGAGGGGAAAGGAAGAAAAGGCTCCTGCAGGGCTGGTTGCCACGGAGACCCCAAGGAAGTTTGAACCAGTCCTGCTCTTTTCACAGCCTCCTTTGAGCCAGGGAGGGAATTATGGCTGGCCATAAAAGGGGACATGTGGCCCTTTGCTCACAGGGACCGGCCTCTGCAGTTAGGAGCCTTCAGCTCATTTTCTCTCTTGTAATTGTAATAAAAACCCTCCTGCAATTATACATTCGGATCTCTGAAAATAAAAAAAAAAAAAAAAAAAGGGAGGGGGGAATCTAGGACAAGTTGTTCATCCTTTGCCTTGGGGGGCAGATCTCTGCCTCTTGCAGCCCATTATTCCCTCAGCACAGCCCTCCTCCCCTGCCTGCTCTGCTCCTGGGGAATGTTGCTGTGCTCAGGGCTGGCTGGCAGCTCACACTGTCTGTCTGTCTGTCTGTCCTCACACCAGCCCCAGCTCCCCAACAGCCAAAATCTGGCTTGGTTTGAACAGCCAGGTGTCTCCTGAGGAAGGCAGGAGCCTCTCCTGAAATGGAAAATGTAAACTCCTGCCCTCTGAATTGTTATAATTTTGAAATGAAGGGGCTCTCAGGCAAAGATATAGGAATGAGTATAAAAGTTCTTCACTAGGAAAAATAAAAATAAAAATTAAATAGTACCAAAAAAAAAAAAAAAAGACACTGCCAGAGTCAGACCATGCTCTGTCCCCCTGTGTGTCAGGGTGGTGGCACAGCCCCATCCCATGGGGGCTCAGCCCTCCTGCAGTGCCAGCTGTGGCTCTGCTGCAGCAGGGATCCTGCACAAGGGGGAAGTTTTCCTCTGCAGCTCCAGGGCTGCTGGAGATGGGCCTGGGCTCCCTCTGGCAATGCAGGGCAGCAGAAAGCTGCTCCTGTGGGAATGCAGTGGGCAAAGGCTGCTGGGGTGTCCCAAATCTCAGATTGTATCCAGGTAGGAATGTTCCAAAGCTCAGATTGTATCCAGATGGAAATATTTGAGACCTCAGATTGTATCCAGGTAGGAATATTTGAAACCTCAGATTGTATCCAGGTAGGAATGTTCCAAACCCCAGATTGTATCCAGGTAGGAATGCTTGGCTCCTTCCCTGGGTGGAGCATCTCCCCATGGGATGATGGAATTTGATCAGCCATGCAGGGACACACACACTGGCCCATGAACAGAAGAGATCTCCTGGAGGGAGGATGGGTTGTGGGAGAGATAAATAAAACTGCCCAATGAACAGAACTGTCCCACCTCTAACAGAGGGTGATAGAATTCACACCCAGCTAAATTTTTCAACCTTAGACCCCCATCAGCCACCCTACCCCAGTGGAGAACCTCCCTGCTCAGGAAGAACTGACCTTTAATGAAGGCAGGTTAATATCTTTAAATGACGAGCAGCTGCATCAATTGTCACACAGCTGGACAAATGTTTGCAGGCAGGTTTGTGCTGCCTTTGACAGATTGGAGATGGATCTCTTGTTCCCGCTGTGTTCTCTGGACACACCACCCTGCATCCCACCCTGCTCCCACCCAAACTGCTCCTTCCTCCCCAGCTCCTGCTTTGTAGAGCAGCTGATAATTTTCAGGCTCTGTTCTTGGCACTTCTGCACAGCTTTTCCTGCTGTCTTCAAAATAAATATAAATAAAATAAAGACAAAAATAAAAGGAACTTGCACCCCTCAGTGTCTCAGCATCATCCTTTCCATCACAGAGCTTGACAAGTGTGCCACCCTTGGAGGACTTGCTGCAGGAGAAGCTGGAATTTGATGCAGCTAAAAAGGTACCAGAGCTTCACTTTTGATGCCTGTAAATCCACTTCTGCTTTATGAGAAGGCAAAAAAGTCAACAGGAGCATCCCCCATCTGTGTGGTTCTCTCTGTGCCCATCCCACAGTGTTCCTAATGCAGAGAGAGTGATGGGAGGTCCTCAGGTGAAGGTTCCTCAGGTGAGGGCTCCCCAGGCTCTCCTTGGTCACTGCTCTGGCTTTTCTGTCCCTGTGCCACCACAGCCACATTTCCCCCCCAGAGTTACCCCTCAGCTACCCTGGTGTCCTGTTTGTGGAGCTAAGTGGCGAACCCCAGATGTAAAAATAACTTGAGGTTCTCCGAGACCATCTTAATTTGGCAGGAAGACTCTCCCAAAATGCAGTGAGGGTGGTGCTGAGCGTCAGAATAGATGAGCTCCCTGTCCTGGGGAAAAAGCTTGGCTGGATGGGGACATTTCCCGGAGAGCTGGGGACAGTGGGACGCAAATGCCACCCAGTGGGCTGTGACACCACAGAGTCACAGGGCTTTGGGTGGGAAGGGACCCTGCAGAGCATCCCATGCCATGGGACACTTGCCATGAGGCCAGGTGGCCCTGTCCAACCTGGCCTTGGACATTCCAGGGATCCAGGGGCAGCCAGAGCAGCTCTGGGTCCATCTGTGGTGTGGGTTGGAGTTCTGGGTCACTGATTGGCCCCTGGCCCCAGCACAGACAAGGCTGGGCTGTCCAGCAGAGCACAGGTACAGGGTCTGTCCCCAAAACCACCTTCACCAAGGTTGGGGGTTCCTGGGCAACTGGGGTGTCCCAGCTCTGAGGATGCAGGAGGACAATCAGTCTGGAAGAACCACAGCTGAAGGACAAGCCTGTGGATGGTCTGCAGGCAAAAGGACTGAGTTAGCAGAAGAAAATTTGATAAAATAGGAATTTATCCATAGCAAGGAAGAAAGCAAGGCTGTTAGCATGGAAAAACATAGACACATAAGGGATATTTGCAGTTAGAAGATATTTGCCTTAGTGAGCAGCATGAGTGCCTTAATAATTAGTTGTAAACTCATGCCAATTAATTATTGACATGAATTGCTTTGCACCAATAAAATAAAATGAGCTATTGCTCTGTCCAGTGAACACAATCAGCTTTGATTATTAGTTTTGATATAACAATGACTTGAGATCGCGTTTTGTTAGGGGCGTAAAACTTAAAAAAACACCTTGTAATAAGGAAGAAGCCATTGTTGTCACTGCACAGGTGTGGTGGTATTTGAGGGTCCCCAGGATGAGGGAAGAGATGAGAATCTTGACTCCATGTTTCAGAAGGCTGATTTATTATCTTATAATATTAAAATATAATATATATAATAATAAAAATAATAAAAAAAATATATATATTATATTAAAAGAAAATTGTATACTAAAACTGTACTAAAGAAAGAGAAAGGAGACATCAGAAAGCTAGAAAGGAAGAATGATAATAAAATCTTGTGAATGCTCACAGCCTCAACACAGTAATAGTGATAATATAGTGTAATATAGTATAATACAGTAATAATATAGTGTAATATAGTAATAGTGTAATATAGTATAGTAATATAGTATAGGATAATATAGTATTATAAAGCAATTAATTAGCCTTCTGATAAGATGGAGTCAGATGCATCATTCCCTCCCCTAGCTGGGGGGAGAGAATAAAGTGTAATATAGTAATAATATAGTGTAATATAGTGTAATATAATATAATATAATGTAATATAGTAATAACAGACTGTTACATAGTAATAATATAGTGTAATATAATGTAATATAGTATAATATAGTAATAATATAGTGTTTAGTATAGCATAGTATAGTGTAATTACAATATAGTAAATATAGTGTAATTTAGTAATTATATAGTGTAATATAGTTATACTGTAGTATAGTATAGTAATATATTATAGAATAATATAGTATAATAAAGCAATTCATTTGCCTTCTGATAAGATGGAGTCAGATGCATCATTCCTCTCTCCTCATTGGGTGGAGGGAATATAGTGTAATACAGTATAATGAAGTAATAATATAGTGTAATATAGTAATAACATGGTGTAATATAGTGTATTATAGTATAATATAGTGTAATACAGTAAATATAGTGTAATATAGTATGATATAGTAATAATATAGTGTAATATAGTAAATATAGTGTAATATAGTGTAATATAGTATGATATAGTAATAATATAGTGTAATATAGTGTAATATATATATAATATAGAATAATATAGTGTAATATAGTAATAGTGTTACATAGTATAGTAATATAGTATAGCATAATATAGTATAATAAAGTAATTTATTAGCCTTCTCATACCCATGGAGTCAGATGCATCATTCCCTCCCCTCTTTGGGGGTTCCCTGCGAATACAATTATCGAATACAACACTCGGGGGCTCAGAAAGGCGCAGTGGGGTGAGTCGGGAGGCTCGGGAAGAGCAGCAAACCCCCTTTGCCCGGCTCCGGAGCATCCCAGCCGAGCAGCCAGCCATCCTCGGGGGCGCAGTACCATCTGCTGGCAGCGCCGGGGATGGGAGAGGGCCAGCAAGCTCGGCTTTACCCGCAATCAAATCAGGATTCACGTTTTCTGTCAGTTCTTTCCAATTTAACACGCTTAGGCTGCAAATTTAGAGTTCAAACTCGACGCATCCCTGCGAGGGGGAGGTTTCGGAGTGGTAAATTCGGGCTGTGATATTTTTCCATCTGCAGAAGGAAGGAAAGAAAACCCCCAGACAGAGCTCACTTTGCCAAATTCGGGCGGAAGGTTTAGAATAATTTTTTCCTCAGTTTCTTAAATATTAATTTCTTCAGCCCTTAACTTCTTCTTTACTGGGTGTGCCTTACATCAGCATGCCCTGCCTTCCCTCTCAGCCCCAATTTATTCCTGTTGTGTCCTTTTCCATTCCTCCCAGCGCCGTGCTTCGCCTCTGATCCTACCCCAGCTCCATTTATTTGCTGGACTAATAGCAGATGATCGATCTGAGGCTGTTTGTAGCTCATTCCTGCTCTCAGAACCCTCCAGTCTGCCATCCACATCCACTTTGTTTCCTCTTAATCACTTCCCTGCTCCTGTTTGTCCCCTCCGTGGCCGTTCCACAGAGCAGTGGCTGGAAGGAAGGAAGCCCAGAGCACGTAGCCACTGGCCCACACACTGTGGCCAGGAAATTGTGGTTAGCAGCAAACCCAGAGGACTCAAAACACAGCTCCCAAAAGCATTTGTTAAGTGAGATGGGTTCAGAAATGATGCTGGACTTGATCCCACTCTTGGAACTGGTTGAGGATGGGTAAGGGGGAAGGAAGGCCCTGCTTGGCTGCACTCTCTGGATTTGTGCTCTCCTCAGCCTGATTCATCCACCAAAATGCACCTGATGGATGAGGAGTGTGTTCATTGCTTTGGAAATTACAATTTATTCTTCCCTGCAAAGCCACCAGAGCAGTGCCTGGAGCTGCAGGCCCAGCCGGGCTCACAGGGGAAAGGACCCAGCTGGAGCTGGTAGTAAAAGATTTTAAAATCACAGAAAATTTGGGGTGTTAGAAAGAAAGTTAGGCTTAGTAGGCCCTGGGAAATGTATTTGTATTTTTGTAAAAAATACATGTAAAAATGTAATTGTATTTTTCACATGATCTTGCATTTGCTAGATCATGTGAGACTGCACCTGTGTAACCAGTATATGATAAATGATATAATTGTTAGATGTGATTAGATATAATTATTGTTTAAAGAATTGATAAATGATATATGATAAATGATTTATGATAAATGATATAATTGTTAGATGTGATTAGATATAATTTTTGTTGAAAGAATCATGAGAAACTATGTTAGGGGTTTGAGGGGGATCGCTAGAAACCCATGCTTGGATGGAATCAATGTATAGAACAATGGAATAGAACATTGTATTGTGATATTGTAATGTCAATAAAACAATGTACGTTTAATAATTAATATGTAAGTTATATAATGATAGAATATAAAACGTGTTCATCCCAAACCCATGGTGGAGTCTGATTTGGGTCTGTACCCCTGACACCTAAAGCTCTTAATAAAAGCACCTGCATGGAATCATTCTGTGATTATGAGTTCCTGAATGCTGACAGAGCCAGTTTGGGTGAGCTCAGCCCAGCTCAGCTCAGCCCAAGCTCAACTGATTATTAATTGGGATCAACAATCCTTCTCCATCCAGACAGGAGACCTCCATGAAAGCCTCTCTGGGCTGTTGACCTTTTCCTAGGAACTCAGAAAGACTGTCCAAGATGGACGAGCTCCTCTCTGTTCTCCTGTTTTCTCCAGGATATGCAAGGACAATCCTGGCCCTGCTCCTCTGTCCTGTCTGAGCAATCACAGCGTGGTTTGGGTAGGGAGGAACCTTTAAAGACCATCTTTTTTCATCCTTTAAAGATGGAAATTTTAAAGATGGAACCTTTAAAGGAAGTGATTCTCCTTTAAATATGAATCCTTTAAAGGAGGAACCTTTAAAGACCATCTATTGCAATGGGCAGTGTCATCTCCAACAGAACCAGGCTGCTCCAACCCTTGTGTGACCTGGCCTTGGACACTTCCATGGATGGGGCAGCCACAGTTTCTCTGGGCACCCTGTGCCAGGGCCTCCACATCCTTATTTTTTTCTTTATATCTAATCTGAATGTATTCTTTTAGTTTAAACCCATCACTCCTTGTCTGATCACAACAGGCCCTACAGAGAGATGCAGCTCAGCTTCCTCCTCATTTTAGGTCCTCATTAGAGGATCAGAGAATGGTTTGGGTTGAAGGAAGTCTTGAAGATCATCCAGTTCCAGCCCTATTCCAGCCCTCATCCTCATCACAGGATCAGGGAATGGTTTGGGTTGAAGGACGCCTTGAAGATCATCAAGTTCCAATCCCATGCTGGGGACAGGGACCTGCTCATGCCTTCCTGCCAGGCTGCAGCCTCTCCACCCAACACAGGCCATTGTCCCTTTCATCAGGACAAGTGACACCATCATGGCTCACCACAAAATGTCCTGAGACCAAAATATCCTGCCAAAAGGAATTGGAAATCCAGGATTTCCATTTCTGAGTGTGTGTAGGTTGGACCCTGCTGTGGTAGCAGTGTCTCCTGCCCTGGCTGAGCTGCTCTCCATGGCACAAAGAGGAACATGGGGCACTTCCCACCCCACAGGAGGCTGTGGCTCCAACCCTGACCTGCTCCAAAGCTCCACTAGGAAATCCCCACCAGCTCCTTGCATGTTGTCAGGGAGCACTGGGCTTTTCCCAAGGAGTCTCATCATGTTCCCTTCTGCCTTTCATCTTCCCCAGGGTTGCATTTTTCCTATCCATGACATGTCCCCCCGCTTTCATTTTCCGCCACCTTTGTAATTTGATTTTTTCTTTTGATCTGTTTCACAATTTCCCCGATTTTCTGTTTGGATTTTGAAATTTGGCTCCTGCCCAGCAGCAACACTGTGCAAAAGCAGATTCCTTGGGAAAATCACAGGAACAGAATGTGCACGTAAACGAGACTTCTCCTGAAAAATTCCCCAGACAGCAAGAATTTGCAGCTTAGGGACTTCCCCAGCCCAAGGTAGTATTGATGGCTTTAGTAACAGTGAGGGGTTTTTCCTTCCATAAATCTACATGGTTTCTCCTTAAACTGCATGTGAACATTTGGCTTCTCTTGGTGTCACCTGCAGTCCCAGAGCTCCTGGTGACAATGTCCTGGTTATGTGAGGGACAGCATCCAATGTGTGGGGGGCTTATTTTATTTTAAATAAGCTATTCTAAATGCTATTTAATGGCTTAACTCGATGTGACAATAATTGTAAGTTCCTGTCCACTCTCTATCAGAGAGGTCTGCATCAGTTCTGTTCCTGCATTGTTGTCTCTCACCCAAACTGAGGGATCCCAACCCTGGAGCTCCTTCTCCAGATCTCTGATCCTGCTCTGATCCTGCTGCTGTGACTCTCCACCCTTTTCCCTATTCCCCAGCACCCCTGATCTGATCTCCATTAAAGCACCATGAAATCAGGCTGCTCACGGGCAAGAGCTGCTTCTCCTTGCAATTCCCCCTGGGATGAACAGAGGAAAACCCCAAACCATTCAGGATCATTGAGTGAAGCTGGTGAAGCTGCAGAGTTCCAGAACATTCCCTGCAATGAGCTGAGGGTTGATTCCCTCCTCAGCACCAAGCACGACTGCCACAGGATGATGCAGCACAGTGGGACAGGGAGGAGGGATCTTGTGACCGTGTTCACAGGGGGTTTTGAATGAGGAAAGAGATGAGGATCTGACTCTGTGTTTCAGAAGGCTGATTTATTATTTTATGATATACATTACATTAAAACTATACAAAAAGAATAGAAGTAAAGGTTTCGTCAGAGGGCTGGCTAAGAATAGAAATGAATGAATGATAACAAAGCTTGTGTCTCAGACAGAGAGTCTGAGCCAGCTGACTGTGATTGGCCATTAATTAGAAACAACCACATAAGACCAATCCCAGATGCACCTGTTGCATTCCACAGCAGCAGATAACCATTGTTTGCATTTTGTTCCTGAGGCCTCACAGCTTCTCAGGAGGAAAAATCCTGAGGAAAGGATTTTTCATAAAAGATGTCTGTGACAGGATCTGTCTCGTGCCTGGGGTGGGAACGTTGACATCTGAGCTAATTTATCATGTCCTTATGGACAATGAGTGCCCAATTAACAACAAGGGCTTAATTAAGCACAGCCTTCTATAAACAGATCATCTCAAACCTCCTGGGTGGTCAGCAAGGAGAACAGGACAAAAACAGGAAAAAATAGAGGGAATATCTGCAATTGTGCTCTCCTCATTGCCAGTGAAGATCCAGGAGAAGCAGGGCAGGTGCTGGGGGCTGTGGTGAAGGGACCTAAAGGTCCTGAGGGATGGGAAGGCTGGAGAGCGGCTGGGGCTCCCCAACTGGGCTCTCTCAGAAGGGATGAATGCAATTTTTACTCGAGCTGGTTGTAATTCCTGGCAGCCATGGGAAGGGTCTCTGCCAGCCTGGGCACACTCACGGCCTGGAGTCACAGTCCAGGTGTGTCCCCACACTGCTGGGACAGCAACTGAGCTCAGCAGAAGCAAGAGGACCATGAGCTGGCCAAAGGTACCTCAGCAGGAGTCTTTGGATGTTAGAGCACCACAAATTTCCCAAATAAACTTCTGGAAAAAAACACCTGGGGGGCACAGGCACAGCTGGGCTCAATTCAGGTGGTTCCAGCTCTTCTGGGATCTTTGTGAGGGGTTCCTTTATTGAGCTTCTTCCTTGAAAGAGTACAAGGACAAAGAGTGCCTGAGCAAAGCAGAGGTTTATATAGGGATCTTGAGGGGTGGGGCAGAACACCAGGACCAATGGAGTAAGGGCAGAGGGGTGGAGCAAAGGGGAAGGACCAAAATCTCATCTGCATGCAACAGCAAGGCACGCTGGGAGAAGCTTTTTTCTCACCCTAAAAATGAGGTTGTTGCCTCCAGGGGAGGGTTATGGATTTTTTTTTTTCCCCTGTTAGGCCACATTTGGGGTGGCAGTGCCATGGCACACCCCAGACTCTGAGGGTGTTGTGAAATCAGGGAATCCCTCAGGCCTTGCTCCTGAATTTTGGTTTTTATTGCTGTAAAGGTCCTGTGAAAGGCTGTGCCCAGGCAGTGCTGCTGGCAGGAGTGGGATGGAGATTATGAATTACTGCAGAAGGTCTGACCTGTCCCTTGGGATGGGCAAACTTCTACCAGCATGACAGAAATGTGAAATATTGCTTAGCTCTGTGCTGCACAGAAGCCAAAAGGAAATTGTGTCTGAGTTAGAGGTTAAGGGCTGGATGGTGGTGGCACTTCCCTGTCACCTCCTCCTCTCTGGGGTCTCTCCTTGGGGTCCTGTGTCCTCTTCCTAAGGTTGTGGTAGCAAGGAGTCAAAAATGAGAGGGCTATCAAAAGCAGCTCCCTCTCCCAGCCATTCCTGTACAATTGGCTGGGAAATGTGGATGTCCCATCCCTGGAAGTGTCCAAGGCCAGGCTGGACAGGGCTTGGAGCACTCTGGGATAGTGGGAGGTGTCCCTGGCCATGGCAGGGGGGCGAGTGAGGAGGGCTCTGAGGTTCCTTCCAACACAAACCATTCTTGATTCTTTGGAAAAATAGCATCAAAAGTGGTTTTTTATGCAAATATCCCTGAACAGGGGGGACAAAATCAGCAAATCTCTGTGTCTCACCTGATGAGCCCTGCCAAGAGCAGGGAGGAGAAAACCTCTTCAGAAGGGCACAGAAGTGGAACTTTGCTGCTCCTTGAGCATTTGGGCAACAAGGCTGAGGCGAGGCTGCAGCTGAGCAGTTCATGGGCAGTCAGGGGAGTCCTGGGACAATCCTGGATGTTGGGGGAACTCTGAAAGGGCTGACACAATTACACTGCCCTTCTTCACCCCATTTTTCATGGTATCCACTACTCCCATCTCACCCCCTATGTGAAGCCACAGATTTTTGTGACAGTCAGCCATGCACCTTCCTCTTCTTCCCTTCCCAAACCTCAACCTCCTGTGCCACCAGGACCAGGGGCACAGCTCAGAAAAGAGCAGGGGAGGAGTGCAGGGCTTCCTCCTCCTCCCGTAGCAGGATTGGTATGAGATGCTGACTGCTGATGTAGTCCCTGCTCACCTCAATCCCTCTCCTAAAATCACCTAAAATCACAAATTTATATTTGTGATCTCTGCCAGCCAGGCAGGGACAAGGCTCAGGGATGCTCAGCCAATTTTGGTGCCTATATTATATTTTTAATATAGGCACCAAAATTAATATTAAACCTATTATATAAATAACCTAGAAATATTCTATTAAAATATAATATTTCTAGGTTATTTATATAATAGGTTTAATATTTCTCCTTCTGAAGTTTAACAGTGCATAAATAATAATTAATAAACAACCTTTAACTTTAAACAAACTTATTCAGATATGTGATGTCTGCTCAGATCTCGTATTTTAAGGATGCTCATAAATGCTGGACAAGGCTGATCAAGTCTTGCAATACAATGTTATAATTAATACAGACGTTATAATTCATGCCATCACAATTAAAAGCCAACTATTTCTTAACTACAATACAAATCCATTTCCTACACTCACCCATTGCCTGGCTGGTTTCATGTGCCTGTCCAGACCCTTCCACACCTGCAGCTCCACAGTCCTGGCATTTTGTGGGAGTGTTTTCAAGGGTCGGCATTGCACTTTTGTCCCAATGGCCACTGTTGGGGGTCTGGAAATTTGCTACTGAGTTCCTCTGTGAAGGTTTGTGTCCTTGCACTTGGGAGGATCAGGCTGGGTGTCAAACCCTTCCCCTGGAGGGTGTTAAACCCTTCCCCAGGGGGAATCAGGCCGGGTGTTAAACCCCTTTCCCTGGAGGGTGTTAAACCCCTTTCCCTGGGGGGATCAGGCTGGATGTTAAACCTTCCACTGGAGGAATAGGGCTGGGTGTTAAACCCCCTTCCCCTGGAGGGATCAGACTGGGTGTTAAACTCTTCCCTTGGGAGGATCAGGCTGGGTGTTAAACCCCCTTTCCCTGGAGGGATCAAGCTGGGTGTTAAAGCCTTCCCTTGGGTGGATCAGATTGGGTGTTAAACCTCCTTCCTTTGGAGTGACTGGGCTGTGTGTTAAACCCTTCCCCTGGAGGATCAGGCTGGATGTTAAACCCTTCCCCTGGAGTGATTGGGCTGGATCTTAAACCACCTTCCCTTGGAGGAATGGGGCTGGATGTTAAACTCCCTACTCCTGGAGGGATCAGGCTGGGTGTTAAACCTTCCCCTGGAGGGTGTTTGACCCTTCCCCTGGGGGATCAAGCTGGGTGTAAAACCCTTCCCCTGGAGTGATTGGGCTGAGTGTTAAACCCTTCCCCTGGAAGGATCAAGCTGGGTGTTAAACCCCCTTCTCTTGGGGGAATTGGGTGGGATGTTAAATCCCTTTCCCCTGGAGGGATCAGTCTGAGTGTTAAAGCCTTCCCTTGGGGGATCAGGCTGGGTGTTAAACCCTCTTCCTTTGGGAGGATCAGGCTCAGTTTTAAACCCTTCCCCTGGAGGGATCAGGCTGGGTGTTAAACCCTTCCCTGGGGGGATCAGGCTGGGTATTAAACCCCTTTCACCTGGGGGATCAGGCTGGATGTTAAACCCTTCCCTTGGGGTGATAGGGCTGGATGCTAAACCCTTCTCCTGGGGGGATCAGGCTGGCTGTTAAATCCCCTTCCTCTGGAGGGATTGGACTGGATGTTAAAGCTTTCCCTGAAGGGATCAGGCTGGATGTTAAACCCCTTTCCCCTGGAGGGATCAAGCTGGGTATCAAAGCCTTCCCTTGGGTGGATCAGACTGGGTGTTAAACCCCCTTCCCCTGGAGGGATTGTCTAGATTTGACGTCTGCGTGTCTTGGCATGGGAGGTTTCTCTGGAGCCCTCCAAAGGGTCTCCTTGCCCCCAGCATTTCCAGGAGATGTCACCTGTGCAATGCAGGTTTGGTCACACGTGTCTGAGGGAGCTGGGGACGTGTTGGGATCGATCTCCATGAGCAGCAGAGCAGTGAGATGGAGCACAGGAGGGATGTGCTGGGGGCTGCTGGGTGCAGCAGGTGCCTCTTCACCTCTTCCCTGCCCTAACAAGTGCCCGAAGGCAGCGCTGAGCCTTGGAAAGGGGAGGTTCCCCTGCCACACCCATGGCTGTCGTTCTGTGTGGCACTGCGGGCATCCCGGAGGCTGGGGCTGAGTCCCGGGGGATGGAGGGAATCCGGGGGATGGAGGGACGCAGTGACGATAGAGGGACTTGGCAGGGATGGAGAGACCCGGCGGGGATGGGGGGGGTCCCAAAGGGATGGAGGGATCTCGGGGGATGGAGGGATCCCGAGAGAAAGGAGGGATGCCAGGGGATGGAGGGACCCGGAGGGGATGGAGGGATCCTGCGGGGTTTCAGGGACCCGGAGGGGATGGAGGGATCCCATGAGGATGGAGGGATCCCGAGGGAACGGATGGATTTCATGGGGATGGAGAGATCCTGGGGGAAAGAGGGATCCTACAGGAATGGAGGGATCCCGAGAGAATGGAGGGACTCGGCGGGGATGGAGGGATCCCATGGGGATGGAGGGATCCCGGGGGATAAAGGGATCACGAGAGAATGGAGAGATTCTGGAGGGATGGATGGATCTCATGGGGATGGAGGGACCCGCGGGGATGGAGAGACCCAGCGAGGGTGAAGGATCCCGGGAGACAGAGAGATCCCGAGGAGATGGAGGGATTCCGAGGGGACGAAGGGATTCCAGGGGAATGGAGGGATCTCATCGGGATGGAGGGACCCGGCGGGGATGGATGGATCCTGAGGGAATGGATGGATTTCATGGGGATAGAGGGACCCGGAGGGGTTGGAGGGATCCCGCGGGGCTGGAGGGACCTGGAGACGATGGAGGGACCTGGCAGGGATGGAGGGATCCCGAAGGGATAGAAGCACCCAGCAGGGATGGAGGGATCCCAGAGGATGGAGGGAACCCGGGGGGATGGATGGATCTCATAGGAATGGGATTCCCGGGGGAATGGAGCGATCCCGCCGGGAGGGAGGGATCCCATGGGAATGAAAGGATCCCGGTGAATGGAGGGACCCGGCGGGGGTGGAGGGATCCCGAGGGAACGGATGGATCTCGTGGGGATGGTGGGACCCGGCGGGGTTGGAGGGATCCCGAGGGAATGGATGGATCCCGGGGAATGGAGGGACCCGGCGGGGATGGAGGGATCCCGAGGGAACGGATGGATCTCGTGGGGATGGTGGGACCCGGAGGGGATGGAGGGATCCCGAGGGAATGGATGGATCTCGTGGGGATGGTGGGACCCGGAGGGGATGGCGGCACCCGACGCGGCGTCCCCGAGCGCTGGGGGGGCGGCGGGTCCCCAGGGAGCCCCGGGGGTTCCCGGCGGCGGTGGGACGGGACGGGACGGGACGGGACGGGGCCAACCCCGCCTCCCGCTTAAAGAGCCGCGGCGGCGGGCGGCCCTCAGCGAGCTGGGACCGGCACCGCCCGCACCATGCGCTCCGCCGAGCCCTGCCGCATCCTCCTCCTCCTCCTCCTCCTCCTCCTCCTCCTCCTGCCGCCGCCGCCCGCCGCCGCCTACTTCGGGTCAGCACCGACCGGGGGAACGCGGGGAGGCACCGGGACACGGGGAGGGGGACGGAGCGTCCTGGGGCAGCTCGGGGTGTCCTTTGGGGCAGCTCGGGGTGTTCAGGAGCAGCTCAAAGCGTCCTTTGGGACGGTTCGGGGTGTCCTGGGGCTGCTCGGGGTGATCGGGGCAGGTCGGGGCGTTCAGGGACAGGTCAGGGTGAGCTGGGGCAGTTTGTGGTGCCCTTTGGGACAGCTCGGGGTGTTCATGGAGCAACTCGGGGTGTCCTGGGACAGTTCAGGGTGACCTGGGACAGCTTGGGGTGTCTTGGGGCAGGTCGAGGTGTCTGTGGGCAGCTCGGGGTGTCCGTGGCCAGCTCGAGGTGTTCAGGAGCAGCTCAGGGTGACCTGGGGCAGTTCGGGGTGAGCTGGAGCAGTTCGGGGTGTCCGTGGGACAGTTCGAGGTGTCCATGGGCAGTTCGGGGCGTCCTTTGTGACAGCGGCGGGCCGTGGCAGCGCTGTTCCTGCCCATGCTCTGCGGAGGGCGAGCGACGGCTCCGGTGCTCGGATACGTTCCCGTCGCTGCGAGGGGGTCCCGGGCGAGCCGCGCACCTGCAGCGCCCCCGGAGCATCCCCGGCAGCGCTGGGACAGGTGGTCCCTGGGTTGGTGTCCTCCCCACACCTTTTCATTTACTCGGGATAAAGGCAGAGATGGGTTTGTAACAGGCGGGGTCAATTGGTTTTGCTCCCAAAAAGCCACATCAAACATTCACTGGTAAAATATTCAAGTCTATCAGCTTAATTTTCTATCTGAAAGCACTCATGTATCACACTGCTCATCACCACCAAGCTCACTGAGTTCTTAGATTTGGGGTTCTTATTTTGATTTTCAGATGAAAAGGTGAGAATTCCCCATGCAGTGTTCTGGGGGTTTTTTGCCTTGTTTTCTGTGTGAGCTGCACCTCAGGAAGGGTTTCTGCTGCATAAAATAATCTGGATTTTAAATTTCTCAATTGTATCATTCAGCCTAATTCACATGGAAGCATCTGCTGGAGGGGGCTCCCCTTTCTCAGTCAGTGGTCAGCACTGACTCACTCCCTGAAGTGTTGGATTAATTAATCCCTTCTCTGATCCAGAGATGGGACAACTGACAGGAAAAATGTAAAAATTTTTAAAAATTTAAAAACTCTTAAAAATTTAAATTTTTAAAACTTTTATTCCATTTTCAGTCCCATGTGAAGGCCATGTGAGACAATACAGATGTTATAATTCATGCCGTCACAATCAGAGCCCACATTTGGGCTGCAGGGAGAGTTTGGCTTTCCAGGCACAGGGAAATGAATGAATTTGTGCAGATAATAGCACAGAGCTGTCACTGACCACTGCTCAAGCAGCCTGAGTGATCCTTTGCTCTGTGTCACTGATTTATTTGGTACAAGCAGCTTTCTGTGTATTCACCCAGAATTTTGTGCTTTATTTGGTTTTCAATGTGCTTTTAAATTTTTTTTAGATTTTTATTTTTTATTATATTTTAAATGTGCTTTAAAATTAAAAAAAAATTATTTTTTATTGTATTTTAAATATGCTTTTAAAATTTTTATTTGGTACAAGCACATGAAATCTGTGTGTGCTGCCTCTTGGCTGTGCACAGCTCAGGATCTGAGGCTGTAGGGTCAATTTTCAATGTGGGTTTTTTAACTTGAGTGGTGTCCTCTGTATTCTCACCTCTTCATCTGAAAATCAAAATAAGAACCCAAATCTAAGAACTCAGTGAGTTAGGTGGTGATGAGCAGTGTGATACATGAGTGCTTTCAGATACAAAGTTGAACTGAAGGACTTGAATATTTTAGAAGAGAATGTTTGAGTTGGCTTTTTGGGAGAAAACCAATTTCACACCTAAATTTTTACTGAACTGAAGGGGACCCTGGGTCAGTGATCTGCTTCTGTGTTTAGCCAAAGAGGAGAGACTGAGGCACATGGCTTAAATATTGGCTCTCCAAACACTTAATGGAGAAAACCTGCAAAGATTTAAGGACAAATGAAGGAGGCTTTTGGGTGCCAACGTGCAGAGACAGGAGCTGAGCCCTTTCTCCTGGGGTTGTGGCAAAGGTGAAGCATTGCTGGTTCAAAGGGTGAGGGAAATGCCAAGTTTGATTCCATCAGGGCAAAGGTGGAACATGAAGTGTGTGGGATGGTGCAGCAAGAATGGAACTCACATTCGCAAAACAAAGTTTTGCCAGAGTGAATGCAGCATTGCAATGGAGAAATCCAGAGAAATCCAGAATGGGTTGGGTTAGAAGACACCTTTAAAGTGCCCATGGCAGGGACACCTTCCACTATCCCAGGCTGCTCCAAGCCCTGTCCAGCCTGGCCTTGGGCACTGCCAGGGATCCAGGGGCAGCCCCAGCTGCTCTGGGCACCCTGTGCCAGATTCACCCTCACAGGGAACAATTCCTTCCCAGTATCTCATCCATCCCTTCCCTCTGGCAATGGGAAGCAATTGTTGTGTTATGTTTTTAGGACAAATTTTTTAGCTCTGAGCCCATTCCCAGTGCCTGCAGCTTTGGCTCACTGGGGTCTGTGCTTGAGCAGGTCCTGGTGCTGGGTCACAGGGGGGAAATTAAAGCCTGCTTTGAGGAGATGGAGAGAAAAGCAGTGTGTGAAAGGTGGCCTGGCTGTTGTTGTGGTTGTGTTGGGCTCTCTGGATGCAGGAATCCAGGAGTGTGCACTGTCCTCACCTCCCGATTCCTTTTCAGCTTGTTTTGTTTCCACCTTTGCTTCAATCCTCCCCCACCCTCCTGTAAAGCATTCCCTCCTTTTTTGTGCTTTTCCTCTCATGGTGTTCAGCTCCTCAGGTGCTGGGAATGCCTCCAGACCTCATTAAAACCTCTAAAAGCCTCCTGTTTTCTCCCTGTTCATGTTTCACAAGGTGAAAAGGCATTTGGGATGTGCTGGAGGGCAAAGAGCTTCTTCCAGGGCAGAGCCCAGAGCAGACCCACCCCAGGCAGGAGGTTTGGTGGGGAGGTGGAAGCACCAAAGCTGATCAAATCTCCTCCTGAAGAACAGGCTGGGACGTGTCCCACCCATGGGCCAGGCTGGCCCCTGCTCCATGGGCAGATTTCTTTGGAACTCACCCTGAAATTCCTGCACAATTTTTGCTCATTCCCTGGTGGAAGGACTTTTTGGGGCTGTTACAGGGTAAAAAACATAGACTGGAATCCACAAAAGTGTGAAATAGATTATAGAGAGTAGTGTAGGTGTATCACCTGGTGAGAAATTGGGGTTTTGGGATTTTTAGTATGTTGTGGATGGAAGCAAGATGGAGGGCACAGGGCGTCCTCCTGGGTTTCTTCTTCTTCTTTCTTCTTCATGGGTTTGGGTGGCATTTTGTAATTGGGTGGAAAAATCCACATTGGGATCAGTTATTGAGTTAAAAGGGAAAATAATCCAGGTGTCAGTTCTTAACTGGATAGTTTAGCTTTAAAAAACCTTTTAACAAAGAGATTGTTGCCCATTTTTGTGGTGCTTTTCCAGCGTGCTGAACCTGGTGTGGACAGCAAAACTTTAGATAAGATACTAATAAACAAGAACCTGAAGACTGAAAAAAATCCAGTGTGTGTCTCTCTCTCCTGACACAAAACCACCCCAGGAGGGTCTCCCCCAACAGGGGAGCCTGAGTGCTTGAGTCCCAGAAATTGAGGGATTGGCAACAAACACCCCAGCAGGAACTGGCCTGGAATTAGGATCCACATGGAAATATTTCATTTTCCTTCATGGAAGGAGTCCAACCAAGGATGCCCAGAGAAGCTGAGGTTGGAGAGCCCTGCCCTGGTTACTGCTCTCCTCCCAAACTGGCAGCTCTTCTGATTGCAGGAATTTTATATCCTGTTCTCTGTGGAATTTCAGGGGAAATATTTTTTAAAAAATTAGTCTGGACCTGGACACATCATCAGTTACTGCTCCCAGGGAGGGCTTGCAGCAAACAATCCATCTCAAAAGGATTCTGACTCACAGCATCATATGAACCCATCTGAGGTTTTAATTCCAACTTTTTCTCATTGTGAGAAGCAGAAACTTGATGGCAAACCTGGAGGAGATCAGGGATAGAGACACCTGAGGGGCTGAGATGACAACTCTGAGGGAGGAAAGCAAAGAGCTTTGATATCAACTGTTAAATCTCAATATTGATGGAGATTTAGAGTTTGGATGATCTGGGGATTTCTGCCACCTCCTTTGCAGGCAGTGGGGGAGCAAACAGAGGAACCATCTTCAGGGAAAGATGGGGAGCATTAAATTGTGCTGTTTCTGAAAGGATGAAAACTCTGTTTTTTGACAGAGCTGGGCACCTCTGTGCCCTGCACAGTCCTTGGTTCCATCTGTCCTGCCCCACATTCTCTCAGCCCTTCCTGAAATCTCCTTGCAGGGGTGCAGATATTTCTGTGGAACATGAAAGGCCCCTGAAATCAGATATGGAGTCCTGTTGTGGGCTGCTTTGATTTTTCCTTGCTTGGGAGAGGTAGGAAAGGCATATTTTTTACTGGCTTTTTAAGACCTTTCAGATCCAGAGGACGTTGGGCATTGCACAGGAACAGGCTCTCATTAAAAGTCTCTTAAGAAGCTGGAATGTGGCTGGAAGGAGATTAAAGGAAATAGATGAATTTAGCAAAGGGCTTAGAAAAGGAGAGAGAAATAAAGTTGGAGATCCTTATTGTTCTTTCAGATTGCAAGCAGGTGTGCATTAATTCAAAGAGTTCACTTTCTTTGCTGTACGATCTGTAGATAATAAACTCTAAATCATCCCAAACCATGCAGTTTGCCTGACTGCAAATATCTGCATATTTTATATTTAATCTTGTACAAATGTTAGCATGCTCTGATCTCCATCAGATCCTGTGTTGGCTCTGCCCTGATGAAATACAGTTGTGGTGGGAGCCTGCAAAGCAATTTCTGGGCAGTTTCTGGGGCTGTCCTGGCTCTGAGAGTGGTTTCTGCTCCCAGCTGTGCCACCTGCATGGCTTTGGGCAGCTCCTTTAATTCCTTTGCTGCTTGTCTAAGCTGAAATTTGGGTGAGAGATGAGTTTTGGGAGCTGTGTCTGTGCTCTGACTGTGAGGCTCCTGATCCTGGGAGCCTCCAACACTGTGATGTAATTTATATAATTATTTCCTGCTGACATTGTCCTAATTCCAAGTTTTTAGAAGGTTGATATATTATATTATATTATATTATATTATATTATATTATATTATATTATATTATATTATATTATATTATATTATATTATATTATATTATATTATATTATATTATATTATATTATATTATATTATATTATATTATATTATATTAATTATATTATATTATATTATATTACATTATATTGATATACTAAAGTGATACTAAAGGAAAAGAAAGGAGGCATCAGAAAGCTAGACAAGAATGAATAATAAAAACCCAAGACAGACTCAGAGAGTCTGACACAGCTGGCTGTGATTGGCCATTAATTAAAAACAATTCACATGGAGCCAATCAAAGATCCACCTGCTGGAAAGCAACCTCTGGACTGCATTTTAAGCAATCAGATAATTATTAATAATTAATATAAATAGCTATAAATATAACAAATATAAATATAATACAATACAATACAATATAATATAATACAACATAATATAATAATTAATTCTTTTCTGAAGTTTCTCAGCTTCTCAGGAGAAAAATCCTGGCAAAGGGAACTTTCATAAAATATGACAGAAACAGGACTTCATAGGCTGGAGTTCATTGGACAATTAGCTCCAATATGCAAATGGAGCAGAATTGATAAAAGTGAGAGACCCTGTGATGAGTGGAGCATTTTGTGACCATTTGGGTTCATCTTGGGTTCACTTTATGGCCATTTTTCTTCACCTGGGGTGCAGCCCTGGCTGGGCTCTTGTGCTGCCCAAGGTGGATTTATTGAGGCCTTTTAATAAATCCCTGCTTTATTCTTTAGCTCTGTCCAATCTCTGTTCTAGGGCATCACTCCCAGCCATGTCCTCCCTAACTGCGTGACCATTTGGGTTCATCTTGGGTTCATTTTGTGACCATTTGGGTTCATCTTGGGTGCAGCCCTGGCTGGACTCTTGTGCTGCCCAAGGTGGATTTATTGAGGCCTTTTAATAAATCCCTACTTTATTCTTTACCTCTGCCCAGTCTCTGTTCTAGGCCATCCATCTCAAGGCATTACTCCCAACGATGTCCTCCCTAACTCTGTGACCATTTTGGTTCATCTTGGGTGCAGACCTGGCTGAGCTCTTGTGTTGCCCAAGGTGGATCCATTGAGGCCTCCTGATAAATCCCTACTTTATTCTTTAGCTCTGTCCAGGATCCATTGAGCCCTTTTAATAAACCCCTGCTTTATTCTTTAGCTCTGCCCAGTCTCTGTTCTAGCCCATCCCTCCCAGCCATGTCCTCCCTAACTCACCTCCTCTCCCGCTTCTCTCCCTCCAGGCTGACTGGGAAGGAAGCCCTGACCCAGTTCCCATCCCTGGGCACCCCGGGGGGCTCTGGCCCGGGCCAGGGCCACGTGAAGCAGTGCGAGCTGCTGCAGCTGTCCCGCAAGCAGAGGCGGCTGTGCCGGAGGGAGCCGGGGCTGGCGGAGACGCTGCGCGACGCCATCCGCCTGGGCGTCCTCGAGTGCCAGTTCCAGTTCCGCAGCGAGCGCTGGAACTGCAGCCTGGAGGGACGGCCCAGCCTGCTCAAGAGAGGTACAAGGTAGTTGGTGTGCAGGGAAACCTTGGCTGCGGCACCCGAGGTGTCACAAATTAGGTCTGACACAAGGTCGTGGTAGAGATGGAGGCAACCCAAAGCCACACGCTCCATTTTCAGAAGGCTTCATTCAAATTGTTTTTATTATGGCATGCATGCTTTTTATACATTCTTAGAAAACTCGTAAGTTTGCACTTTACTCAAACAAAGCACTTATTGGAATAGGCAGTTGCAGGTTTCTCTTATTTATCCTTCTTTCTTTCTTGGTCAACGACCTTGGTAGGAAAGGTAAACATGGATCCTCTTCTCAAACTCCTCTCTGGTTCACAGAAGTTGTTGTAAAACCTCTTACACCATTGATGAGCAGGGAAACTCTGGAGTGTCCCAAATTAAATCTCACATGAGGTCGTGGTAGAGATGGAGACAACACAAAGCCACACTCCATTTTCAGAAGGCTTCAAACTGTTTTTATTATGGCATGCATGCTTTTTATATATTCTTACAAAACTCAGTAGTTTACACTTTACTCACTTTACTCAGACAAAGTGCTTATTGGAACAGGCAGTTGAAGTGTCTCTTATTTATCCTTCTTTCTTTCTTGGTCAACGACCTTGGTAGAAAATTCTTTCAGGGGTAAACATAAATCCTCTTGCTCACAGAAGTCACTGTAAAACCTCTTTCACCATTGGTGCCCATGGAAACTTTGGCTGCAACACCCGGGGTGTCCCAAATTAAATCTCACACAAGGTCATGGCTGAGATGGAGACAACACAAAGCAACATGCTCCATTTTCAGAATGCTTCAAACTGATTTTGCAAACTACGTGCTATTTATACATTCTTACAAAACTCATAAATTTACACTTTACTCAAAGTTCTCATTGGGACAGGCAGTTGCAGGTTTCTTTTATTTCTCCTTCTTTCTTTCTTGATCAATGACCATGGTAGGAAATTCTTTCAGGGGTAAACATAGATCCTCTTTTCAACCTTCTCTCTGGCTCACAGAAGTCACTGTAAAACCTCTTCTACCACAGGGTCAGTTAAAGAAGAAAATCCCTTTAGTGCCTTGGATATGCATGTATGTAAACCCCTGTTATTCTCAAATACAAAATTTAAACCTGTTTACTATCTGCATGCAGACATCTTGGTGCATGTTGACAAATCTCTCCTAAGACTTTTTCCCATAAATTTGGAGAAATTTGGGCAGAGTGGACAGAAGACCCACTGGGTTTTTGTTTCCCAAAATGCTTTAGATGAAGAAATTGTCTTGTAAGGTCTGGATTTGAGGTAGAAGGGAACATAATAAATCCTTCCAATGCTTGCAAAAAGTACAAAGAAGATGGACACTGAAATTATTTCTTAATAAAAATTGCCAGAGAATGCATATAGGGTTTGCCAGACCTGTCCTGATCCAACCGGAGCTTGACTGTAACAGAGCTTCAGCCCTTCAATAACTTTTATTAGCACTTACTAAGCTTCAGCCTTCAGATTTATTGAGTTTCTGTCCTTGAATAATGTTTAGCAACTTAATGTTTTTAAAAAAAGGACCTGAAGAAGCCAATATTAATTTTGATGAAAATCAATGCTAATTTTAATTAACATTGGGATCGAAACTTTTTAATGTTTCCTTTTTAAAATATCAATTTTTATTACATTAAATATCAACTTAATATTTTATTAAGTCAGCACATAGAAGATCAGATTTTCTTCATTGCAAGAATTTTTTAGCAAGCAGTGGAAGGAGCTGTTCATGATAATTTTGAGTGTCTGTCTCACATCTGCACCTTCATCAACCTCAAAGAACTTGAAAATGACAATTGAATAATCCTCATCTTCAAATAGCTGGAAAACATTTAATTATCTGGCAGTGGCATGCCTTAACATTTCCATGGGCTCCTGACTGACAAAATAAAATATCACCTGTAATTTCAAACCTGTTTTGGCAGATGGGGATAAGTGTTTGAAAACTTTTATTACACAATCTTAAGGATCAAATGATGATTTAATACAGCCAGGTATGCTGTGTGCAGCCCCTGTGTGACAGGACACTTAGCTGGGAGCAATTATTAGTTCTCATTTTTCCTTTAGCTTGCAAAGGGGTTTGTTTCTTTCATAAAGAACATGAACATGGCTTTCAGCTTCCACTTTTGATCTGTTTGTGACATTTGTTGGAACTTTCTTGGAAATTGTTGGTCGTGCAACTCTCCCCTGTCACCCAGGTAGTGATGAGGCATTTTAGAAATGTTTTAATAATTTGATATCTCCATGGTCCTAGAGGAAACATGAAGAAAAATGGAGATTTTTAGTAGTGTTAAATGCTCTTAAGAGTGCAAGAGAGTGGAAAAGGTCCTTCCCAGTGAGATGGGCCAGGTGAAAAGCCACATTCAATTTGCAATCCCAAATTACAAACTTCTGTGACTGATCTGGATCATCAATGCTTTTCCTGCTTCTAGAGATGCCAAAAACCAAACAAACAGAAAATAAGCAAACAAACAGAAAATAAGCCAAGGGTTTTCTGGCTCTTGAAATGCCAGATTTGTTTTACCAGTCTTCACCATTTGTTGCTCTTGATAGTTCTTTATTCTTGAGAAATGAGAGCTCTGCAATCCTTCTGTCCCTTAATCCCCTCCTTTGCCTCCTGCTGGCTGGACCTGACCTTCCAGCAGTGGTTTCACTGTTGTCCTGAGGAATCCAGAGCAGTGGTGACTCACAGACACAGAATTTCCATGATGGGAGATCAGGAGAAAAAAATTCTTCTAAGCAAAAAAAGCCCTGAGCAGCTGGCATTGGAGCCAGCCCTGCTTGGAGCTGGAGGTTGTTCTGAAGACCTCAAAAGTCCTTCCATCCTAAATCTTTCTATATCTTTTTTTTTTTAGTTTTGCAGTTGTTTTCAGAGAGATGCCTCCTCCACCTGCTCTGAAACACTCACATTCCTTCACTACAGCATTGAAAACTCTGACCCTGAGCATCTTTCCTTTGTCAGAGTCGCCCCACAGCAAAACTCCTCCCATTACAAATTTTCCCTGTGGTCTGGAGCACGCCACAGCACTCAACAATGCATTGCAGCAAAGTCCTTCTGTATTTATAGATTCAGAGCTAAGAAATCCTGCTGGAGAGCTCAGGGCAAGACTTGGACACATGGAAGGCCCTACCAGAGGG